>NW_028258454.1:3993209-4347342 GCF_053883595.1 Heterocephalus glaber
GGGCAAAACATAGCTCCATCCCTGGCACAGGGTGAGCTACTCATACTAGCTCTTATTATACTATTTAAATAATGTAATTGTTTGAAAAATGAGATGTGATCAGGTTGCTATAAACACAGGAAATAAGCAGAGGGCTAGTACCTTTAAAATACATATGGAGGTCTCCACCCCAGCTCCACCTGTTCCAGTAGCTTGAGGGGATGGGGTGCTCCAAAAACCCAACTCAAAATATTCGCTCAGAAACACACCAGTTTGCTTCTCATTAAAGCCATAAATCTTTTCTGTTGCCACTGAATTTCCCCAATTTGATTATATGTATACAGTTAATTCCATTTGCCAAATACTGCAAGCTTAAATGGTTCAATCCAACATGAATATGTCTGCTCTTAACTTCTACTAAAGGCATTATAAAATGACCATTTGGAAACACCACACATTCCAAAAACTGTGCTGCCACCAAGTAGGAGCCTGAAGAAACAGTAAGGCAAGCAAACCAAAACAAGACCTGTTTCTTAAACCTCTGGCAACTACAGTGCATTATAAACAGCCTAGTGCCTACATGGGCCACAGCTACTGCACCCATATTTTGGAATCTAACAAAAAATATTGTCTATTTAAGATAAAATTTATATTTTAATAGGTATACTTCACATTTTTATAAAGTAATGAAACTAACTTTAGTGTATTTTAAAAGTTAAAATGATACATAATAAGTCATAAGAGCAATATAGGAATACTTAATTCATTTAACAAATGTAGACAATACAGAGCTATACATAAAAAGTAAATTCTCCTTCATTCCTTACCCTGCATCTATATGCTACTCTCATCTCCATCAGACAGATTCCCACTAACAGTTTAGTGCAATTCCTTCAAGGCTATCTCCTAAATTTTTACAAACATTACATTAAAAATACTAGTGGATCATTGCATACATGTTTTTCTGTAAGTAATCTTATCATTTAATAGATCTTGGATCAACTTTCCATAACCAGTTATCTAGAGCTACCTCATTCTTAATCCAGGCTGCAAGGCAGTATTCCTAGTAATTTACTTAAGCCACTCTTCAACTGCTAGGCATTAAGGTTAATTTCAATTTTTCTACCCACTTCCATTTTTTCCATTAATCCTTCATAATATACACAGCTCATAATTCATTCCATTTACATTAACTCAAGGTATTTCCTATCAAATCAGTTCTGCATGCAGTGTGTGCTGAATAGGTTGTGTGCCTTTTGTTTTTGTTATTTTTGCCTTAAGTGGCTGCAATTCTTTGCTCCCTTCCCCTGAGAGGTGAGCACCAACAGCTAAAGGAATCCTTGAATCTGGGCAGACCTGCAATGGCTTCCACCAACAGGATGTGGCCAAAATGGTGGCATGTGACTTCCAAAGGTAGGTCATAAAACTCCAGACAGCATCTGCTCAGTCCCTTGAACACTGCTCTCCTAGCTTGGACCCCTCTTGGAGCCCCCTCTTCAGAAGTGCCATGCTGGAAGATGACCTTGCCACACTGCAGAGCCCACTGGCAGATGCCCTGGTGCCAGCCCAGCTGAGACAGCCTTCAAGTCATCCTAGCCCAGGTACAGACACACAGGAAACCTTCAGGTGATGCCAGCTCCTAGCAACTTGAGTCTTCACAGCCAAGGCTCATCAATTGGTTCAGTAAATGGAGCAGAAACAAGCCACCCCTTCTGTACACAGTCTGGGTTCCTGACACGGAGAATCTGTAAGCATAAGAAGATCCTAGTGGTTTTATTCACTAAATCTTGGGCTAATTTTCTATGCAACACTGTACAACTAAACAGTGTACACAAGTCTGGCACTCACATGTCTCTCACCCAAATCCTATTACTCTGGTCATAAAGATGAGGCCAAGGCTTTGAGATTTACACTAGAACTTCAAATTAGTCTTTAAACCATTTAAGTCTCCTGTCTTTACCCATAAACTAGAGCTAGCTAGGCTCCCTACCTAAGAGATGGTGTGAGAGAACTAAAATACATGCTAACACCCTCTACAAACAGAATTCTGTGTGTGTGTGTGTGTGTGTGTGTGTGTGTGTGTGTGTGCTCCTTTTCATTCGGCTGGAGCAAAGATATTCAAATGCAAATCCTTTCTGAACTTGGAGTTTAAGATTCAGGCATGCTCTCTGGAGTTTAGTCTCCCATGAAGACCAGTAGATGAACAGTCTTCAAATTTAACAAATTATGATTAGCACAAATTTACTGTAACACCCTTCACCGGGAGATAGGAATGTGAACAAATTTTACCACAGACCAAGAGGTAAAAGAAGAAAAAGAAACAAATACTGAAAAGAATAGAAATGAGAGAGAAATATGTCTACTGTTCATAATGACTACAGCTGGGTAATAAGATTAAAGATTATTTACAATTTTTCATTTCAGGTATTTTTATCTAGGATAACTTAATTCTAAAAGCCTTTTTAAAAAGTTAGCTTAATGAGCAAGGACACTTGTAGACTAATACCCAAAGCTAGCGCAGAGCAGTGCGTGACTGGCTCCAGCCCCTCCTCTATGTCACCATCCCCAGATTCTACACCCTTTACTCACTACTTCACATAATGTGCAGTACCCACTCCCCTCCCTCTCCTTTCCAGGTACCCCACAAGCCCACAGAAATAAAGGCCCAGGGTAACAGAAGCAGGACATCTGTTCTTCACGTTGTCCACAACCCTGGCAGGAGGTCCAGAGCTAGGAGGGCAGGAACCTGGCTGCCCATTACCCCCCTGGAGCCGAGCAACTCAAAGATGGGCCAGCAGCCTGCTAAGGGAGTGCTCCTCTGCTCAGAGCAAACCCAGGGAGCCACAAACAGCTCGGAGTCTCAAACAGTGCAACCTGCTGCCTTGAAGACCTGCCTTGCCTGTTCCATGCCCACTAAAGGGGTGCAGCCATCTGTCTCAGGCTGTCCTGTTAAACTGCTCCTCCCCAGCTCCAGGCAAGTCGCTGCACGCACTGATTCTCCTGCTGCCCGACAGATAGGCAAGGCGGCCCCTCCGGGAGCCCCATGCCCAACAGACTGCCCAAAGCCTCCTGCTGCCACTACTCCGAGGGTTACACATCTTTCTGGTCCTATGTGCCGATTTCGCTTTCGCTGCCTGGAGTTGGTCCTCATCAGAGGCTTACCCTGAAGTGTGGCCTACAGACCAGAGTGCAGGCACCTGGGGGATACAGTGCCTCAGGCCCCAGCCCAGGCCCTTGGGAGCAGACTGCAGCCGACCCACAACGTCCCTTGACCACGTGCAGCTCTCAGCATGGGCAGCACAGTGCTAGAGACTCCTCATTTGAAACTGAACAGTTTTGGCAAAATAAAAACCTGTGACACTAGTCATAGTAGACACTTTGAAGAAATAGTTTTAAAGGGTGGGAAAAAGCATAATCTCATTCTCACCAGTAAGACCTCATTATTCATGTACTCTTGAAAAGAGAGCGGCGAGGAGCTCAATGCAGTTCATTTCAATGCCAAAACCCAAAAGCATGAAAGTGGGGTGTTCCATTTCCAATCCTTATCCATTGTCACAAACACTAATTGGTCTAGGAAAGGGTACTATAAACGCTGAAGGTGGGAGCTCACCCTGACAAACCACAGCCATGCAAAAAGAAATGTCCACAAAACAACTCTGTTCCATTACCAATAGTGACTCTCCACCAGGGATATGTGGCAATGTCTGGATTCACGCTGGTTGTCTCACATGAGGAGGGTGTGTGTCAGCAACAGTGCTGAACATCCTACCAGGCGCAGGTCACCCCCTCATGGCCAAGAACTGTCCAGTCCAAAACACCAGCCTAGCTGAGGCTGGGGAACCCTGCTTGCAGGATTAGCTAGACTGTGGTGAATTCTGTGCTCGCTTCCTTTCCGGCAAGCTCTCCCCTTGCATACAGAGCACCCCTGGAGCAACTCACTTTCCAATAATGGCCTGAGTGCGTCTTCCTCCATGGCTTCTCTCCTTGGCTCAGAGAGCAGCCTGCCACTGAGCGTGTGACAGTCAGGGACAGACAGCCAGGACGTGGCCTTTCAGCAGGGAGAGCCCCAATTGTCCCTTCCTCATTACCCATGCAGTGCAGGCCTTGTGTTACCTACAATGAAGTCATGTGTGTGTGTGTGTGTCTGTGTGTGTGTGTGCGTGCGTGCACACACACACTGGAAGGGGCCTCAGTGATCCCTGGATGCTCCTGTCCAGCTCCCTCGATGTCTTAAAGGAACTGCATCTTAGCATACAAACTGCTTTCTTTAGGACAGAGGAAAAGGAGCTGGAGACTCCAAGGAAAACAGAAAGCATAAACAACGGCCCAAGATGCAGCCTTTGCAGTGCATCACCAGCCTGCTAGCCTTAGCACAACCTTCCTGAAAGGCCACCCTGCCTCCCCTTCCTGCAAAGCGCCAGCATCCTCGCCAACTGTTGTGGCTTCAGCTACAAAGCCTGTGTCCAGGAACAAGGATTTCATCCAACAGAACAGAGAAAGGTCCATTCTTAAGGGTAGGATGACAGATGCCCCAGTTTGCCCAGAACCTGCCCACTTTACAGTGTTGCTTTGGCATGACCAACAGAAGCCCCCTTTCCTAGGTGTCTTGGTTTGGGCAATGAACCATCCTGTAACCTTTCTAGCAGGGCAAGCTGTTCCCAGGGAGAACAAAGCTGCAGGCCTGGCATACTTCCGCAGAGCACTTTAAGCCACAGACCTTAAAGTTAAACTCATGTGCAATTATGTCTAATTTGGCCCTGGCTGGTGACGTGCCAGCTGACCGAAATTGTGCTCCCTGGAAATGAGACTGGACGCCCATGAAGGGAAACCAGGGACTGAGCAAACACGTTTTAAGCTTGTGACTTGAGAGCATCAAGAGAAAGCACATTGGCACTGAGCATGGGAAAACCTACTTAGAACTGAACCCATGAAGTTAGCTGCCCAAGAATTTTCAGTTCAAATTCGGTCCATCCTCCAAATGCTAACCCCAGCACATGTGAAAGCCTCCCGTCTCTGCCTGGTGCACAGGTACTGACTTGGGTACAGATGGGCTTCAGGAATTCATGGGCTTGTATAAAAGTAGCAGAGAAGCCAGGCCAGCAAGCTGATCTCAGCAATGCACCCATCACACCACCCACTGTTACCTGAGAGTCTATAAGCCCAGGAAGCCAAGTCCACAGGAGAGAACATCTCTCACAACTGCAAGGAATAACATGAAAACTAACATGCTTCTGTCTTTTGATGATTACAGATCTCCCTGGGAAAAATGAAGACTGCAGAACAGGAAACATCATTCTCTCTAGAACAACTGTTAACAATTCAATGTATTTCCTTCCAGGCTTCCTCCCGCTCAATTTAAGTTCTAACTTCCCCATGGAGTATCCTGCTTCTCCACTTTATTACATAAGCATTTCTCCATATCATTATAAACCAATCTGTTTCTTTTAACTTGTGACTGCAGTTCTCCAATGGCAACATTCACAGCTGTTTGCTATTGAGACTTCAAAAGTTTATGTACAGCAGAAGGTAGTAAATAAAGAGGATGGAGAAGAAAAAGGAAACTGAGCAATAAAATTTTAATGAAGAATTCATCTTCCAAAATAGTGTCAGTCACCACCAGTGTTAGGAGTTTTGAGGCCCTCCTGCAACCGTGCTGAAACAAGCACAGTGAGCAGCCCTCCTAGCCTACGGAGCTGGCCTCGGCTGCAGACCCATCAGCCAGTTCAGGGAAAGAAATAGCCAGGCAGGCTGGGGCTCAGTCACTGCAGCTGAGAAGTGCGCTAAGGAGGAAGGAACAAGCCACATGTGACTGGCAGTGCCTCTTTGGTGTCTAGAGTCCTCACCTTTGGTGGCAGTCAAGGTCACCAGGCTCATCAATTCCACACGCATGCAACTCGGGCCTCCACCCCTGCCCCTGGTCTCCCCTCTTCAAAGACTGCCTCCCTCTCCATCACCTAGCACTCACACTGTGGCAGGTTTAGCTAGGTGCCCTGCATTCACCACTTGGTCGCTTCAGCTCACAGGACAGGATACCAGAGCAGAGTGGCAGTAAATGACAGTGGCTGTGGCCACCGTGCCACATCCCTTGAGGGAAGGTTAGATTCTCCAGGTCAGAGAGCAGCCTGAGCCACACATTCGCGCAATCAACATAACTAGGTCCCGCTTCTTTTCTACAAAGCTTTGAAGAGGTTTACAAAGACATCTGTTTTAGAAGGAAAGATTTATAAACATAAAGAAATTAGGTAAATGGAAAAAAATACTCTAGAACAATAAAGGTAGAGGGGATAAATACCCTGAAAGCTATGTTCTCGACTTTCACAGATTCTATAGTTAAGTTCCAAATTTGGTTCTGTGCTTTGCATCAGCCAAAGCAATACACTTTAAAAAGTGGATGTTCATAAACATAAGATATGGTTTTATTTTCAAAAGTCCTGTTGCTACTATGTTGGAAAAGTCTGTTTCCACCATCCAGCCGGATCTAAATGAGTCTATTTTCTACTTTGCTGTTGGCTAAACCTGCTGACGCTGCAATGTAAACGTGACAGAAAATGCTCTAGAAAGGACCACACACTTCCCAGCACCCTTTCACCCAATGTGCCACAGTCACTGAGTGGGTGTGGGTCTGAGGTACTTGCCGGACAGACACCTCGATGCTACCACAGTGTGCACATGCGTGCTCTCGCTCTCGGTGCTATGAAATGTGTGCATGAGTGCTCTCGCTACTATGACAGTGTGCCCATGTGTGCTCTCCCTCTTGCCTACTCTCTACTCTCACTAGAACCTGCCAAGGCTCCATCTATCTGCTCAAGTTTCCAAATCCTTACTTTTCTATTTGCCGCTATGCACCCTCCCCTCCACTCTTTCTTCTTTCTTCTGTCTGTGGTGATTTCTCAGTTTTGGTGATGATGGAGCCCTGATTAAATAGTGATCCTGAGAACTCAATACCATTGGAGATTAGCCAATATTACCTGGTCAAGAAATTTTAGGATCTCAAGAAATTTTCCTTTTCCCAAACTTAATGGCCATCCTGGATTGAAGAGTGGTAAACAGTTATGACAGGAAACTAATACAATGGTTAAAGGCTTTACCCTGAAGACAGAGTTCCAAGTAGTCAAGACTGGCATTTTAGCTTGTATTCAGTTGTTACGGTAGGCACAAAACCCGGCATCACCCTGCCTGGGTTCAAATCCTCATTCTGCCACTCACTAGCTGTTCCTTGGGGACGTGACTTAACCTGTCTATGCCTCGGTTTTGTCGCCTATAAAATGGGGATAATGCTACCAATCTCAGAGGCTTGTTAGGAAGATTAAATTGGATGATTCACAGAAAGTGCTTAGAAGCGTATTTGGCATAAGTATTAGATGTGTTTGTTATTATCGGCATCATTAGAGGTTAAAATGACAGACAAGGGCAGAAACCAGTCTCACCTTTTTAGAGCTGGGTATACAATGCCACTTCTCATGGTCCTGTTTCCTCCTACCAGACATAAAGCAGCATGCTGTCCCCAGGAACAGACCTGAGACCCAGAAATAAGATCAGGGTTTTCCACTGAAGTAGGAATTTGAGTTCCAAAATTATTTGGTTTTTCTGCAGGGGTAATTTTTTTTTAGTGGGGTGCTAAGTAACCCTGGGAACTCCACACACTGTACTCAGCACAAGCTCCAAACTAATCATTAAGAGACAACAACTAGCTGGGGATTTAGCTCTGGTTCTGCCGCCTGCCTTGCAAGCGCAAGGTCCCGAGTTTGATCCCTGGTACCAAAAACAAAAATAAAGGTAAAGAGACAACAACTTGGTTACATGGAGTCAGACTGTGGATCTTGTAATTCTCAGATCACTTCTAACCAGGCAGCGGAAGAATGATCAGCCTTTAAAATCAGCAGGCTGCCCAGTCCTGGATTCACCTTAGCCAAAGCATAACAAAGCCTGACTTCTCCCAACACCCTTGCTTAACCTACACCCCATAGCCTTGGCAATATATAAAAACTACAGACTTTCACCTTAGGAAGTAGCTTCCCCTTCCCTTCAGTCCACAGTTACTCCAGGGCCCTGGCTTTCACACACTCCTACTGCCTTTCACTCTGATTAACAACCCCCATTCAGGCTGGACCTGGTTGGGGACAGCTGTAATTCCAGCATTCTGGGAGGCTGAGGTGGAAGGATCAAACTTTTGAGCCCAGCCTGGGCAACTGAGTGACTTAGCAAGATCTTGTCTTAAAATAAAAAAGTGCTGGCGGGCCCGGGATTTAGCTCAGTGGTTCCACAGCTTGCCTTGCAAGGGAAAGGTCCCAAATTCGATCCCCAGTACCAAAAAAAAAAAAAAACAAAGAAGAAAGAGCTGGGGACACAGCTCAGTACAAAGGCCCTAGGTTCAAGCCCCCATTCTGAAAGAAACACAAAAGCCTATTTTAGAGGCCTTAGGATGTCAGGCCCAAGATAGTCAAATAGAAGGGTTAGGTCCTGTAAAAACAATAATAACTCATTATAAAACGAAGCTTCTGGAAAGAATGGGGATTACCCAAATGTCTTTGAAACTGATGGCCAACATGACATCATTAATAGCTTACAATGCATAAGTGCCCTCCAAGTACCAAAAACTTTACATAGCCTAATTCAATTCTGATTCTGACTCCCTCTTTCATAGCAGAACATGTTAATGCCTTGCCCAAGGTCGCACAACTAAGATGTGGAGGACCAGGTGAACAAACTAAAATAATATTCTGTTTTTAAAATTCCACATGTGCCAGGGAGGCAGTCCATGACTTTATTTTGTATCAGTATTTGTTGAGACTAAGGGCAACTTGTTGACCACGTACTAGTACTATTTAACTCACCAATTAAAAACTAAACTCCTTGGGCCGAGGACTTAGCTCAGTGGTGCCGCTGCCTGCCTCACAAGTGCAAGGTCCCGAGTTTGATCCCTGGTACCAAAATAAATAAATAAAAACTAAATTCCTTAAAAAGCTATACATAACGTAAATGAAAAACTGGACTGGAAGCCTTCTTCTCACCATCATCTGAGGTCACAAAGAAGTCAGTTTTGCCACAGCTAGATTTTGCCACTCCTCTCTCTCCCCTATAGAGAAAAGACGGGCCAGATGCAGTCCCCCAGGAGGTGATCTGAACACAGCCTAATAGCCAGCATCACAATCCAGTCTTCCCTGAAGTCAGAGATACTGACTCCTTTTAAGAGTTCTTCAATTCACTCCATTAAAAAGTGAGGGGCACACAGCGATTCCTCAAAAAACTGCCCATCAACAGATAAATGGACAAGCACAACATGGCATACATACACGGTACCCATACAGAGGAATCCTAATCTGCCTCAAAAAAGGAAGGAAACACTGACAAACGCTACAACTTGGATGAACCTCGATGTTAAGTGAAATAAGCCAGACACAGAAAGACAAGTGCTATGTGGTCAAATCCATTCAGATAGAAAGTAGGATGAGGACACAGGGAGGGATCATTTAATGAATACGGAGTTTCAGTTTGGGAAGATGAGAAGGTCCCAGAGATGGATGACGATGGTATCACCCAACTATGTACTCCTAATGTCACAGGGCTGTCCACTGAAAAATGGTTCAAATGGTCATTTTATGTTATGCATATTTTACCACAATAAAACAGATACACAGAGTGGGAGATCTTAAATAAGTCAATAAATTGCAAACCTTGGCTGCACATTGGAATCTCCCAGGCAAGTTTTGGGGTAGTGGGAGTCTGGACATTGTGGCCCTGCTACAGCATACCCGGAAGGACCAGGGCTACCAAGAGACAGGCACTCTAGCCAGGCTGTGGCCCTCACACTCACAGGGAGGCGGCAGCGCCATCTTACCTGGGAAAGATGAAAAAGCACAGCAGCCCCCAAGGCGATGTCACAACCTAAGTAGAGCTCTCAAGTGCAGTGGGGGAAATCTCAGTGCAGAGCCCACACAGCATGCCGGAAGCGGACCCAGGACTGTGGCACTAAGGAGGCGGCTGCAGAGGAGTCCTGGCTCCCGGCCTGGAGATGCTGCTGAAGCACGTGGGACCCAGCTGTCAAACTATGCAGGAGGAACAGTATGGCAAGATGCTGCAGTCGGTACAGCAGAGTGAGATGAATGCATGCTCACTGCCTTCTTTCTGGAGGTTCTAAAGGTTCAAATGTTTCTTTTTTTGTTGGTTTTTGGTACCTGGGGATCGAACTCTGGACCTTGCGCTTTCAAGCCAGGCAGCAGAACTATTGAGCTAAATCCCCGACCCGGTTCAAATGCTTTTTAAAGAAAAAGAAAGCAAAATAAAAATACCTATGCCAAAGCTGTTCCCCAAAACAAATGAAGATCTAGGGGGTGGTGGCCTAGAAATCAGTGTTTTCTCTGTAAAGCTGCCCTGGAGTTCTAAAGTGCAGAAAGGTTAACAAGGATGAGTCAGATGGTCTCTGAAACCAGTCCTGATGCACAGCAACATGAACACCAGTTCAAGCCGGGCACTCAACTGGAATATTGGCCTGCTGTTCTCATCTACCCAGAAGCCCTGGGAAATCTCAAGCCACAGTTGCCCTGCCTTCTAGCCACCCTCTAGCTCTTCTGAGAGAAAACACAGCATCTAAGCTTTATAAAGGAGAGTTCTTCTATAATCCCAACCCTGGAAGCCAGGGGCTGAAACAGGATAATCTCAAATTCAAGTTCAGCCTGGAGAATTTAGCAAGACTCTGTCTCAAAAATTAAAAATTGTGGGCCAGGGATTTAGCTCAGTGGCACTGTGCCTGCCTCTCAAGCACAAGATCCTGAGTTTGATCCCCAGTACCAAAAAAAAAAAAAATTAAAAATTGAACGGCTGGGGATTTAGCTCAGTGGCACCACACCTGCCTTGTAAGTGCAAGGTCCTGAGTTTGATCCCCAATACTGAAAAAAAAAAAAAATGAAAAAGGCCAGGGATGTAGCTCAATGCAAAGGAAAGAAGGGAGGGAGGGAAGAGGGGCTGGGGAAGGAAGGAGGGAGTGTCTACTAACAGATCAAGAGATAGATGGGCTTCCCAAGTTCACCCCCAGTTCACATAATGCTCCTTTAAGAAACATTATCCTACAGCACAGGGTCAAAGAAGCTACTCTTCGAGAGGCTTTTCAGTGTTCAGACCCTTAATTTGTATACTTCCCAGTAAGAAATGTTCTGATGGACAAGGAAGAATCTGACCAAAGGATTCAGATTTAGAAAATTTATGTGTCAAAGACACTGCTACCAAAAAGAAGAAAAAAAGAAAGGAAGAAGAAAAAAAACGTTACTTCAAACATGGGTCTAAAACAGTGGATGTCACAAAACTAAGGCGGGGCACTGCCTTGAGGCAAATGATTAAAGGATAAATCCTTCTCAACACACTAAAACTACATCAAAGAATTATTCAAATAAGTGTCAAACTTACCCAACCACCACCCACAAACACACTCAAGTAGGGTCACAGCTATCCCTTGTACCTCACACACCTTTGGTTTTGTTGGGGGGGGGGTGTTGGTTTGGTTTGGTTTGGTTTTTTGAGACAGGGGTTGCTATGTAGTTCAGGCTGGCCCTGAACTCACCCCAATCATGCTGCCTTTAGCCTCCCAAGTACTGGGCTCACGCCACCACACCCAGGTCCTCAAACATCTTTGGAAGTAAACATAAGTCCATTTTTTAGATGGAGAAGGGAGCTCAGAGAAGTCACACCCAACATCACCCAGTAAATGGCACCTCAATTAGGTCCTCAGATGCTCAGTGCTACCCCTGGTGACAAAGGGACTCCTGTCTCTCACTATTTAGAACTGACAATACTTCCACAGCTACCTCATTTTACAACAAAACACAGGGCCAAGGGTACCTTCCAAAGGGCCAAAGCTAATCTACCTTGCCCACCGTGGTGGCACATGCTCGTAATCCCAGCCCTCTAGAGGCTGAGGCGGGAGGATCAGGAGTTTGAGGCCAGCCTGGGTGACATAGTGAGTTCAAGCCTGACCTAGACTACATAGTGAGAACCTGTCTGAAAAAAGTGAAACAAAACAAAATGACTCACTGATCTTACTCTGCCTCTATACTGTTCCTCAATGTCCTCCTGTCAATGTGGGTGGTTAAGGAAGCAAACGCTCTCTCCGCTGAGGAGCTAGCCCAAAGCTCTCTGAATCTTATGGCGGCCCTGACCTCTGAAGGCGTTAGGTCAGTGAGCCCAGTGCCAGACTGTCATATGCATGGCATCTCTAGTCTCCTGCTGAACAAACGCACACCCCTCCAAGGTCGACCATACCCTGAGCCCCGGAATGATCTCTCCGAGGCCAGGAAGCATCCCCTCCATCCACATCAGCAACCTTCATTTCCCTGGAGATAGCAACTAATTCCAATTCATTATTGCTCTTTATAGATCGGCTTCCTCCATGCTTTCTCTTTACAAATTCTAAAAATGTTGAATAGCTACTACCCCCACCGATTTTTTTCCGTCACCAATGCTAGCTTCACTTCCCTGATTCTTATGTTTTGAATGAAACCTTTCATCATCTGCGGCCCAACTACAACTCTGTCCATCTCCACCACAGACTCCTGGACCTCTCAACACTCCTGTCACTCTGTCCTTCACCCACCTGTGAAAGTGGATCTCCGCAGACATCCCCCGTGCCTAACAGAGCTGCTTTTTAAGCTCTGACTTTCTGTAGGCAGAATTGGTGGCTAAAAGGAGTTCTGAATCTTAAGCAGCAAACAGCAGCTATTATAACTTTTCTAACCATAAAAATGTGTTTATAGTAGAAAGTGTGGAGAAAAGAAAAAAATGTTATTAACCTTTCATCTTACTACCTAGAAAGAGCCACTGTTGACATGTTCAGCTCCATACATGGCATTGAGAATTCAGCACGGGCCAAAAGAAATAGTCTTGACACTCATTAATTTTATTATTGTTCTGTTTTATCCATGTTATTGTCTGATTAATCAGTATGGTATAATATTTTTTAAAATGCACATTGGCTTTATTTTTTTAAAGTAATAAATCATTTTGAAAAAACTATTTTAAATACCATTGCCACCCACCCCCAGTTCCTCTCTCCAAAGGCAATCTGTAAAAACTGTTTGCTTTAACCTTCTAGAAATATTCCCCCACACACAGTTTAAGTACATCATTGCCCGTTGGTGGCTAGATCTTATTTTTCCTACTTAACAGATCAAAGGCACACGTTTTCAGAGATTTCAAAACTGTTACACAGAAGCACATAATAAGTTTCATTTCTTTCTCAGAGTTCAACTCATCAAACATGAAATTACACCCAGAGCTAGAATGGAGAGGAATGTATCAGCACAATGCTCCAACTGTCAGCCAATTCAAACTAACAACAGCCAATCTCTGGAGCACTGAGGAAGAGAGGTTTGACCCTATCCCCAGAATCAGCACCAAAGCAAGGACAAGACTCCTGTGATCTGGTTTTCATAGAGAGAGCTGCATCTTTATATGTTCTTTTTAAATAAGTAGTGTTTTCATTTGGAAAATAAACTTTATTAGTAAATACAGAATAAAAGCAAGAATGCATTTGTACTTGCTCTATGACCATCTCTTGGACTAACTTTCCCAAAATTCAAAATGCAACAGGGCTCTGGGAAGCTGCCTGTTATGGTTTAGATCTAAAATGTCCCCCAAAAGTCTCCTGTGTTCAGAGGCAGGGCTTTTGGAAGTGACTAGATCACAGGGGACCGTACTCCTCGGGAGACTGATCCACTGGTGGTTCATAGCTGCCTGTGCTGTTGGAAGGTGGAGCCTGGTCAGAGCCATGGCCACCCCCCACCCCATCTCCATGGTCACCATGGGGTTACCACCTTCCTCCTCCAGGCCTCTCCACCAAGCCATTTGTGCCTTGGAGCCAGCCGACCCGTAGTCTAAATCCTCCGAAACTGGAAACCAAAATAAACCTCTCCTCCTTTCATTCGTGGGTGTCAAGTATTTTGTCCCAGTGATAAGAAGCTGACTAATACACTGCCTCACTGAGACTTCTCTGAGAAGCCTTTCTCAGGGGTGATGAACAGAGAACTCACATCCCATAAGGCTTTGGGACATCCGGTCAGGTCTCTCTCCCCAACCTGCACAGCCTGCTGAGTCAGCCCAGGCAGAGAACAGTGGGAACCTGCAAGGGCCCCCTTTTGGAAGGAGAAGAGATGGGGAGACCATAAATGATTACATGAAATCATTGGAATAAAAAAGAAAAATTTGGTAGAAATGGGAAGGTGAAGGCGAGATATACGCTTCCTACTTCTAATGACTCCCATGTTCCCGTTTCCCCTCACTTGAGCTTCACTGGGCATGAACCTCACCCAAACGTTGCTAACTTTCTAGTGTATAAGCCCTGAAGGGGATCAGATGAACTCAGTGTACTTCCTCCTCTTCCTCCTCCTCCTCCTCGATTCCCTTCTAACCTCCCACGGGACCAGACCAACCAGGCAGCTGGCCAACTCAGGTAGCAAAGTCACACCGTACTGTCGTCTGAGTCAGGCATACATATGGATAAGACACCTTTCAACTAGCTCCTTTCCTTCCCCGTGGTCTTCATCTCAGTAGCAGTGATCAATTTAACCTCCGAGGCCTTCTGAGATGAGGGAATCCATGGGAACTTCAGAGAAACTACTCCTTGCTCAGGTGGGCTGGTGACAACCCCGAGACCACCTGGAAAATGACACACAACTCAGAAATCCAAACTCTCCCCCACTTTGTTTGGACACAGTAGGGAATATGCTGGTTCTTGAAAAAGTAAGTGGACATACACAGGATTAATTTGATCTCCCCTCAAATTAGTAAATTGAACTCTAGTGCCACAACAATAAGTAAAGAATTTTCCCATTTACCAGGGAGAATGGGGCTGGGCTTGAATTTTGAAGCCACCTTCTGTTAAAGTGGGAGGAGAGTAAGGAGTTGCAGAGACACATGGGGGTGGTAGTGGAGGATACACAAACCACCACTCAAGAGCCCAGTTGGTGGAGGCACATTCTGAGTCCGTATTCTCCCACAGAGGAGGAAACTGAGGCACAGACAAATTAAAATAACTTGCTCAGGTTCCACAGGGCAAAGCTGGCTTAAATTCAACATTAAATGTGTGTGTGGCCTTTGAAAGCTGCAGATATTATCTTTAATTTGGCAGATAATGGAAATAAATTCCTTGCTTATACAAGCAGTACAGTATAGACACATTAAGCCAGCACTGTGACAGCAAATAGTTATTGGGCATCCTCTGGGTGCCAGGGCACAAGGCTACTGGCTATTTGCTTAAGTATTTGAAATATATGTGGCTTCACTCACATGCAAATCAAGTCTACTTATATAAAGATGACTACACAGAATGCATTAGCATTACTTAAGGTTGAATTCAGATTGCCAGTAAAATATGAAAATTGAAACAAAATACTTTTTCTTTCCCTTTTAAAAAAAAATTTTTTGACACTGGAAATTGAACCCAGTGCAGCATAAATGCTAAGCAATGCTGTACCACTTAGCTATACTACCCCCCCTTAGTTTTAAAAAAATGGTATAAAAATGTCTTTCATCAGAAACTCAGTAGGAATGGAGAAACTGCAATTAAAAGTCTCCTCATGGCTTTGAAGATCTCATGCAAAAAAATCATAAGAATGCTTCCCTATCTTTTATCAATAGCAAAACAGGTCTGATTTCCTGCAACATGGGGATGATATGGGTTAAGTCTGTCAAATATCATCTCTGCTAATATATTCTATAGTTACAACTGCTGGGAGCACGTGAATAAATGAAAAACACCGTCAACTGTCCTGGAAGAGAAAGAACACATCCTTCAATTCCTCCAAGCTCAGCCCTAAGCATTAGAAACCCAGAATGGGCAGGCATGAGGCTTCCCTTTTATTCAAAAATTTTTCAAGCTAGGCATGGTGTTGCACACTGGAAGGCCAAGCCAGGAAGATCTTATGTTTAAGCCTAGCAGCACCGTGACCTAGCGAGGCTCCCTCTCAAAAAAACAAAGAGTTGGGGATGTAACTCAGTGAGAAGGTCCTGGGTTCAATCCCCAATTCCACAAATCAAAAAAAAGGGTTCTCTAGCTCACTGAGCCTCCATAACAGCACCATCTCCTCCTGAGTCCCCAGGCAGCCAACTTCCTCCAAGCCTCAGTCCACCGAGGCTTTAGGCTTTTTCCTTCCAAAGCAAGTTTGTTTCTCAAAAGAGAGAAAAGCAACCTTAAAGCCACACCCAAATAAATTCTATAAAATAAACACAACTTGGATGGAAGACGGTGCCTGGCTTTGTATGTGGTACACATGTGTGCTCAAATCAAACACATAGGAACGCTGTAAAGAAAGTATGCCACAGTAGGCCCGTGTGTTTCCACCTGACAGAACCTGCACCCACGCACGGCAAGGAGAACTGTATATTTTGCTCTTGTGCACATGTCACCTAAAGACTAGAAATTCATGTGGGAGTGGTGGTGGCCTATGCTTATAATCCCAGCACTCTGGGAGGCTGAGACAGGAAGAGCACAAGTCCAAGCCCAGTGTGAGCAACTTGGCAAGACCCATCTCAGAAAAAGAAAGAAAAAGAAAATTAAAAAGAGGCTTGGGGTGCAGCTCAGTGCAAAGGCCCTGAGGCATGGGGCCTCCCCTTTACTGAAGAATGTTCTCTTCAAAAAAAAAAAAACAAAAAAAACTCCCACTGGGAGGGGCAGAGTCTGATTCTAGGGGACCAGACCTCTGCTCCTGCTGCTCTAGCAACTGCTCTGGGTGCCACCATACCAATGGAGAAACAGCCGTCCACTCTTAAGCAGCTGGACAAGAAGGACCACACGTAACAGGTGATTACAAACTTACACTTGATCTCAACGAGAAGGCCAAGGAGTAATCCTGACAATAAAGGTAAAGGTGAGTCCAGTTAAATGTGGTCAAATCCATGGAGCCCTAAGGATCACACAGCTCCTCTGGCCACTGCTTGTGCCCTGGTCACCTCCGGCACACCTGGGTGTGGGTCATTGTGGGGCACTAAGTGTCCAGGGAATCTGAGAGATGAAAACTGCCACAGGTAATGGAGAGAATGAGGAAAGAAAATGAGAGAAACCTCGTCTCCTGCTCATTTATCTTCAAACTGCTTGCCCCAGCTCTAACTGTACCTGGTTTTTGGACCTGGCCTCAGAGAAGTCACCCATCCTTAGCAAAAGCATCCAGCAGAGCTGCCCATCCTAAAGACACTCCCAAGCCCAGAGTGTAGCCAGGGGACAGCTGAGTGGCCAGGAGAGAGGGCACCAAAAGCACAGGGCCAGCCTCCCACACCTAGACGTATGTCTCCCTCCCCACCACCTGCCCTCGCCCTTGAATGGCCAATGAAAGCGTTTCGTTTTTGTTTTTAACAAGAATAAAAAGATACTTTGCTGATGGTTGGCTCAAGCAACTCAAGACAGCTCAAAGTGACCTCTGCTGCCTGACGGTAAAGAAGTCCATGAGGTACCTGCCCCCTTCCAGGTACCCTTCTCCCGGTATCTAGCCATAGATAGTCAGCCCAGGGGCTCAGGGTGTGGCTCAGGGGTAGAGCTTTTGCCCAGGCTGCAAGCCCTGAGTTTCATCCCCAGCACAAAAAAAGGGGGGAAAAAAATCAACCCCAGCATGACCTTTTCTCAAGATCATGCTTAAATCCAGAACCTTCACAAAGCTTTTCCACTGTCCCAATTCCACATGTGTCACACATTCCCTTCCAAGAGCTTGCAAGCACACCACTAGGGCTTTCCGAATTACTTTTTATCCCCCAGTTTTCTGGTAGGTTGTGACTAGCTTCAGTGTTTCCTTCATCCGCCATACTTTGCATATATTAAACACTCAGTGAACTGAAAGAATTATTACCCCTTTAGCACTGCATGCAGGGACCACACAGTTACCTCTGGAGTTCTGTCCCTTCCACCCACCTCTCAAGGGATGAGGAAGAAAACCCAAGGCTGCTCAGAATTCAAACCCACATCTGTTCAACTCCACAGCTTTTGCCGTTTCCTTGACCCCAGGCTCCCCTTCCTCAGGGAAAAAATAAAACATAGCAGTAAAATGAAGAAGTATCAGCTCACTGGTCAGTTACCCCACTACAAGTTTCTGGCTGATTGACCATCAAACCCAGAACTTAAGGCATGGCTGGTATATATAATAAAGTGTGTTTTTCAAATTATCCTGTTTAGAATCATCAGTGCTTACCACTGTATTATGGAAATGGCTCCCCTTTCACGGTGAGTGCCTCAGAGACAGAGAGAGAAAGAGAATGTCTTGATGTATGCATTTGATGAAGCTTGAGTATGTTCTTTAAAAAGGCCATGTATTTGTCTATGCTTTTTCTTGGGAGAAAATAAGGCGACAAAATAGACTTTAAAGAATACCATGCACCTATTTTTTAATAGCACCCTATTCAAATGGGATGTCTTAATGTATACATTTGAGGATGCTTGAATGTAAAAAGCCTGTGTATTTGTCTGTCTGTGTTTTTTCTTGGAGAAAAATAAAACAGCAACATTGATTTTGTTTGTTTGTTTGTTTTTTTGGTACTGGGGATCGAACTCAGGTCCTTCCGCTTGCAAGGCAGGCGGCGGAACCACCGAGCTAAATCCCTGGCCCAATATTGATTTTAAAGAATACCATGCATTCTTTTTCCTTTTGTTCGTGTGTGTGTGTGTGTGTGTGTGTGTGTGTGTGTGTGTGTGTGTGTGTGTGATACCAGGATTGCGCCCAGGAAGCAATGAGCTACTTCCTCAGCCTTTTCAATTTTATTTTCAGACAGGGTCTTGCCAAGTTGTCTAGGCTGGTCTCAAACTTGCAATCCTCCTGCCTCAGCCTTCTGAATAACTGGAATTAGAGGCATGTGCACACCGGACCCCACAAAGCACATCATCCAAATGGCTGCAGGATTCTGGCCTTCATAAAATCATGACAAACTGCTGAAAGAGAGAGAAAAGAAGGGTGAACCCCCATGACTCAGGTGTGGCAAACTAGTACCCACTGATGAGGTAGGAAAGGTTTCAGGGTCTGACCATAGCTTCAAGACCCAGTTACCAGCTACGCAGCTGGGTGGCCTTGACCCAATATCGTGGAGTTCAGCTTCTTTGTGCAAACAGCTCTCTCAAAGATCATTATGATTAAAGGCCAATAATAACACACGAAAAATCCCAGGCCTTGGTAAGGCAGCAAACCTTAATTCCTTGTCCCAGGCTGAAGTACCTGCTGGTAGGATTTACCTCACCATATCAAGTCAGAAACTGAATGGTCTTTGCTTCTCTTTTGGTTACCATGAAGACTGGGCAAGCATTAGTTCTCTTTGTACATGAATCTTTTTTTTTTTAACGAGTCTTTTAAATAAAAAGAGCTGTTGAAAGCTTTTGGAGAGCTGGGCTAGAGGTACATGCCTGTGATCCCAGCCCACAGAGAGGCTGAGGTAGGAGGATGGCCACAAGTTCAAGACTGTGTAGCCTGGGCTACAGTGAGTTTAGGCCAGCCTGAACAACACAGGAAAACCCTGTCTCAATCCCCAACTCCAAAAGCTTATGGAGGCCTAGGGGTGTAGACCCTGAGTTTGATCACCAGCACTGCAAAAGTAAAAAAGGGAGAGAAAGAGAAACAGAGAGAGAGAGAAAGAGAGAGAGAGAGAGAGAGAGAGAGAGAGAGAGAGAGAGAGAGAGAGAGAGAAAGAGTTTGAGTGAGACAGTAAGAGCCAACAGCAAATCAAGGGTTTCCCAGTTAAAAAGGGGTTAGCTAACACCTTAAATAACACTAAGTCTTAAAACAAACTTGGTATTACAAGCTTAAACTCTCCCAAACAAGCCATTTTGGCTAACAATGTATGTAATTAAAGTTAGAAGCATACTAAAATAACACTTTAGCTGTTGACCTTAGAGATTCTTCTGAAAAGCTCAACCAAAACACCAGCGCACAAGAGAGTGGACTCTGTTACTGCAGATAGCAGGGCTCAGCAGCACTACAGGTATCCTTCCAGGGTTCCTCGAGAGCACTGAGGGAATGGAAGAGCCCCACTATCTAAACATAGGACAAATGTACCACTTGGAACTGTTCTACACAACTGTGTTGAAATAGGTCAGAACTTAAACTTCACCTCAGTCTAGAGGGAATAAAGCTTAGTTGCATTGACCAACTCAATATTCCAGTTACCAAGTGATTTAGAAACCCAGTTATTCAGGCAAGAATAACACTCAAAAACTGACACCCTGAACCCTTCCCCCCAACACACACACACACACACACACACACACACACACACACACGCTGCAGTTTTTCAAAGAACCTAATAGTGAAACATTGCCCACTATAATTTTTTTAATGTTCCAGGTATAATCAGTAAATACAATGAATGCTTAAAAACACCCCCCCCACACACACACACACTTTGAACACACTTATCCCATCATTCTTGCCACTCTCTGAAGCAGTTCTGGAAGTCCTCTTTCAGAACTGTCTTTAGTTGCAGGGTCCTGGCTCTCTTGGTGTCCTGAATCAATTTAGAACATTTGCTTTCCCCAGTCATTTTGACTCTGGGGAAGAGTCAGAAGTCACTCTGTGCCAGATCCGGTTAATAAGGTAGACAAGGACACATCATAATGATTTAACAAGCCTGTCCTTCCACTGGCACTCAGCAGCACAGTTCCCTGTCCTTTTGATCATATAAAAATAAAGATACTCACAAAAAAGCACATCCAGATCTGCAGTGGCAAGAATAACAAGATAAATGTGCTCCAATCAAGGGGGAATGTTTTGAGGTAGAATACTGGTCATGTGTATTTTATTGTAATTTTGTTTTAATTTTTAAAGATTCACTATATTTTTGACCATACCTTGTAACTCACAAGGTTTTGCATTTTGCAAAGTAGAAACCCACAGTTTTTGTCATATGCACCACCATTAGCAATCCACAGTGACACTTAAAATGTTGAGTGGATTGTCTGTGGTGAATAAAATCATCTCTAGTCACAAAGACTTTTTGGTCTTTCCCCCTGCCCCGGGTGATAGGCATAAAACCCAGTGCCATGCACACTCTAGCTAAGTGCTCTGAAATTACAGTGCTCCTGCTCAAGCCTTCTGAGTAGAGTTACTAGACTTTCAGTCACACCCACCTGCCACCCCTGGCCTCATTAGTCTTAACCCTCAAGTCATTCAAATAAAACTTTTGTTACATCTTGGCAGCAATGTGTTTTCAGAACTAACCGGGCACATACAACGTGGTTCATTAGAACAGCACAGAAGTTCTTTGCAAGTCACACCTAAGCAGAAGTGTCATTAAAATTAGGTTTTGAAGACCCAAGAATGGTGGTGCCTGCCTGTAATCCCAGAACTCAGAAGGCTGAGGCAGGAGAACGGCGAGTTCAAGGCCAGCCTGAGCTACACAGCAAGACCCTGTCTCAAAAGTAAATGAATAAATACACACTTGGTGTTGAGTGTGGAAAGCCATTCTATGTCTCCATAACAGCTACTAAGTCTGCCTTCTTCCACTTCTCTTAGCACTGCAGATATTATTATTATATCAATATTGAACTACACAACTTCACAGGTTGCAGGATGACATGGCCAACAATAGCAAGAATTAAATGGAAAGTAGCCTATGTAATTTTTTTTTTGTACCAGAGATTGAACTTGGAACCTTGCACTTTCGAGGCAGGTGTCAGAACCACTGAGCTAAATTCCCAGCCCTAGCCTACATAATTTTAATTCAGTGCTGTCATGTAAAAATCAGGATGCCTGCAGCAATCTGTCAGAAATATGAGAAGGCCTGAGGTTTGCACGCAGAACTCATTGAGAAATCCCTCAAGCACAACTTCTTATGTGGTATTTTACAGATACCACACCTGGCAGGGAGAGGAGAGACCATGACAGCCCTGAGCCATGTTAATTCAGTTACTTCCTGTAAGAAACATTGAATCCAAGGATCATTCAAGAGGGTAGAGGAGAAGGCAGGCCCAAAGCCCACACCAGGAGCAAGTATAATAGCTTAATTTAAACCACCAAAAAGTTGTTTTAAAAGCTCTGCCTCAAATATACTCAGAACATTCAGCAATGGAACCGAAATGATGACTTTTCAGTGCTTTAAGTGTTGAGGATAAAAAGCCTGTTTGGTATAGTTGGAGGTTTTACTGAACCTGCACTTACAAACCAAACTAATAAACATGAAAAAGCACACCCCTGTGATGTAACAGGGCAAGGACACTAACTGTCGTCCTTCCAAGGGCTGCAAGCACTGGTCCTAATCTCACGTTGACAGAAGGCCCAGCAGGTCAACACCAAGCAGAAAAACTAAGACAGAAAAACTAAGACAACCCCCTTCAGTGTGACTAGTCAATGCTAAGTACTGTCTGTTAGCGCTACACATGTTTTGTTAGAGATCATTTTTAAGTAAACTGAGAACATACAGCATTCATGAACCTGACATCAGAATGCTCATTCTCACAACATAACAGGCTATTGTATTCAGGTCTTCATATTTCAGTGCGGTGATGGAGTCTGGAAACATAAGCACATACTTTCCCTGTGTGACGATGTGAAGGGGCCGATGAATGCCAGCTCTTGATGAGCAAGGGAAGGGAAGTTTTGCCACAAGGGCACGCGGCCCTCTACCTGACTGGCCAAGAGAGACATACAAAGATTTTCAAAGAAAGTGGTCACATGCAGTGGGCTTTGGGCTTGCCAGACTTGCGTCTATTTGATTCCTGCTTCTGGATGGCACTAAACTAAAGCCACAGGATGATTCAGTAAAAACCAGGCGGTATCTCAGATGTGCGCAGGGCCCCAGGGAAATGCTGCACTCATTCATGCACCCTGCTCACTGCAGGTCTGCACTTTGCCTTGCTAGGTGGGGGATCAGCCAACCATTCGGTAGCAACAAACAATTTCTTAATGTTTTATTTGCCTAGTTTCCAGTCTCGGTGGTCATCAATTTGTCCAGGAAAGCGCCCCTGTGTTCCGACAGCATGTCACACTGAAGGACTTCCACCCCCGCTGTGGGTAACACTGCAACCGCCAGATGAGCCCAGAGCTCCTCCCTCAGCCCTGGGCGCTCTGCTGTCTGCGTGGTTTACCAAACTGCAAACTGAAGCTACAAAACGTTGGGTCTTGGTCAACTGCTGAGAGCACTTATTTAGAGCAGGAGGCTGTGGCTGGCCCCTCCTCACTGCCTGGCTGACAAGAAACGGGTCACACGGGACTCCACCGAGAGGCTGGGGGAGGGGAGAGAAGGCGGCACACAAGTTGACCACTCCCTTTTTCAAATTTAGTCTATGGCCCTACCGAGAATCCCAAACAACACACGAACTCCTGCTGCAGGTGTCGCAACTTTAACTCAAACCTGGCACCTCTGCTACCAAGGCCAGCCTAAGCAAAAGATTAACCTGTGGTTCTGCGCCATGGGTTCGCGGACAGAACCAAGCCCAGAGAAAGAGAGCCAACTTTCTGTTTGTTTTAAAGGAAATACTTCCTGGCACACGTTTAGGACTCTGAACTCTGAGCACGAAGCCACGTGGTTGTGCTAAACTGGCTTCATCCACTCTTGATCAGCCAAAACAACCTCCCTCTGAGGGCAGACCCTGTCGAGGTAATCAGCACTATCTCGTCCAAGTCACGCGGGCCACAGGGCCTCTCAACACGCATGGGGTGGGGGTGGGGTGTCCTTTTTCGGTTGTGGTAGGAAGGGACACTCACCTGTGGGACCTGAACTGGCTCTGGCTGGCCAGATGAAGCCCGGAGAGCGGGACAGGAGAAGACTCCCGCCTTTCTGGGACATCCGCCCTCGCCACTAGCAGAGCGCGCTGGCACATTACCGACGGTCCCCACCTGTAGCCACAGCAAACAAACTTTCCTCCCCTTCTGGGTTGGAAGCACCGGGGCCCTGACGCCACCCCCTGGCCCGAGCCGGCAGCGGCCGGAGCTCCGCAGGCTCCTCACCTGATACCCCTGAACCCCAAGCCTGATTCGCCCGGGACTCCGCTCCCGCTGGGGTGTACGAGGTGGCGGGTCCGGGCTGCCAGCGAAACTCGTGATCTGCAGAGAAGCGCGGGAAGACGCCGCGCTCTGCCCTCTGCAACTCCAGCCCCCAACTTTGCCAGCCACGCCGCCGCTGCCGCCGCTGCCCTCCAGCTCCCCGCGCCGCGCGTCCCCGCGCCCTCGGCCTCTCCAGCGCGGTCCCGGGGAGGGGGCTTCCCCACAGCGGCGGGCCCCCTGCGCTCCCGGGCACTTACAGCCGTAGCGAGGTCTCTGCAGCGACGGCGGCTCTTCATGGGGCATCCTGCGCGGCTCCAGGGGCCCTCCCGGGGCGCGACCCCCGTGGCTCCCTTCGTTGGCCAGGCTAGCGGGCTCCGCGCCCCGCCGGCGCGCTCCGACTGCGCCCTGGCCGCCCGCGCCGGGACGGTGCTTCCTCGCCGGGCCCGCTGCCTTCGCGCGCGGAAGCTGAGCACAGCGACTCTTCTCCCTGGCGCCGCCACCGCCGCCGCCTCCTGCACAGGTTTCCTTTCTCCTGCAGCCCGGCCCCGTTATCCAGCGCGGCGCGGCGCAGCGACCCCTACCGCGCCCCTGGCGCAGCGCACGAGGTCCCGCCCCGCAGGCAGGGGGAGGAAGGGGCTGCGCCGGCCGGGGCAGATAGACCTGCAGCAGGGGCCGACCACCGCTGGCAGCTGCAGGCGGAGGCCGCCCACCACGGTCTGCGCGGCCCTAGGGTTTGGAGGGTGGAAGTGAACCCACGCAGGGACGAGCAAGAAAATCGCAGAGGACACAGGCAGCCCCAGTCGCCCGGGTGTTGCTCAGTGACCAGGGGCAAACACCTCGGTTCCTTTTCCTCTGGGGAGATAGCGCGTTGCTGTTCCCCCCGCCCCCCAAAAGTTACTTCTGTGACTTTTTTTCCTACCAAATCCAAGGTTCCCCTGTCGTGACCCACACGAAGCTGCACGTGTGTGCTCGCTGGAGGTGCAATATAAACACCCCACGACCAGCCCCAGGTCGCAGAGCCCTCTCTCAGCCCCAGATGGGGTCGCGCAACCGCGAAAACCTTTTCCGGTGCAGCTTTTAAGGAAATTCAAGAGCATGTAGCTGTTTTTTTAAAGCTGGAGTTTTGTGTGGTCACTGGGAGCTGTTTCTCTCTTTGGGTGGTTCAGGAGCGAGGTGGGCCCTTCAGTGCCCGTTCCTCGTTTTTTGACAAATGTAGGGTGTGTGGGTGATTAAATGACGAACTGAGACAGGGCTAAAGAGGTGATTTAGTTGAAGACAAGATGGTTTACCACCACCACCCCGTTCTGCGGATTGAACCCAGGGCCTTTGCATTGAACTACAATATAATCCTCAGCCCTTTTAAATTTACTTTTTAAATGTTGAGACAGGATCATGGCTGAGTTGCCCAGGCTGGACTTAAACTTGAGATCCTCCTGCCTCAAACTCTCAGTGTTAGCCTGGCTGGATCTTCGCTTCTAACAGGCTCCCCTGTGAGGCTGACACTCGGGTCTGCCTGCCAGTCTTGGAGTGGTTCTGAGAGGAGATGGCATGGAGGATTAAAGTGGATGGGGAAATCTCATTCAGATGGAACAGTATGATGATTCTTTGTTCTTTTCTTTTTCCTGGAGACATTAGATTCTCATCCTGTTGGGATGGAATGGAAAGGGGCGGTCCTCAAAAAAGATGCCTCGAATTATAGGAGCAAGTCAGGTGAAACGACTGCCTGTTGAAGGCGGGCACCGGGTCAGTCGATGTTCCCAAAGAGGAGGACCTGTTGAATGGGTTTGTGCCTGAGATGCTGAATTGAACTACGTAAAATCCACTCCATCTCTTATTCCATTACCAAGTATGAGCAAGGAAGTCCTTCCTTGCTCACACCGGTGTTTAGTATGAGTGTGTGAAGTCCACCAGGATGCACTTTGTGTTGGGGGGGGGGTGAATCACTGTGAATTACAGGGGTGAAGAAAGGTGGCAGATTTGAGGTCCACGTGAAGATAGGGCAGGAGTTGGGAGGGCAGGTGCTGGAGACCTGGGAGGAGCTGGAGCTTGAGAAGTATTCTCAGATGTAGGGGCTGCAGGCTCCACAGCACCCGAGGAGCATTGGAGCTCCTACAGTTCTTCACAGGGAGCCTCCGGATACTGGAGAGTTTAGGGAAGGTGAACCCTGGAGCAGGCTACAGAAGAGAGAGGAGAAGGTCAGGGTGGAGATGCTTGTAGGGGGAATAAATATCCGCTGGCGGTAGAAAGTGGAGGTTCGAGCCCAAAGAGGAGAGCAGGAAGATAGTACTTCTAAATCCCGTCTCTAGCTGACCATCCCTTTGGAGGAGCTGGGCAGGTTTCAGACCTTTGTCACTGCCAATGTCACTGTGAGAACTGAACACGCAGAGGCAAGGGTAAAGGCCGATGCACCAGTTTCGCCAGTGCTGAGGTCCATCTTGGTCCTTTGGCCTCCATTCCCTGGGAAATGGTACTATCTCACCTAAAAATTTCAGAAAAGAAACTGCTCTGCAGAATGCAGGTCTATTTTAGAGTTTGACACCAGAGAATGATTCAAATAAATAAATACAAGGCAATATGCCAGCTTATTTTGTCATCTGATTGCTTGGAAGAATATTAAAAATTTACTGTTTCTGTTTTAATATTCAGGTCTTTGATCCATTTTGATTTTAGTTTAATGCATGGTGAAAGATATGGGTGTAGTTTTAATCTTTGATCTTCAATCTTCGGCATGTGGAAAGCCAGTTTTTCCAGCACCATTTATTAAAGAGGCTATCTTTCTTCCAGTGAAAGTGTTTGGGTCCTTTGTCAAAGATGAGGTAGCTGAGTATGTCTGGAGTTGTTTCTGCATCTTCTAATCTGTTCCACTGATCTTCAGGTCTGTTTTTTTCCTAGTACCATGCTGTTTATATCACAATAGCTTTATAGTATAATTTCAAGTTGGGGATTGTGATGCCTCCTCTCTTGCCTTTGTTGCCCAGAATTGCTTTTGCTATTCTGGGTCTCTTCTTGTTCCAAATGAATTTTAGGATTGTTTTCTCTAATTCTGTGAGATATACTATTGGTATTTTGATCAGGATTGCATTAAATCTGTATAACAATTTTGGAAGTATGGCCATTTTCACTATATTGGTTCTTCCTACCCAAGAACATGGGGAATATTTCCATTTCCTGATATCCTTTTTTATCTCCTTTTTTGGAGCATTGTAGTTTTCCATGTAAAGATCTTTTACTTCCTTTGTTAGATTGATTTCTAGGTATTTCATTTTTTTTAGATACTATTGTTAATGGTGTTGTTTCCCTAATTTCTCTCTCAGTAAGTTTGTTATTTGTGTACAGGAAGATTATTGATTTTTGAATGTTGACCTTGTATCCAGCTATATTACTGAATTTGGTTATTAAATCTAGAAGTCTTTTGGTGGAGCTTTTGGCGTGTTCTATGTAGAGTATCATGTCATCTGGAAATAATGATAATTTAACGTCTTCTTTTCCTATCCTTATTCCTTTTATTTCTTTCTCTTGTCTAATTGCTGTGGCTAATGTTCCCAGAACTATATTGAATAAGAGTGGTGACAGTGGACATCTTGTCTTGTTCTTGATTTTAGAGTGAAAGCTTTCAGCTTTTGTCCATTTAGTATGATGTTGGCTGTTGGTTTGTCATAGATGAGCTTTATCAGATTGAAATAAAGACTATTTATTCCAATTTTCTGTAAGGTTTTATCATGAATGAATGTTGGACTTTGTCAAATGCATTTTCTGCATCTATTTGATATGATCATATGGTTTTTGTCCTTGGCTCTGTTAATATGATGTATTTCTTGATTTGTATATGTCGAACTATCCCTGCTTCCCTGGGATGAATCCAACTTGGTCATGGTTTATAATCTTCTTGATGATTTGCTGCATTCTGTTTGCCAGTATCTTATTGAGGATTTTTGCATCTATGCTCATTAGGGAGATTGGCCTATAATTCTCCTTTTTGGCTTGATCTTTCTCTGGTTTTGGAATCAAGGTAATGCTTGCTTCCAGGAATGAATTTGGGGGTATTGCTTCCCTTTCCATTTCATTAAAGAGTCCTGTGAACAGGATTTTTATGTCATTTTTGACATCTTTTGCTTTTTCATTGACTGTGATCAATCTTATATTATTCTTCTTTGCATCATCCAGCACCTATTGGATTGATTTTCCATGTCTCTTGCTATTGTTAAGAAATCTTTCTTTTCATGATCACTAACCACACTCCTGTCTTCTATATATGATATTCTGTCCTCACATTAGCTCATTCTGCTGCATATACTTTATATGGAATTTCTAATCTCTTGAATATCTATTTGAATCTGTTTCATGGATTCTATTTTTTTCTTATGTTTGGCATTCGTGGTTTCCATCATTCTCTTAAGCTGCTCTATTTTTTATCTGTATCTGCTCTAGAGTCACCATGTCTTTCATTATGGTCACATCTCTGTATTTATATGAGAAATTATTTCTGATTTAATTTTTTTTCTAGAGCTTCTTTCATCTGCTTTGTTACTTCCACTATCACCACTTTAGAGAGTCCAGGTGAGTGGCTTTTGACTTGTTCCACCTCATTGTCCCCTGGGTTTTCCTTTGGTTAGCTGGAAGTCTGGGATAGCATCTAGCTTAAGTGTCTTCTTATTTTCTTTCTTTCTTTTTTTTTTAGTTTAATTCCTGGGTTGATGCTTGTAGATTGCTTCAGGCAGGTAGCTTTATTGCTAGTATTTAGAACCCTTAGGAAATGACTACTTCTTAGAGATGTCTTCCAGATATAGCTGGCTTTTGGGATTTGAATCTGTTGCAAGATCCTACCTTTTCAATTTATTGTAGATAAGAAGTTGCTGCCTATTTGGTCTAGCCCTTGGCTTTTTGGCACTAGCTTATAGTATTATTTATGACCCTTAGGCAATCTCAGTCTTGAGATATCAGAAAGAACAACTGATTAGAAGAATTATATCACCTTGGCTAAAATAGTACAATTAGCAATAACAATAGCATCAAACACAGCCTAGAAATTACCAAACTGTGGTAACTATTGATTTGCCACCTTAAACCATAACTGTAGTTTTGATTATATAACAAAATCTAAAACAGACCAGAAAATTGTATACAGTAAATATTCCCTCACTATGGCAATTTTACCCTCAGGGAAGAAAATTTAAAGGGATTAGGGGAAAAACAAAAGAGAAATAGAAGAATAGGAAGAGATTAGAAGCAAGGCCTTGGAGGATTGGAGGGCAAAGGAAAATTATGGGAACTTTGGGAAACTGGTGAAGAAGATAGGAGGGAAAGAGAGAAGAAGAAGTAAAATGGAACAACAACAAAAATCAGAAACAATGTTCACATTCATAAAAACAAAAGCAAATAAGAGAAAAAGAAACCAAAACCAAAAAAAAAAAAAAAAAAAAAAGAAAAGAAAAAATGTTCACTTCAGAGTGTGTCTTTGCTGTCACTAGTAGATAAAGTGGGCAGACAGATCCCAGATCCATGCTGATTAATCCCAGCAAGCTAGCCATAGATTTACTGTGAGGTAGCCAATAATCCTAGCAAGCCTGGACCTTTAGCTCCACGGAAATTCAGGCTGTTTTCTGCCTGTGAGGTTGGAACCTGATTTGTTCAGCCTGAAACACTCTGTGTGCCTCCTGCTGGCTTGAACTCTGATCCCTGACCTCCTGCTGATTTGAACTCAGTTCCACTTCACCCTGAAAATGGGAACCACTAGAGGGAGCCAGCCTGCAGCTGCTCTGAGTTCATAGCTGAGTTGGCCCCTATCCAAGGTGGCTACAGGCAAATCACCTTCTCCTGGGGGATGTCTGAACCCAAATAACTCACCATCTACTGCAGTCCACTGTTCTGTCCCACTGGTGTGTTTCTCCTTGGAGGCCTCTGGGGTCACCAGTAGTCACTGTATGTCCGCAGGTTCGAGCTGCCCCTCCCATACAGAGTCAAGGCTCAGGGAGAGAGTGCCACTTGCCACTTCCTTCTTCTGTGTTGAGGTCTCACACTCATTGCTCTTCCTGTGGGCTTCAATTGATTCAGATTCTTGCTGAGTCCTGGGGCTTCCTTCCTTGTCTTCCGCACATTGCTGTATTCCAGCATCTGGACACCAAATCTCAGAGAGGCTATTTCTCTGCTGTTCACCACTCTGCCATCTTCCTGGAAGTCTAAAGGATTATTATATTGAGGGCATCAAAAGAGGAAAAGAATCATTTGAGTAAAATCTTAATGCCAGATGTGGTGGCACAAACCTGTAATTCCAGCTATTCAGAAGGCTGAGGCCAGGAGATTATAAATTTTTGAGGCCAGCCTGGGCAGTTTAGTGAGGCTATCTCAAAAACAAAAACAAAACAACAACAAAAAAGAGGTAGAGGTGTAGCTCAGTGGTGGAGAGGCCCTGGGTTCAATCCCCAGTACTGGAAAAAAAAAAAAGCACTCAATTTTAACATTCCACTCACCTTTAAAATGATTTGATTTTTCAATAGTAATACTGATCATTTTAACATCTATACTCAAAAGAGTGACTAATACCTTTCAAAGCATCAACAGTTGGTGAGACATGAAGAAATCCTGGGCTTTTTCAAGGACTGCAAGCCTTGAGTTGTTAAAAAAAAAAATTCTAACTTGTCTCCTGTCCCAGAAAAAGAGACTAAGAAGGAACTGGAGCAGTCCTTTACTGCAAAGGAAATTTCTGGGTCTAAAAAGGAAATTGTTACTGTCCAACATCAGATTTGAAAATAAAAGGGTCAGAAATAAATGAAACAATCAGTGTTTCAGTTCTCACATACAAAAGTGGAAAGAAAAATGTTAGAGGAGACAAAACTGTAGAATTGGATTCTTCTTAGCATCGTATTACTAGCAAGAAATCTGAGGCATGGGGAAGGAAGTTGCTTAATTTCTTCAGCTGCAGAAGAACAGAGCCCAAACTACACTTAAAGCCTCCAAGAGTTTCTGCCTATTGTTTTTTCTCTGTACATATTTTTGTATACAAGTGCTTTTTTTTGGTACCTATAAATGCTTTTTTAAAAAATGAAATCCTTTTCCACTTCACTCAAGACTGTAATTTTGTTTTGGTTTTTTGGTTTTTGGGGGTACCTGGATCGAACTCGGGTCCTTACACCTGCGCAGCAGGCGGCGAAACCACTGAGCTAAATCCCCACCCCTCAAGCCTGTAATTTTGAACAACTTGCAAATGTTTTGTAAATTTTAATCAGTAAAGCCTTACAGCAATCTTGCCTTTTTTTCCTCTTTCCTTTAAGGTTAAAGTTGCAAGCTAATCAATGTTTGGAAAGACTGTATAAACTTTAATTTTAGCAAATTAAATAAAACCACACACAGTTCCATGATTATGCTCCCCCTTTCATAGTTTAAGAAAGTTAGAGTCCAAATAACTGAGAGGAGGATCCCAAGGGTATTGTAAGTGTGCAGGCAGAGAAAGCATTATGTTTGCCAGTGGCACGCACAGAATGCCCATGAGCTACCCTCCCAGCCCTACCTACCCCCAGCCTTATCCCTTTCCCATGCACAGATTTCCCAATTGGAATTATCACCAACATGCATTTGATTCTTTTTATTCATTTATTTTGAGACATGCTCTTGTTAAGTTTCCCAGGCTGGCCTTGAACCTGTGATCCTCCTGCCTCAGCCTCCTGAGTAGCTAGAAATACAAGTGTACACTACCTTGTCTGGCTAGATTATTTATTGATTGCTGGTCACCTCCCTTTAGAGCATGAGCTTCTTAAGAGGTGGGTGTTGGTCCAATTCTTTACTTCCATGTATTCAGGACTTGCAGCAATGCTGATCATGTAGTAACTGCTCAATTATTTTGGTGCAGAAGTGAATGCATTAAATACCTGCACCCACCAGTTCTTATACTCGGAATAGTAGTAAGTGGCAGAGCTGAGTGTACTCCAGTGCACACTTTCCCCTGGCACAAAAGCCCTGTCCTGTTTTGGACACTGATAAATTGAACTCCAAGTTTCAGCACATCCATCTTCTCCTATACATGCATGTTCCCCCTCCTAGGTGAGCATTGGCAGACCTACTACCAATGCCCCAAGTTCCCATTATCTTGTTACCATTGAGAAGAGCTCAGGACCTGGGGTCTCCTGTGGGTCCAGGCACTGATTCTCATTACAGTTTTACTGACCATCCCTTGCAGCTCCTGGTTAGTCATAGTACCAGTGAGATGAAATCTGAAAGTTTCTTAACAAACTATTCCACCACATACCTGCAAAGTTGTTCTAAATCAAATGTTTAAAATCTTTCACACTTTCCCATTGACTACTACTGCAAGAATGCTTCATTTTAATCTGATTTGATCTGTCTTTCACAGAAGCTCTTCTTGGTCTTAGCTTTAGTTTTTCCTACCTGGTTTTTTTTTTTTTCAGTACTGAGGATTAAACCTGGGGTCTCCGTACTAAGCTATCTTCAGTCTTTTTAAATTTTTTTTGAGACAGGATCTTGCTAAATTGTTAAATTGCCCAGGGTGGTCTTGAACTAGTGACCTTCCTGCCTCAGCCTCGAAGAGTGCTGGGATTACAGGTATGCACCACCGATCCCAGCCCCCTGCCTGATTTTTACACTCCCCTTCTGAGAGACTCTGTCTTCATTGATTCATGAGAAACAGATTTGTAGCTGACCAAAGAGAGCTTGGTTATTTTCAAAGAAGCTTCAGGGAATAGTAGGTTGACAAAGGTATTACTGTTTAATTTGTGTGAACAATCAGGAGCTCTTGGTTGGGGGGACAGCACTTTGAACAACCATCTTGAGGAATAAGCCAACCATCCTTAGTTAAGGTAGAGACATACATTTCCTAAGTCCCACAGTTACTAAAATTCCTGAAAGAAGCTCGCACACACAGAGGTACACATACAAGGGGTTCACTTCAGGAAAACCTGGACCTGGCCATTGTGCCCAGAATGGCAAAGTAGGTGAACCATGGTGTGTATAAAAGTAAGATGGTAACGACAACATGATGATATTTTTGGGCCATTAGGAACACATGGTATAAAACACCATAATACATACTGGGGCAGATGCAGGTAGTAAAATTCTAACAAACGTGGGCAGGAAGGACACCCCAATTTCAGAACAGCAACGACCTCCAAGAAACTGGGGAGGGAATGGAAGATGGAAAGGTAGACAAGAACATCAAACACACCCATGGCATTTAATTGCCTCTGTAAAAATGGAAGCAAATAGACATTTGTTTCCGTGAGGCACATACATAAGAATTTGGTATTTTCTCCTCTTTCTAGATGGTTGTAATATTTTTCAAAATATTTTTGAAGAAGACCAAGCATTCTGCTAATGTGTTCAAAATAGAAATTATGCCTTCGCTTGTTGACTTGCCGGTTTTTTTCAGTTCATATTTTTTTAGCTTCCTCAAGTAAGACAAATCTATGTTATATCAAAACAAGGCCCCAGGGGAATACACAAAGTTAATGGTGGCCCCGTGACTATGCAAACGTGTCTGCTTTGTGGGAAGGTGCCTGTCAGCCACCGAAGGAATTGCAGCTTCTGCCCCCAAGCTCAGCTGCTCCTTAAGGGGCTCCCAGGACCCTACTGGACATTGAAGCCAGGGCTTTGCACCAAGTGCCCTGCCCCTGAGCTACATCCCCAGCACCCTTTTAATTTTTACTTCAAAATAGGATCTTGCTAAGTTGCACAAGCTGGCCTTAAACTTGTAGTCCTCCTCCCTCAGCCTCCAGAAGGGACAGCTCTCAGCTTTGTGAGTGGATGGGAGGTTGGCCGTATGGCTGGTCCATTGTCCCAAGTATGACTTATACATTTTAGTGGGACACCTTTCATCATGGAGCCTTTCTGGTGTTGTTTTGTCTCCTAACTGGTTACTAAGGCTTAGTCACTGATTGTCAAGAGTTAATTCCACATCTGGATCTGGTCAACCCCAGGCCAGGTGTGAAAGCCACTGGTGCTCCAAGGAGTATCACAGCAAGGAAGACGCCAGTGCTGCCTACTGTCGGGCCATAAATATGGCTGTCACTGTCCGTCACACCCAGTGAACCCAGAGTCGCTCACTGCCCATCTTTCCTGCAACTTTCATACGCTGGTAATATAAACACTTCAGTTACTGAGTGCAACCATGTGGTTTGGTTCCAGGACCTTTCCTTAGTGTGCAGTTGCTCACGAAGGCCTGGAGACTCTTGTTAATACTGCTCCACTTTGGTGACACCTCTTCTGTCTCCTTGATGCCCAGCATCACTGTCAGCATTCTTGTTCAGATTCTCAGCATCTCACACTGGTACCACTCCAATGGTCACTTCTTCCTCAGAATTCCCGTATGAAATATTTTCATTGGTATTATCCTTTGGGCCTTTAACAAATGTTTACCTCAGTTGCTATTTGTATGTCTCTTGTCCCCTTGATTACAAAGAAGAAAATGTTAGTATCTGGAGTAACCAGACTTTGCTTTTACTTCCCACAATGGTAACTAAAAGCAGTAACCTCAAAGAATCCAAGACAGCAGTGTGCAAAGTTATAGCTAGTATTTTCCTCCTAAGACTTTGAGAATCTAAATCTTGAGAGCTTTCACAGAGTTGAAATTTGAACTTAATACAGCACATAATGGGTGCTCAGTTCAGATTGTCACTCATGACAGAGATTCATTTGGGTCTCGGCAAGTGATGACATCAACAGGAAGTGCCTGCCGACTGCATGTAAAGATTATCATTTCATCTCTATTGTTTCCTAGCTGGGTCAGTAGAACCAACTGACCTGAGAAGCAAAAGTTGCATATAGCATAAGGGTGGGCCACCCTGCAAGAGAGAACACAGAGGCAAAAGCTCAATGTGTGCTGTCCTTTTGTGTCACCCACTCCTCAGGCTGACTTCAGATCCTAGCCATCCTATTGAAAACCTACTCAATGGAATTAATATGAGAAAATGAAAAAATGGAAACAAAGTCTTTATAAATAGAGAGGGATGGTGGGGTTGAAGGGAGGGCAGGAGAAGGGGGAAAAAATAAGAACCAAGAGAGATTATGTAAAGGTACAAATCTCCAATGATGAATGTCATTATATTGTATATCTAAAATCTACCAATAAAATGAATTAAAAAGAAAAAGAAAACCTACTCAAGTTCTCATAAGAAGTCCACGTGCAAGGCTTTGGGAACTGCTCTGCCCATGAGTCTTGGGATTCTGTAGTTAACGTCTCCACGCCCCGATCTCCCATCTTAGGGGGCACAGCAGTCATCAGGAGCAGCCACCTGCTGTCTGGACATTTCGAATCTTTACTCTGAGATTTCACAAGAACCTCAGCTTCCCAAGGTGCTTAGTAATATTTAGTTAAATTATTTGAAAATAAATCTAAACTGTTTTCACTCTGCAGTCTCTTAAAAGCACTGAAGATATTCTGGCAGGTAAAAGTAAAATAGAAGAGAATTAATAATTTGTCTTTCACAGACCACAATGCCAACTATCAATACCATTGAACACGGGGTGAATTGGGGCTGGAGGTGTAGCTCAGTGGTAGAGAGCTTGCCCAGCCTGTGGGAGGGCCTAGGCTCTGTCCCAGTATCAATAAGTAAATACATACATACACAAAATGTGGTAAACTGAGGCCAGGATGTAGCTCAGTGTTAAAATACGTGTTTAACATATTCCAGTCCCTGGGTTTCATATCTGGCACCAAAATATTTTTTTAAAGTGGAGAATTAAGTTCTTTGGAATGGCTGGAGTTTATATATCATGAAAAATCTGTTAATTAGTGTAAATTTAAGTCCTAAAACAATGCTTCATTGCAATTTTATGACCTACTCTAAAAAAGCATTTGAGTGAAAATGTTACAGAAAGGATTTGTGCACTGAGAGGAATAAGCAAGAAACCCTTGATTAAAATTTTGAACCAGGCATGGTGCATGCTTATAATCCCAGCACTTGGGAGGTTGAGGTAGGAGGATTGCCATGAGTTTGAGGCCAGCCCAGTCAATTTACCAAGATCCTGCCTCAAGCTTAAGGGTGAAAAGGGCTGGCATAGCTCAGTGCATAGGCCTTGGCTTATTCTCAAGCTGGAGAAGGAGGTGGGTGAGAATTTTGAAAATCTGGCTGAAGATCTAAGTAAGCCCCTTTTGATTTTATTTTTAATTTTTATGATAATTTCTTTGTAAACAAATTTAAAAATAAAACTTTTAAATCTTAAAGGGCTTTTTTTTTCAGTACTGGAGATTGAACCCAGGGCCTTCACACTAAGCTACATCTCCAGCCTTTTTCTATTTTTCATTTTGGGATAGAATCTTGCTAAATTGCCCAAGGTGCATTGAAAGTTGCTATCCTCCTGCCTCAGCCTGCTAGAGTGCTGGAATTCCCACAAAGCAGCTCAGTGCTCAGCTCTTTTTTTCTGTTTTGAGCATTATTTTAACTTTTCTAGTTAATCTACTTAAGTTAGTGCTTCCTTGTGATAATATAATTCTCAGTAGAATTCAGCTAAAATGAGGTATTCAATCTTTTTCAAGGTCTTGGCCAGTTGTATTAATTTCAAAAATTTGATTTTGGAATTCCACTTGTGTTAACTTCCCTTGCTTATGTTGTTCAGTGTCTAAAAATCTCCAGAATCTAGTGGCCAAGGGCTACAAAGGGGCGAAATCACATTCCCCCAGCCCTCCCTGTGTCCCTGTACACTGGCACCAGAAGGGCACTGGTTCCTCTCCTTTGCTGCTGTACCAGGCGACGTTGACACCTCTGATGGAAAAGCCTCAGTTAGGCCATGAGAGACTTCATAAAGACAGGGCTGGGGATGAAGCTCAGTTGTAGAGCACTTACTCAGCATGTCCAAGGTCCTGGGTTTGATCCTCAATACCAAAAAATTAAATTTAAAAAAAAAAAGGAAAGAGAAGACTCAATCTTGAGTGGGTATATAAATTTCCTCTTTCCAAGTGATTTTTATTTCTTCCCCAGAAAGTTCTCACGTCTCTGTGACCTGGGATTCTTAATAATGCATCTGTTTTCCTGGGCTTCCCGCTTTCCAATTTTATGAACTGCTATGGAGAACTCTGTACATAGTAGGCATCCAATAAATATCTGTCACACAATGAATGATTAACTCTAGTCTCACTTCTCTTCAGAACTATTGTTACTCTATCATGATTATATTATTGTTATTATTTTGCAGTCCTGGGAATTGAACTCCGGGCTTTCATACTGCACTATATCCCTAATTCTTTTTTGTTTATTTTGCTTTTTATTTGGAGATGGGGTCTTGTTAAGTTCCTAAGTTTCCCAGATTGGACTCAAACTTGGGATCCTTCTGCCTCAGCCTCCCAGGGTGATGGCATTATAGACATAGGTCACCATGCCTGACCTCCAAAATCAAGATTGTGATCCATCCTCTATCACTTGTCTCAAACTGGGGTCCTAACACTGATTGCTTGCCCCTCCCAGGCTCTTTGATTCCAGCAAGCTCTGTTGGGAAGAAGTTGGGTCATATTTCAGGGAACCCTTGGATTACCCTTGGATCTATAGATCAGCCAGCTCCTGCACTGCATTGCCTCCTGAACAGAAAAGAGCAGAGTAGGGCCTGGGATTTAGCTCAGTGGTTTTGCTGCCTGCCTGGCAAGCACAAGATCCTGCGTTTGATCCCCAGTACCAAAAAAGAAAAAAAGAAAAGAGCAAAGTATTGATGTAGCAAATCAATACCGAGTATTAGTGTGGAATTGGGAAAGAGAATCCGCCAGGACGTCTCTGAGAAGGAAAGTCATTTAGAGGCTTTTGGTGCAGGGTTCTGATCCAACAGTTGGGCAGCTCAGCTTCCAGAGCCAGTTCACAGACAGAAAGGAAAATGAACCTGACTTCCTCCGAGCTGTGCATTGGCCAGGCGTAGGCTGAGCAGGAGGCCAAGAGGGCCAGGCCCTGTTAAGACTGCAGAGCTGGAAGGATCCTGGGCCAAGAGTCACAGCAACACATTGTAATTGCAAAGGAGAGAGGTCAGGAAAAACACAGCCTGCATAAGTAAAGAGAGAAGAGTGACAGGCTACAGCCAAGCATGGAAGAAAAAAGCTTTCAGGGCTCACAGGCGCTATCATATAGCTGAGTGAATCTATCACCTACCAAACTTGGTCAGGGAGCAGCGTGATGCTGGCATCTGACACAGCTAGGACAGAAGTCCTGGGCCCTGTCCTCCTCCCACCAGCTTCTGACTCATGAATGCAAGGGTGTAGGAAGAACTGATCAGAATGATCACCAGAATGATTTAGGGAAGAGGAGGAGCTGGGCAGGGACTGAGGAAACTCAGGTCTCCAGCAAGGAAGCAGGAGGCTGAGAGTTGTGGAGGGAGGGAGGTGAGCAGCGGCAGGAGGCTCTGCACAGCGTAGAAGGGGAGCTGGGGAGGAAAGGCTGCTTTGCCCTCTGTGGGCACTGGCTCTCAGCCTTCCTGGGTGTGACTCGCTCTGAGGTGTCAGGTACCGGAGAGCGTGCAATGGGCTTTGCTGTTGTTCAATTCTTCTGCATGGTTGACAGTCACCTGAGCCCTCCCTGGTGGGGGACTCTGCACCAAGGATTGAAGAGGACTAGAAAGAGAAATAGATACAAATCACAGGCTGTGCCCCAGAGCGGCTCACAGTTCCCCTTTGCACTTTCTCTAATTTCATGCAAATCTGTGATTCTGAAAGGCCTCAATAACCTAGACAAAGTAATAAGAGTGAGTGGCTGCCAGGTGTGGCAGCACATGCTATCACTTAGCACTCGGGAGGCTGAGGCAGGAGGATCACTATGAGTTTGAGACCAGTCTGGGCTACACAGTGAGCTCAAGCCCAGCCTGAACTATAGAGCAAGACCCTGTCTCAAAAAACCAAACCAAAACAGGGCCAGGGATTTAGCTCAGTGGCACCGTGCCTGCCTTGCAAGTGCAAGGACCTGAATTCAATCCCCGGTACAAAAAAGCAAAAAAAAACCCCAAACCCAAAACAAAAACTTAGTGGGAAAAGTTATTTTATTCACTTAGGTAGTATTGTAGGTGTTCATAAAAACCCTATTTGCATTTTTAGTTACACACACACAAACACACACACACTCCTAGACAAGGCAAAGAACTCAGCATGGTGGCTGGGCATGGTAGTACATACCTGTAATCCCAGCAAACTAGGAGGCTGAGGCAGGAGGATTCCAAGTTTGAGCCCAGTCTGAAAAATTTAGTGACTTAACTAGACTCTGCCTCAAAAGAAAACAAATTGTACAAAGGGCTGGGAACATAGCTCAGTAAGAAGGCCCGGGATTCAATCCCCAGTACCACCAAAAAAAAGAAAGATACAAATTGTTTAAAACTAAATAACCAAAAGATGAGGATGTATCTCAATAGTGGAGCATTTGCATAGCATACCTGAGGCTCTGGGTTTGATCCCCAGCACTACAAAATAAAATATTTAATTTAATTTAAAAACTAAATAACCAAATGAAGAAGGTCATGGAAGGGGGTTTTAGAGAACAGTGTTTTTGTCATGGAAACATCTTACATATCTATCTCAGACTCATGCTCCTTTTCAGCCCCACTCCTGTGCAGCTCTGCTTGTCTACTGAGGACAGCAAGGACATAAAGGACAGAGAAATATGTTTCTCCTGAAAGTTGTCTGTCCAGTCTTGCTGCTTTTAAACCATGCAGGGAGTCACTCAAGTCCAGATGCTGGCCTTCATACTGAGTAAATAAACCTGCTTCCAAGTCAGGGCAGCAGTGAGCTCCGCAGTGGGGTATGGACATGGTGACCTCTGGAGCCTGCCCGGAGCACATTCTGATCTTCCAGGGGAGAAGGAGCACTCTCACACTGAGAAGGTCTGGTGCCAGTAACCCTGTGTGTGTGAAACAGTCTGTCTTTCCGTGCATGTATATGCTGAGCCTTAGTGAAGGGATGGGACCTGCTGCTGTTCAGGGAAGTGTCCCACCGCACAGGTTCATGGAGAGGGCATCAGGTGCCCAGCGGCGGGATGGGCAAAGCCTCAGATTTTACCCGCTCCACACTTTCACCCTTCGGGCCCTGCCACTGGAAACAGGAGGCTGAGGGGCTCCTGTCCCCCACAGGCCTGCCTCACTGATTTCAGGGAGGAGGAGACTGAGGCACAAGATGTCTGGAATGCAACTGATCACTTTTGGTTTTGTGCACCCCCTCCAGCCCCCCACTGCAGAAGGTTTTCTTAGTGAGCCAAAGGAAAAAAAGAAAAAAAACAGAGTAAGACAGGGTAAGAGCCTCCTCTAAGGGCACTCAGAGCTTTTGTCTAAATTCAAATCATTCCTGGCTTGACACCCACCCAGAAGTTAGGGTCTCCCCTAAAGCTAAGGCCCCTCTCCAGGGAAACTTTCCCAGGAGAGTGTTTCATTTTTGAGCTAAAGGAGGAAAAAGAGAGGGTGGATAGAATTGTCACCTGGGCTCAGATGTGGTCTGAGGTGCACAGAGGCTGACAGAGTCACCCTTGTTCCTGCCTTGACAGTGTTTGCTGGGGCAGCAATGGCCCCTGCCGCCAGTGCAGCTCTGTGTGTATGCATCAGGGCTGCATACTTGGTGGTTCTGCTTTTACAGGCACAGATATGGCCCTGAGCAGCCTCCGTCATTAATCCCTGGGAGCCAAACAGGGCCACAGCAGGTCACTTAGCTTATGCTCTTCAGGCCCACGAAGTGTTTAAAAGTACTTCAGTTAGTTGTCAATATGCACAAAAGTTGGTTTCCATTGTCTCTTTAAACACACACAGACACACACACACACACACACACACACACCAGGGCTGGGTGTGTACCTCAGTCCACAGAGCTTGCCAGCATGCACAGAAAGCCTGGGCTCCTTCTCCTGAATCACAGAGAAACACAAGTCTGGTGAGTTGGGCTGGGCATGGGCAGGGCCGCCTGCTGCTCTGGGTCTCCCCCTGCCTGCCTCTGCCGCAAAACCTGTCTTTCTTTTCTTTTCTATTTTTCGGTACTGGGGCCGGAACCCAAGGCCTTTGCATTGACCCACATGCCTGGCCCTCTTTAGTTTTGAGACAAGGTACTGCTAAATCACTAAGTTGTCCAGGCTGGGCTTGAACTTTTGATCCTCCTGCCTCAGCCTCCTAGAGGGCTGGAACTGCAGGTCTGTACCAATGCCTGGCTCTCACAATCTTTCCCCTCCCTTACTTTTTCCACCCCAGTGTTGCAAATTTTCCTGCTTCCTCTCTGCCATCAGCCACATCTCTGCTGAGTCAGGCTGTGCCTCCCAAAACCCCAGGTTTTTCTAGGTGACACCCAGCACACTGGGCAGTCAGACTGGACATCCATGCAGGGCTGGAGCCTGCAACCCCAGATAGCACCTCCTCATTTCCACAGGGTTCTCTGGACCTGCTGGAAAGATGTGGTGATAGGAATTTCAGGTCAGGTGGTTTGGGTTGTGCCAAGATTGAAGCAGGCCCCAAATTGGAGCTTTTGTAGGTGGTGGGGAGCAGAGTGGTTCCATCACTTTCTGGAGCTCATCCCAGGCACAGCCACCTCCCTGAATTCCCTCCAGGCTAGGGCATTACCAGGCCTCCTGCTGGGGCCAGAGCAGCTGTGACTGGGCCTCAAACCTGTGAGCAGCCCGTCGTAGCCACCTGGACGCCAGCAGGGCACCTTACCTCCTGGCAGAGAACCAGGCACTGCTCAGGAAACACAGAGCTCCGCCTTCGCCCCAGGTACTGTCTGAGGTCAAAGAGGGCTGGAGGGCAGCCAGGGAAGGACAGCGGGCACCAAGTCAGGACAGCTCATGACCTATCACCTGCCCTCCTTTCTGCTTCCCCAGGACCTGCCCTGTGCAGTTCTGTGCTACCCAAATCAGATTCACGGCTGGGGGTTTTGAGAGGTTGTTCTTCTCCAAATTCCTAGGGCCAGCTGATTTTAGGGAATACTTGCCAGGTTTGGGGGCCCTAAGGAATAATAGGCAGTGATGATACAAACCTCAGGGTCCCCTAGGTTTTGTTTCCAGCCCAGAGGTTACTGAGGTTGGAAGAATCTGAGAGATTGTAAGATGGAGAGAGAGAGAGAGAGAGAGGGACAGACAGACAGACGTAGTTTAGAAAGAAGTCCTTAAGGAGGATATCTCTGACAAACATCTCATTTCCCTGGATTGGCAGGAGCATGGACTCGAAGAACTAATTTCAATTCATATATAATCACCCCCTCACTCACGGATTCAGTCTACATTTAGATCCAGTGGGGTGGAGGGGAGTTGAAAGGAGAACAGAGCATACTGTTCAAAGCTTAAAAATAAAAGTAATGATTGGCTTAAGTGTGAGCACTGTTATTCTATACAGGAATTACCCAGTAAGAGAAGTGTTGGAGCATGTTTGTTAAGTGACTAGTAAGTGTGTGACCTCTGCTCTCCGGGAGTGCAGTGTCTTTCTGGTTTAAGGCATAGGTTTGAGAAAGAACTGACCACAAGACAAATGTTTGCTGAACAAGGTCAGGAGGCTGCAAGAAAGAGGACATTTCTTGGCAAAAAAAACAGTGCTGTGAGTTTTTGCCACAAAGATCCAATTAGATCCAGCAGGGAAAGTTGTGCTGAATTTGGCATTTCAAAGATTTTATCTTCTGCATAGGAACAGCTAGTCAGGACCGTGTCTATTTCTAGCGGCTGGAACAGACCTGACAGAGAGGATGCCCTTAATTCATGCTTGGTGAAGCAAAGAGTGGCCAAATAAATGAATTCGGGGAAAGAAGCAGGTTCCACCGATCTAGCCTTCCTTCCCAGTGGAGCCAAGGGCTGCCAGACTCACCGCACTTCCCGAACCTGCCAGGACCCTTCTCCCAGCTGCTGTGCTGCCTGTGCCCCTGGGACAGCCTTTGTTAAGCCACCCCCAGTAAACAGGTTGAGGACATTAGGGGAGATAATGTGGACAGAGCTCTTATAAGGCTGGGGTTGGGGTGTGTGGCTCAGCAACAGAGCACCTGCCCAGCAGGAGTGGCGCCCTGGGTTTGATCCCCAGCACTGCAAAAAAAAGTCCCTCCCACTCATTCTAATTTGCATATAAAACTGCACATTTACCTGCCTGAAGATTTTTAATAAAAGCAGACAATGTATTTGAAGGTGAGGAAAGGAAGAGAGAGCGAGCGAGAGAGCGCACAACTCTGGATGAGTAGGGAGTATTTGAAAGGGAAATACTCCAGGATTTTCTAATTGAATAAAAAAAATCTGTATTTAGTCCTCTTTCTAGCTTAAAAAAATTGTTAGTGGACATCATACCACAGTGACACATGCACACCCAAATTTATAACAGCACAATTCATAACAGATCAATCTTGGAAGGAGCTTATATGTCCATCAACAGATGAATGGTATTTACACTCTGCCATAAAGAAGGATAAGCTCCAGTCATTTTAGGAAAATGGATGCCCCTTGAGACCATAATGTTCAGTGAAACAAATCAGACACCCAAACTTAAATATCACGTGGTTTCTTTTAGCTGAGAAACCTAATGTATAAATGACTTAAAGAGCAAAAAAAAAAAAAAAGGCAAGACAGGAAATGGAGAGGTGGCCTTTGTGGAGATGGGAACGGGAAGGGCAAGGGGAAGCACACAGGCTAGAGATGCGATGTGTGTATGCATTGGCTCTCACAGGAACTGTATTTATTATGCATCACAATGTACAGTACACTCGTGCAAAAAGGGAAGAATGTGGCCTGGGTAAAGGATAAAAGGGCATTTTTCTGAGCAAACAATCCCTAGAGGGCTTGGGATTTAGCTCAGTGGTTCTGCCACCTGCCTTGAAAGCACAAGGTCCCGAGTTCCATCCCTGGTACAAAAAAACCCCACAAAAGAACAGTCGCTAGCAAGGCAAGTCAGGGGAGCCATCCTGGAAGGACCCAGGGCCTCAGGTCACGTTCGTGCCCCTCCTCCGTGTGCCTCACCATCAGCCATTTTGCTCCTGCCTTTTTTTTTAAATGATGCTGGGGATTGAACCCAGGGGTGCCACCACACCCACCTCAGTTTGCTCCCCCTTGAAGCCAGAACCCCTAGAAATTCTGCATTGAGGATGAGGTTGTGGCTCACTGGAGGGGAGCAGGAGGGGTGCACTTCCGGGACGCCTTCTGGCCTTGCAGAAGAGCAGACACCGGGGGTTTCTGGGTGGGGCTGGGAGGGGTTTTGCTGGGTGGGCCAAGAAAGGTGTCAGGCCCTCCTGTCTCAGCAGAGTTCCTGACAGCTGCTGAGCAGCACAGACTCAGATGATGGAGAAAATATATCTGTTTACATGAAGGAAAAGATGGCTGTGCTTCAGCTGCTTCAGGCTGGGGGTGGAATGGAGCATGTTTGGGGCAAGAGGAGCATCTATTAGGCCCTCTGCTGAGAGTCAGGGAGTGTGGTGGTTAAACCTTAGGTCATCTGCATTGTGTGTGTGCACCACCTCCCACAGTGAGGTATTTAGCATGATTGCAAACACATATTAGTAAAAGAGAGGGGAAACCCTCACAGAGAGAGAGGGAAGAGAGAGAGAGAGAGAGAGAGAGAGAGAGAGCGAGAGGGAGGGGGGAAGGGAAGAAGAGACTCTGCTCATGTGATGATGGAGGCTAGTAAATTTGAAATCTGCAGAATGGGCTAGCAGGCTGGAGGCCCAGGGAAGAGCTGCTCTTTAAGTCCAAGGGCATCTGCTGCAGAAGGCCTTCTTGCTGGAGACGGAGGGGTCACCATTGTTTTTATTAAGCCTTCAACTGACTGGATGTGGCCCGCCCACGTCGTGGAAAGCAACCTACCCCAAGTCCACTAATTCCTTTTGCAGTGCTGGGTATCAAACCCAGGGACTCTGGAGGCAAGTGCTGTACCACTGGGTTACATTTCCAGCCTTTATTGTAGAATGTTTATTTTTGTGACAGGGTCTAATGCCTGGACTGGCCTCACCCCTTAGTCTCCCGGATAGCTGGGGGTCTTCAGGCCCATAGTTTATCAATTTAAATGTTATTCTCATCTTAAACATTGGGGACATTTCACCAAAGGTCTGGGCTTTGTGCTGTGCCAGGCTGACAATAAATGAACCATTATGGTCTATTTGAGAAGCCTTGTTTTACAGATTCAGAGCCTGAGGCTCTGCAAGCTTAGGTAAGGTCCAGCTTCGCAGGCAGTAGCAGCTGAAAAGCTAGAATTCAAATCCTGAGCTCAGTAAACCCTGTGCAGTGCCTGGCTCAGCACAGTCTCCTGGGTTCGATGACATGTTTCAGACGAGATTGGGTGCAGGGTGGTATGGCCATAGACTCACTGATACATTTCAGTCTCCAGAGTTTCAGCCCTCACCTTACATGGGTGTCTCTGGAACCAGACCAGGGAAAGGTGAGGTTCTATTAGGTCAAGAGCAAGAGAATGGGAAATACTTGGTCCACACTGACTGTGGAAAGCAGGCCAGGCGCAGGGTGTGAAGTGAGTGAAGGCAGTGAGTGAAGTGGAATCAGACCTGACAGCAGGTTTTGGGGGATCCTTGAGGAAACACAGGGAGAGGTAAAGGCCAGGACAGGGAGTGGTCCCTAGGCCAGTCTGTTTGTGTGTTCTAGATCAGGTGCCAAGGACAACCTTAGCTTGAGACCTGGGACCACAGAAAGGGGGTGCAGAGAAGAGGAAGTGTCCAGGTCCAGAGCTGAGGGCATGGATGGCACAAGCCCCGAGCCACCTGAGGCTGGCAGCTTGCAGCTTGTGTGTGGCCTTGGATTCCTAGGTTCAGAGAGAGAGAGAGAGAGAGAGAGCGAGAGAGCACCGGAACACCATGGGGGATGGACAGGAAGGAAACAACTCTTAGGGAGGTCAGAGACTTAGGGAATCCCATCCCCAAGAGCCAGGTTTGTAGCAGCTGCTGAATCTGGAAACAGGCTCTTGAAAAGTATGAAGTTGGCTTGGACTACAGAGTGAGACCCTGTCTCAAAACCCTGAGTAAACAAATAAACCCAAGGAAGTGAGGCACCCAATAGATTAGGGTTTGCTGGGGCTGGAACGGACCCCCAAGTCTCTGTGAGGATGCACTGGATTTAGCCCCTTGAACCCAGGATACTGAGGAGAAAATAGTCTACAGCTAACTAGGGATGCATCCGGAGGTGACCAGCTTTGAGTTCAAGGGGTTACCAACAGGGCATCTTTTTTCTTTTCTATTCAGGTACAAAGACTTTTATTATATCTTTAAAGAAATTTTTATATGAAAATAAAAGAATTTAATAATGAAATAAGAAAATGACAATAGCTAACACACTGTTCATTATCTTCAAAATAGTTACTCAGAATATAAGACATAGACATAAAAGAGACTCTCTTACAAAAAAGAAATAGGGCTGAGGATGTAGCTCAGTGGCACTGCACCTGCCTGGCAAGTGCAGGGTCCTAAGTTTGATTCCTGGTACAAAAAAGAAAGAAAGAAAGAGAGAGAGAGATATTAGCACAAAACTTTCCTTTCAACTAAGAGAACTAAGAGAAACTAGTAGTAAGAAACAAATGAAACAAATTAGCATATATATTAAAATACTTTTGATACAGTGGAGTAGATAATTTAGGGAATTATTTGAACTTCTCCCTACTGCCTATTTATCTTCTATTTTTCTCTTTATTTGTATCTGTATATTTTGATTTTCTCATATAAGAGAAACCATGCCATATTTAAGCTTGTGTCGGACTAAAGTTGCCTCTATTTACCTATGAATCTCTCAAGTTTACCTTTCTTTACAGCAGTGTAGTACTCCATTGTGTATAAATACATATTTTCCTTATCCATTCATTTGTTCATGGACATATAGGCTCTTTCCAAGATCTAGCTATTATAAACACAAGTATGCAGGTATCCCTGTAATATGATGATTTCAACACTTTTGGGAAGATACCTAGAAAAGGAATAGCTGGGTCAAATGGAATTTTTATTTTTAGTTTTTTGAGGACTAGTTTACATTTACACCAACAATATAGAAAAGTTCCTTCTTTCCCACACCCTTGCCAGCATTTGTTATTTTTAGGGTTTTCTTTTTTTCTTTTGTGTTCTGAGACAAGGTTTTGCTGTGCAGTTCAGCCTGGCCTTGAACTCACTATTTAGCACAGGCTGGCCTCGAACTCGTGGTGATCCTCCTGTTTCAGCGTCCCAAATGCTGGGATTACAGGCATGTGTCACCATGCCTGGCTCATTATTAGGTTTTTTGATGATAGTCATTCTTTCTGGAGTAAGAAGGAATCTCAATGTAGTTTTAATTTACGTTTCTCTAATGGTCAGCAATGTTGAATATTTTTTCATGTATTTACTGGCTATCTGAACTTCTTCTGAGAAGTGTCCATTCATTTTGGTTACCCAGTTATCAACCAGGTTTTTATTTGGAGGGGCCTATTTTTTTTTTTTTTTTTTGGTACCAGGGATTGAACTCAGGTCCTTGTGCTTGTGCAGCAGGCGGCGAAACCACTGAGCTAAATCCCTGGCCCTGGAGGGGTCTATTTTTTTTGAGTTCTTTATCCTAGATGTTAGTCCTCTGTTCAAGGAATAGCTGGCAAGTTTTTTCCCCATTCTATAGGTTGTCTCTTCACTCTGCTGGTTGTTTCCTTTGCTGCAGAGAAGCTTTTTATTAGATGTGGTTCCATCTGTTGACTCTCATGTTATTTCTTGTGCATTGAGGTTCTGTTTGGAAAGTCCTTGTCTACGCCTATGTCTTCACGAGTTGCACCTATTCTGTCTTCCAGCAGACTAAGCTGCCTCCTGCTGTGGATCCCAGATGAGCCCCCACAGGGCTGTGAGCTCTGGCTTCCAACCTGTCCTTCCTCTGGCTCCCCCATCAGCCACTCAGCCATGGGCCTGCGTTTCAAAGCAGCAGCAGGAGGTTAGCAGGGAGACTCAGCCACCTGGGCTGTCAGTAGAGAGCACTTGGGCTAGGTCTCGGGTGGAACTCGGGCTTCTTCGCAAAGATTCCCGGCATGGGTGGCTGAGCAGGGTGGGAAGAGATCCCATTAAAGTTGGTAAACTCTGGGTCAGGCTCTTCAGATATCAGACTGTGAAGGTTTCCTTTTGGAACTCAACATAGGTGGTGGGAGGCAGAGAAGAGCAAGTAGCACCCAGACAAAGGCGGGGTGGGGGGAACTAAACTACATCCCACTTCCTCTCATGGGCTGACATGTGATGTACGTTATGGAATTCTTCCTAGTGCTGTGTAAGGCTTAGGGTGGAGGCCTCAGGAAAGCCTCTCAGGCATCACATAAAACCTGGGTTAGCAGCTCCCAGCCCAGGGCCCGGTGCACAAGGATACATTCCAACCATAATCCCACGGCCTGGAAGGCTCTCCCTGTGTCCACTGTGTGACCTTTAGAGCAGCTCTGTGAACAAGTTTCACTGTCCTCCTGTGGAGGAAGAAAGGAAAGCTTGGAGAGGTGCCCAAGCTTGCCCCCTGAAATGCAGAGCCAAGGCTAACATCTAGTCCTCTTCCTCACAGGTTTGGTGTCAGATTGGGATTAGAATACAGGCTCTAGAGTCCCAATTCCAGATTCTGATGCTGGGGCAGGAATTTGTTTTTCAAGTGCTGGGTGGCTTGAGGAATTCCTATTCAAGATCACACCATTTATTTATTGCCTTTGCTTTTGCAGATGAAGAGCAAACTGGAAGTAGGAGTTTAGTAAACAGCTAAAAAACAATAAGAAGTTTTGTGGCTTTGAAAGGGGCAGAAAGAAGCAGAGAGTCTGCTCCCGATGCAGAGGATGCCGGGAGCCCTGCAGGTGAACTTGGTGTCTGTCTCTGCCTTCAGGTGTCCAGAGCCTAAGGGGAATGTTAGTGACAATGACATGGCAGGCCTGTGCACATGGTGGACATTGCCCAAGCACCTTCTCAAGTGATCTCCTGTAGCCTTTGAGCTTGGACATCTTCTTTGGGGAGATGAGGGACCTGACCCAGGAGAGACTGTTGGTCACGCTAAGTGGTTGGACTAATTAAACCACCTGGCCAAGGATACAGCATACTAGAGTAGATTGGGGCAAAGACCACGGTGGGGCTGCTTGGAAGGGCAGGAGCCCCATGGGCACCGTGGCTGCCCTCGTCCTTCCATCCTAGGAGCCCAGAAGCCTCCCTCCTGTCCAAGGCTCTTCCCTCCGCTGTGCACCAGTTCCAGAGCTTTCACACCCCAGTCACTCCTCCTCCCTTCTTCTCTGTCCCTAAAGTCACCTTACATGTGCTGTCCCCACAATCTATGAGCAGGGTCAACTCCCTCACCTTTGAGCTGCTTCCTCTCACCTGAGTGATTGTGTCTCCCACGCCCAATGTCACCTGTCTGTCCCCTCCCCCCCCACTCCACCCCCTCTATGTGCCTGACCTCTGTATCTATGCAGGGCCCGAGCTGGTGGGGAAGTTGTCATTCTTTCTCCAGGCTGCTACTCTGTCAGCTCCTTGGCTGGGCCTCCTTGCTCAACTTTCCACCTTTGGGCTCCCTGTGTCCCTCCAGGCGCAGCGTGGGCCTCTGCTCCATCTCTGCCACCTCCCCTGCCTCCCGCTCCTGAGTTCAAGTCCAAGCTTGGACCTGGGACACACAGGCTCATCTTCCCAGCCTCCTTCTCCTTCTCTCCGGCCACCACATCCTGGCCAGTCTTCTTGGCCATGTACTACCAATGAAGATGTCCTCAGCTCAGGGGCCTCCTGTCACCTCCCTCCATGCTCTGCCTGGTCTTGCCCCACCACATTAGAGTGTGGTTATGTGAAAACAAAGCCCCCACTCCCCATGCCCAGGGACTGTCACAAGCACCTGCTCGCCATCCTCTGCATGGTATCTAGCGCTTGGTACTAACTCTAAACACTGGCTAAGGTGGGAATGACCCACCGAGGCCTTGGGGACCCACTCAGAGCTCCTAGGAAGATCTTGGAGCTTTCGAGTGGACAGTCTTGTCCTCAGCTAGGGACGGGCTGGCTGCAGAGGTGGACAGAGCAGCAGAGGCAGCCCCTGCACCAGCACCTTGCTGTCCTAGTGCTGTTGCTGATAATCACTTCCTCTCCATTCACAGTGATCCTATGAGGAAGATGCTGAGTTTGCTCCCATTTTAATTTTTTTTTTTTTTTTTGGTACCAGGGATTGAACTTGGGACCTTGCACTTGGGAGGCAGGTGCCAGAACCACTGAGCTAAATCCCCGGCCTGAGTTTGCTCCCATTTTAAAGATGAGGAGACTGAGGATCTGTAGGAGGCTGCTGTGAGATGTTTAAAAGCCTGGGTGTCTGAGGGCACTTGAGCACATCTGAGGACACAACTCTGTTGTTTAGCTCAGGCACACAATGGACTTTGTTATAATAATAATGAATCAGTGTGGACTACCACACACATACCACAGGACTCTACAAGGTCAGACAGCTGTTTTGTCTTGCTGTGTCTCAGAAGAACTGACAACAGTCACTCTAAGTGGTATGCTGTAAAATTAAAGTTTGATTCCTGGTTTGTAATGTCTGCTCCATGCATGTTCTTTTCTTTGGAAACCTCACCTGACTGGACCTCCCTTCAGCCCACTGGCCTCGACAGGCCCCGAGAAGTAAAGTAGTGTTTGCTGAAAGTCACACAGCAGTGATACGGAGACCCACACCTCATCTGTGTGCTGTCTCCTGAGTTGCTATTCAGGTCTTCGGGTTCTGCTGCTGCCGCCTCAGGCATACAATTCACCTTGAATTGTTAGGGGCTGACTGTCCCTCACATGCAGAGGAAATTGAGGAGAACCCTGGGGAGAAGAAGCTTTCCCACCAGACCTGCCAGGCTTGGGGCTCTCATGCTAAAAGTTTAGGTGTCTTTGCTCAGCATGATTCTGTGATCATGACATTCAAGACGTTGAAAGAGCCCTGGGTGGGTCCCCATGGCCACAGTGGGTCATTCGCAGGTTAGCCTGTGTTTAGAGAGTTAGTACCAAGTATGTTAGTACCATACTATGCAGGGGATGGTGAGCAGGTGCTTGCAACAGTCCCCTGAAAGTGTCACCAAATAACCATCTCATCCTTTAAGGTGTGGGTGTCAGGTATTGGGCCTAGCAACAGACAAGCTGCTGGTGCATGCTATGTGCACCTGGCATTGATTTCTGCAGTTCCTGGGATCCAGCTACACAGAACTCCCCAAGACTCACTGTGCTTCTCCTGATGGCTGGAGATCCTGACTTATCTGCCTGAGCTCCCACCATTGAACCATATCATAGCCTGAGCTCCAGCAGGTGCAGCAGCAGCTCCAGCAGGTTCAGGCCCCCTGCTGTAACCATATCTGGCCATCGCCAATATTGGAATCCTTTCTCGAACAAACCAACATGCAGTTCAAAGTTTTGTTGTTGTTTTTGTTTTCAGTACTGGGGATCAGACCCAGGGCCTTTGCACTGAACTCTATTCCCAGCCATGTACAAGTGTGTGTGTGTACAGACCCTTCATATAGACCTTCCTAAGATGGTCATGTCCTACCACATTAGGGTGTGGATGTGTTAAAGCAAAACCCCTGCTCTCCACACATAGGAAGTCACTGTCTCACAAAAGGAGCCAGGGGGCTGGGGGTACAGCTCAGTGTTAGAGTGCTTGGCTAGCGTGTATGAAACCTTAGATTCAATCTCCAGCACTTAAAAAGATTTTAACACACACATCCCCGTACTTGATATGCCCTCTGCCGCTGTCTGGCCTGCTCTTTCCTTTGCCTTAATCTACACTGGTTTACTTTGTTTCGTGTCTGTCCTACTAGCCCCAGTAGGGTGTAAGGTTCATTAAGGCAAAATGTCGTCACTTCTCCCCTGTACCCTCCATGTTACAATGGAGCCTGATATAGAGGAGATGGCAAATGAATGAATCACATTACGTGACTTTGTGTGTAGCTTCAGTTAAATTAAGGAGTTGATGTGGGACCCTGAAGTTGGGCCCCTAATCCACAGGCAGTGCCTCACCAGCTCACAGGACAGGTAGCCCATCATCCCTTAGAATGGGGAGTGGGCAGGTCCAGAATGTCACTGAAGAAAGGGGCCAGTGAGAAAGGCCACTGGAGCCTGAGGCAGAGAGGACACAAAGGGACCTCAGCAGCAGGGATAGAGGGAGTAGACAGGAAGGATGGAGGAGCGATCTCAGTGGCGGAGAAACTCCAGGCTCATAATCACAGAGAAAGGCTCAGAAACGGTGGCTGAGGTCCAGGAGCTGCTTCTGGGCTAGCAGAACTGTCTTCTGTCCTGACCATGGTCCTGGGCATCCCAGCCTGGCCCTGTGGCTGCTTCCCCCTCCATAGGTCCTCCACAGTCCTTATCTGAGATGGCCTGAGGGGGCTGTGCTGGCCTGGTCCCATCCCACAAGCCGGACACCTCGTAGGGGCAGAAGTCCTTGCCCTGCAGGCGGCAGCGGTGGCTGAGAAGCTTCTGCAGAAAGGACGGCCGCACCCATGGGAACCTGTGCAATCCCAGTCTGACCACACCCACCCTGCCCTTTATCGCTGTTGGTGGCGGAGAGGTCAGTTCAATACCTTGTTGCTAAGCCAGGACAGCAAACAAAATCCCATGTTTGCTGTTCCCATGTGGCTGTGGGTGGCTGCTTTGAGGCAGGCTGGGGTGAGGTGGGGCAGTCAGAGGTGGCCCTGTCCTCCCCTCCCTAGGAACTGGCTTGTCACTTGGTCCACAGGGCTGGGCCCCTCCTGCCTGTCCACCAGCCATTCCCAAGGACACACCCAGAAAGCTCCCCACTTGTCCAGATGCAAGACCGATTTTGTAGTTATGAGTTCAATTCTAAACCATTTGATGTTGGCTCTGCCTGACCTTGAGAGTGGAGAGGTCACACCTTCTTCTCCAATGATGAATACTTTGTCCAGATGGAGTGATGACCAAACTCACTTGTTCCATGAGTACTATTAAGTTCCTCTAAGTGTTAGTCGCTACATCAGATTTTTTTTTTCAGTACTTTCAGTCTTTCTTACCAAGCTACATTCCCAGACCTCTTTTATTTTTATTTTTTATTTTGACACAGGGTTTCACTAAGTCCATAAATTGCCCAGGGTGCACTCAAACTCGTGATCCTCCTGTCTCAGCCCTGTCTCAAAAACCAAAACCCAGAAAAGTCATTGTCATTACTATAGCTTAATATTTTTTGAAGAAAAGTATTTCCTCCTGAATATTTGTATCATCCAACCCCAAGGACGCTAATTGTAGTTCAGGCTGGTCTTGAACTTACTGCGTAGTCCAGGCTGGCCTCAACCTCAAAGTGATCCTCTTGCCTCAGCTTCCTGAGTCCTGGGATTACAGATGTGCACCACCATGCAGGGTAGATAATGACTTTCTTAAAAAGCCAAGTGGCTATTATTTATTACTCTAAGGTGTTAACATTGCTGCTGGTCAAGGTGAAGAATAATTTGTCAAAGCAAGGCGATGTGCAGCACCTAGGTGGAGAGCAGAGGACGGGGCTTTCAGGACAGTTTCCAGTCAGACACAGGCAGCACAGCCTGCATAGCAGCCGTTCCCAGCACCTGGGCTCAGGTCACCTGCTTCTTATCTCCTGGACTCAGGACACATCAGGAGTTTTGATGTCTTGAATCTTGAGCTGTGGAGAATTTAAAGGAGCCTGCAGGGTTTTCAACTCAAATGAGCACATCCATGTCCAGCCACAGTCTGAGTAGCTGATTCATAGTGCATGTGCTGTGCTGCTCAATACCTTTCACACATGTCTCAGTCTGTTTTCTGTTGCTATAACAAAATGCCCAAGCTGGGTAATTTATAAGGAAAGAGGTTTGCTTTGGCCCATGCTTCTGGAGGCTGGGAGTTCTGAGAATACGGTGTCAGCATCTGCTTATGGCAGGAACCTCATGCCAGAGGGACAAATGGGCACAGATGGAAGAAGCAGACTACAGGGGCAGCTGCACTTTTTAAGAGTCCACCTGGTTACAGCTACTTCAGTCCTGTGACAGCAGTCTTCACTCCCAGGGAAATGGCATTAGTCCGTCTTAGTCACTTTTTTGTTTTTTCTTTGATGGTACTGTGGATTGAACCCAGGGCCTTCACACTGAGCAACATCCCTGGCCCTTTATGTTTTATATTTTGTGGCAGGGTCTTGCTAAGTTGCTAAGTTGCCCAGGCTGAGCTCAAACCTGTGACCTCCCTGCCTCAGCCTCTCAAAGTGCTGGAATTACAGGCATGTGCCTACAGGCCCAGCCCTAAACACCCTTTTAAAGACCCACTACCTTCAACATACTACACTGTGAATCAAATTTCAATATGGATTTTAGCAGACAAAAGTATCTAAACTCTATCAATACAGTAGAAATGCTTACACTGAAAATAAAGATAAGTGATCAGAAGTAAAATTATACATTCAGTTGTTTGTGAAAAGGGTGTTTTGTTTTGTTTTGTTTTTTTGGCAGTGCTAGGGATTAAACCCAGGATCTTACACATGCTTGGCACGTGCTGTACCCAAAAACTGGCTTTTAATGGATTCTACTTTTCCTCAGATTAAACTTTAAAATTTTAATGTGAAAATGGAGAGCATGGTGGCACATGCCTGTAATCCTGGGAGGCTGGGCCTTAGGATGACTTAGTGAGCTCTTGTCTCAAACGAAAAAATAAAAATAAAGGGCTAGGAATGGAGCTCAGTTGTAAGGTCCTAGATTCAATCCCCAGTATCACAAAAAAGTAAAAGAAAAGAAAATGGATTCCTTCTTTATTAATTCAGTAGGTCAAGCACTGGGTGTGTCTCTGAGCACTTGGTAGTGTTACTGGGCTTTGGGGTGCTGGAGTCTCCTTCTAAAGGTGGTTGCTAGGTTCTTTCTGTCCTGAGCAAAGACTTGGGCAAAACAAGCGCAAAAGATAACAAGGTTTTACGTTTATTAAAGGTGTGTGTGTGTGGCGGCGGGGGGGGGGGGGGGGAGTTAGGAAACAAACTGGCCCTGCAGAGTGAGTTTGAGCCAAGAGAAAATAGGAAAACTTGTTATGGCTTGCGTTTAGATGTTCCCCCAAAGCTTCATGCTTTCTCAGAGGTAGCTGGATCTAGAGTGTCTGATGCTGGAATTGATTCATGATGCAATGCTAGACTCAAGGGCACTAGGATTAAGGCTGTGAGTGCTACCCACTCTAAGTAGCCTACATAAAGAATAAAAGGGGCAGAAAGAAGCTGTTAAGTTTCCCTTGTTGCTGTTGGTGTCTTCTGCTGCCATGAACTATTGCTCCTCTGCCATGCCACTCTGCCTTGGAGCCAGCTGATTATGGACTGAAACCTCTACAAACTGTGAGCTAAATAAACCCTTTCCTCCCATAACTTTGGGTGTCAGATATTTTGTCTCAGCAAGGAGAAAAGTAACTAAGGCAAGCTCCACCCTACGTGGTGAGCGTGGAGCACTGTGAAGAGAGAGCACAGTGCCCCAGGGTTCAGTGGCCTTGGTGGCCATCTTTGGATCTCCCACTCCTCAGGCTGATATCAGGTCTAGGCCTTCTAACGAAAACCTGCTTGAGGGCTGGGAATTTAGCTCAGCAGCACAGCACCTGGCTGGCAAGTGTGAGGTCCTGAATTTGATCCTTGGTACCCCCCCCCCCAATAAACCTGTTTGAATTCTCACTAGAAGAATTGAAGATAGCCCTTTCTGTTTGGTTTCATGTGCAGGGCTTTGGGAAATGTTCTGGGCATTTGTCCTGGAACTCTGTAATGAACAGGTCACCCCCACTTTCCCAGCCAGTCTGTTTGACCTAATCTCCTGCCTCAGTGGATATAGAGAGATGACCTTGAAAAGCTTGGTCAACTCTGATTGACTTGCAGTTGTCCTGGTTTCTAGAGACACTGTACATTTTTTTTTTTAATACAGCTGAGAAGGCAGCATGGTGGAAAGAGCATTGAATGAGTCTGGGTATTTCTCACACCAGCCACAATTTTGTGAGGGCATCAGTTAGGGGTCCTATGCTTCAACTCAACTATGACAATAGCGACCCAGTGTCAGCACAGACCCCATGGGTTAAGGGCTTAGCCCCACAAGACTGCCCCTGCTTCAGATCCAGTTGTAAGCCCCAGGCCTCTGGTATAGCTGTCATGGCTGCAAATGATGGTTCCCACATTTCCCTCCTTGTATTTGGTAATTTTATAAAATGGCACACAGCTCAGAGAAGTGCTTCACTGTGTTTACTAGTTTACTATAAAGGATGTAACTGAGGAAAGGCCAAATGGAAATGAAAAATAGGGCAAGGTATGGAGTTTGGGAGGTGGGTCCTAGCCTTCCTGATGCACAACTCCTCAAATTCCAGGGGTCACCAACCCAGAAGCTCAGCTTAATCTCCAGCCCCCCATCCTCTTTCCCAAGGCCAGTGGGTGGGGCTGAGACTTCCCCTTTTCTCATCAGCGGCCAGCCCCATCAGAAGCCATCTGTGGGTCCTCAGGAACCTCCTTAGCAGGTATGATAAGAAGGGGCACTTGTGAACAGGAAGACACCCCTGCCACTCAGGAAATTCAAGGGCTATAGAGACCTTGTGCCAAGAACCAGGAGTCAAGATCAAATGCACACTGTATGTGCAGTCAGGAAACCTGAGTTCGAGTCAGTCCTCATGAGGAAAACCTGAGCAAGTCTCTTGAGCTAGCGTCCTGGCTCTATGACTGATGATGAATTTAGATAAAGAATCTCAAGTCAAATGCCTGCAGTGGCTGGGCATGTGACACAAGCGAAGTGAATGGGGTTAAGAAAAATAGCAGGAGGAGTAAAAAATCTATGTGCATCAAGCCCCCAGGCTGAAGGTAATTGCTGTGTACTGCAAACATGTACGTACACACACACACACACACACACACACACACACACAAACCACTAAAAAAGTTGATTCAACCTTGCTCACCAAATAGTGGCAGAAATCAGTTTTGTTTTCTTTTTAACTCTATTTTTTTTTGTGTGTGTGTGGTCCTGAGGATTGAACCCAGGGCCTTGGTGCTGAGCTACATCCCCAGCCCTTTTTATTTTTATTTTTTATTTCTGAGATAAGCTCTCACTAAGTAGCTAAATTGCCCAGGTCAGGGCTCAAACTCGAAACCCTCCTGCTTTAGCCTTGCAGAATGCTGGGATTACAGGTGTGTGCCACCATGTCTGGCTTCTCCTTGACCCATTTTGAAAAAAACAACAAGAGTAAATGGCCACCATAACTCAGCCTCAAAACAGTGCAGCTGCAGGGTGCAGTGGGGACCCTGGAACCAGAGGAGCCCCTTCGAGCAAGGACTATATTCCTTATCTTCAATGAGTGCTCCGGGCCGTCTGAGTTTTTAAGATAATTGAGAAATATGGATTATTTCTCCTATAGGTAAACTGCTTCTTAAATTTTGGGCAGCTAATTAAAAACTTTAATAACTCTATGCCCTTGGATCTGGCCTATGTCACACTAAAACAAGCTTGGTTTGTAAGGCTGCCTGGTTATGATCCTGCATTATGCTGTGGTCACCACAACCATAGTTCTAAATGTGAGATTCTGAGAATCCTCAAGGATGTCAGGGGGTCAAATCCCCTGCTCAGTTACTCAGTAGACTCTATGAGTGTGCATTTTTGGGAGGAAAGGACTCTTAAGTTCCACTAGAGTCTCTTTATTTTATTTTTTGAGACAAAGACTTACCACCTAGTCCAGGTTGGCCTTGAACTCACTATGTAGCCCAGCCTGGCCTCAAACTTATGATCCTCCTGCCTCAGCCTCCTGAGTCCTGGGATTACAGACCATCATGCCTGGCTCTAGAGGATTTTTTTTTCTCTACTAGATTTTAAAAAAGCAAACCCATGACAATGACCAGTAAAATTGTAAAACTCACCAGTTAACCTGGTGCAGGTTTCTAGCACTAACTTTTCAGAATGGCCAGCAGTTAATGGTGATGAGATCAGACACTTTGTTCACTGAGTCTTAAGTTCCACAACAGTGACAGAGTACTTACTATGTCCTGGCCCCCTCTGTGGCACTGGGAAAATGGAAGCAAATGTTCTCATTTAGTGGACATCCTACTGGAGAGACCCACAAGGCACCTATAGAAGCAAACAACCTGCATTCTATGTCAGGTGCTGATGGGGGCTGTGTGGTCTAAGCTGACAGGTGGGGTGGAGAGCCAGTTTAAGTGGGGTGTGCAGTAAAGTCTGTCCTGTATGATTGTAGCTGAGCAGAGAGCGGTCTGCAGGAAGGAAGCCATTACCCTCTGGACAGAGCCTTGCAGCAAAGCTCAAGACAAAGGCCCAGGTAGGTGACGGAGGTGGTGTGTCTGTGGGGTAGCAAGGCCAAACTGTACTTGCTCCTGGGTTACAGGGAAGCCCTGAGGGTTTTTTGTTTTTTTTTTTTGTTTTTTTTTTGAGACAGGATCTCTATGTAATCCAGGCTGGCCCTGAACTTGCTATGCAGCCCAGGATGAACTAGAACTCATGATCTTCCCCCCTCAGGCTCCCAGTACTGGGTTCACTGGCAGGCATCACCACTCCTTAAATTTCTTTAAGAAAACCAAGAATGTTTTCAAATTGTAATGATTTTTTTCCAGGCCAAGTTTAGAGGCAGATCTAAGAAAACAGGCCCACACTCACTGGATGGCCCGAACTATAAACTGCCTCAGTGGTCTTGGAAGCCATCTAGTAAAATTAACAGGAGCTATAAGACTGGCCATACCCATTGACTCAGGGCCTTCACCTTTGGGACATTTCTGCCAGGAAAAAAAGACAACAGAGAAGACCATCAAACGTCTTTTGCTGCCAGGCATGGTGGCACAGACCTGTAATCTCAGCACTCAGGAGGCTGAAGCAGGAGGATTGCTGGGAATTCAAGGCTAGCCTAGTCTATATAGTGAGTTCAAGGCCACCCTGAACTACATAGGAAGAATTTGCCTCAAAAATAAATAAATCAATAAATAAAGTCCTTTGCAAGGCCTTGTGTATCATATGTAAAAAGTTTAAAACAATTTTAAGATATAGCACTGCTCCGAGTGCAGAGGAGGTGAGCCACGTGGTTGCCAGCAGCATCTTCTCCCCAGCCCCATAAAAATGAGAAGACACATAAACAAGGCTCAAAAACAGACTTTCAGATCGCCTGAAGCAACCCCAAAGGGAAATGAGATGGAACGCTCTGATACTCAACCACCTGGACTCCATGAACTGACAACAAAAGAGGATCTGGAAAAAATGAAATCAGAAATAATTTCTCAGATAACAGCAGAGATTGTGCCCATAGTGCAAGATATGATTAATAAATCTAGAGAGGATGCAAAATAAAAAAAATAGAGGAGCTGAGGAACAGGATGGAATCCCAACATAGGAAACAAATGGAATCCATAAAACAGATATGAACAGATTTCCAGGAGATTAAAAACTCCATTGAAAGTTTACGCAGCAGAATGAGCCAATGTGAGGACAGAATTTCAGATACAGAAGATAAGACTGCAATTGGTGACAAGGCAAAGAAAAATTTCTTTAAAATTGTAAAGAACCATGTGAAATCAATCCAGCAGCTGCTAGACGATGCAAAGAAGAATAACATAAGACTGATTGGAGTCAATGAAGAAACAGGAGAGTGTCCAGATGACATAAAAAAACTTTTCACAGAAGTGATGGCAGAAAACATCCCAAGGAGGGGAAAAGAACTTGACATACAGATAAGTGAGGCATATAGGATTCCAACTAGCCTTGATCAAAAAAATCTACACATAGGCATATAATAGTTAGGATTCCAGAAATCCAACAGAAGAACAAAATTCTACAAGCAGTGAGAGAAAAGAAACAAATCACATACAAAGGAAAGGAAAGCCCATCAGAATCACAGCAAACTTCTCAGTGCAAACCCTCAAGGCAAGAAGAGCTTGGAGTGATGTATTTCAAGGTCTAAAGGAAAACAGCCTCCAACCCAGACTGATGTACCCTGCAAAACTATCTTTCAAAATTGATGGAGAAATAAGATACTTTCATGAAAAAGAGCACCTTAGGAACTTCATGAATACGAAACCAGCACTCCAAAAAATTTTAGACAATATCCTAGGAAAAGACAATGAGGATCACAACCCCAGGAAACCCAGCAGAATGAATCCATTGGGGGCACAAGAAATTAAATGGAAAGGGGGAGAATCCAACAAACAGAAAAAGTCATGACAATGATAAGTCAGTATGCACCCATTATAACCATCAATGTTAATGGTCTCAATTCAACATTCAAAAGAAATAGACTGGCAGAATGGGTCAAGAAGCAAGATCCAACAATACGCTGCATACAAGAAACACACTTAATTCAAAAAGAAACTTATAGACTGAAAGTTAAAGGGTAGAAAACAATACTCCATGTGACAGGAACCCGAAAAAAAGCAGGAGTAGCTATTCTCCTTGCAGAGCAAGTGGATTTCAAACTAAAACCTGAAACACTTCTGGTCCCAAGAATTTCAGATAAGGGATAGTTAACTCATATGTACAAATCTATTGTGAACATGTGTTTTCATTCCTCTTAAGTAAAATCTTAAGAACAGAAATGTTGGTTCTTAACAGTAATACAAGTAATTTCTGTATTGTTTTCCAAAATAGTTTTATCATCTTAACATTCACATTAGCAGTATTCAAAAGTTCTAACTGGTTCACACCTAAACTGACATCTGTTCTTTTAAAACTTTTAACTTCATCTCCCTAATGAGTGTATAATATGACCTTGTTATTGTACTGATTAGTATTTTTCTGATTCTAGTGTTGCACACCTTTCCTTGTGCTGTACTAGCTATTTATCATCTTCTTGTGTTTACTTTTTGATTAGGTTGTCTATTAATGAGCTGTAAGAGTTCTCTTTACATATTCTGGTCATAGGTTATATGTATCATAAATATGGTCTGCTTAAAGACTACTTTTCATTTTCTTAACAATGTCATTTAAAGTTCTAAATTTTGATGGAATCTCATTTATCAAATTTTCTTTTATATATCATGTTTTTTGTATCCTAGGAAATTCTTGCCTATCCTAAATTCAATGACATTTTCCCTTATAATTTCTTCTTAAAGTTTTATAGTTTTAGTTTTTCCTGTTTAGGTTTGTAGATACTTTCAAGTTACCTTTATGTGTGGAAATAAAGGGTTGAGGTTAATTTTTTACATACAGATAACAGGTGTTCTAGTACCATTTGCTGAAAACACTATCTTTTCCTCTGCTCTTGAGTTGAGTTTATGTTCTATAAAACGTTAATGTTAAATAATCTTTCAAAACTCAGTGGACCATATATGTGTGGCTTTATTTCCAGATTTTCTGTTTTATTCCAATGATCTATATGTCTTTCCTTACACCAACACTGCCTTGATTACTGTAGCTTTAGAGAAAGTCTTAAAATTAGGTAATAAGGGCTGGGGATTTAGCTCAGTGGTTCCCCCGCCTGCCTCCCAAGTGCAAGGTCCTGAGTTCAATCTCCAGTACAAAAAAAAAAAAATTAGGTAATAAATGTCTTTAAACATTTTTTTTTCTTTTTCTTTTTCCAGGTCCTTTGTACTACTACATAACATTTCAATTTCAATATCCAATTCTTCATTTATAGCAAGTATACACAGACCTGAATTTTTATATATACCTTGTGTTTTCTAATCCTGCTAAATTAAAAAATATAAGTTCTAGGGGCTCGTAGAGATTTCTTAGTATTTTCTCTGTAGATAATCATTTCATCTACATATAAAGATTTTACTTATACCTTGCCAATCCTATACTAATTGTTTCTTTTTATTGCCAGACTATTTTGGTTTGGGCCTATGTTTCAAAGTTCAGTGAACAGATAAAGAGTAGGCATATCTGCCCTTGTTCTCCACCTTAGGGAGAAAGCATTGTATCTTCTCCATTCATATGAGGCATTTTTGCTGGAAGTATGGAGTACATGTCTTTAATCTATTGAGAAGGTTCTGTTCTACTTCTAGTCTCCTGATAGGTTTTACCATGAACAGCTGTAGAATTTAGTCCAATACTTTTTCTCCAACTAGTGACAGGATCATATGGCTTTTTCCTTTCTTCTGTTAAAATGATGACTTCTAGGGGTGGATCTTCCAATGCTGAACCAACACTGCTATCCCATAATAAAACCACTTTCTTACATACTGCCAGATCTGACTTCTAATAGTTTGTTTTGTTAAACAAATTTCTATCTATGTTCATACTTTTTTCTTCTATTATCTTTATCCAGTTTTAGTATTAGCACAATGTTGATTTCCTAAAATGAGGGAAGAAGTGTTCCTTCTTTTTTCTGCTTTAAATGTTTGAAATAATTTATCAGTTAAAATGTATATGAGCCTGTTGTTGTCATATGGGTAGGTTTTCAAGCTAGGAATATAGTTTCTTTAATAGGTGCTATTCAAATTTTATATTTCCTCCAGAGTTAGTTTCATTAATTTGTCTTCCAAGTTACTTCTTAGAAGTTGTCAAATTTATTTCAAAACAGATTTTTGAAATATGCTTTCTATATCTTTTTAAATTCTGTAAAATCTGTGGAAATATCTCCTAGATCTTGATATTGTAATTTAAAAAATGTATAATTGATAATGTGAAACAGGAAGAAAAGGTCTAAAGGAACAGGGGAAGTAGGAGGGATAGGGGAAAGGAAAGAAGGGAAAAGAAAACATGAGAAAAGGGAAAAAAATGGAAACAAGGTCTTTGCCAATAGGGAAGGGTGGAGGGGTGAAGGGAGGGCAAGGGAAGGGGGAAAAAAAAAGAACCAAGATACTCATGTAATGGTACAAAATCCCAATGATGAATGTAACTGTATTTTATACCAAAAATGTACCAATAAACTTAACGGGGAAAAAACCCCCAATTTTAATCCTTAAAAATGGAAGGGAATAAGCCCAAATAAACAAAAACCCCTATATTCTATAAGGTTGTTAAAATGACACATGAAACAATATCTATAAGTGGGAATGTATTTTGTAAGGTGGGAAAAGAAACAAGATAAAGACCTGTGCATTTATACTGATTGAAACTGGAGAAAATGTACTGATCCACATTAAAAAAAACAGAAGAGAATTAGGAAGGATATGAGATATCTAATACCTGGTCAGCTTTCTTTTGGGGTAGAGTTGCTTGTAGTGATTGTGAATTTTTCATTTTTTGTCAGTACCAGGGGTTGAACCTAAGGGCACTTTATCACTGACCTACATACCCTGCCCTTTTTGTTTGCTTGTTTTTTATTTTGAGACAAGACCTTGCTGTGTTGTCCAGATGAGACTCAAACATGTGATCCACAAGCTCTGAGCTTGCCATGCAATGATGAGAAATTGCAAACAGCGTCCAGAGAGACTGTGGCCTCTTACACCATAATTAGCTGGAGCTATGGACAGCAAGGCGCTTCTTATGGTTTTCGTGTCCATGCCACCAAATGTATTCCCTGCCTGGGACAGAAAACTAACAGCAGCTTGAAGAGTGGAGGCAGCCAGAATTGGTTAAATAAAAGTGGGAAGAGGCCGTTGGTTTGGACAAAGCTCCTATGCTGTGCTCCAGCATAGGATGAAGCTAAAAATCAAAATGGAGTCACCTGTGCTAAAGTGGCATGTCACCAAGTGAAACTAAGCTGTGTATCTGACCTTCTCAGAACCAGAGTTAGACAGTGAACAACCAGAATTCTCAAATAGGCCTGTTCCAGTGGACACGGTAACAAAGTCCGCTCCACTCCATTCCTCACATGAGAGAAATAACCTAAAATAACTGGATGTTGACTAATTGGTTATTTTTCTCTCGTTTGGTCCCCTTGTCCCTGACTTACAAGGAAAGTGCATTTGAAAAGATCAATCCTTTTGGTCTTTTGTTCCAGCTTCCTTCAACCCCCTTTCTCTCCATAAAACCAAACTCTTTTGCTTGATACATTGGAACTTGTCTTCTACCCTATGGAATGAAGTGTTGCCTGCATCTGAAATTAAAAATAAAGCCCATCAGCTAGGTGTGGTGGGGGACACCTGTTGTCCCAGCTCCTCAGAAGGCTGCCCAGGGGTTTGACACACACAACCTGGTCAGTGCAGTAAGACCTGGTCTCAGAAACAAAACAAAAAATAAATAAAGTCTTTTAAAATCTTTAAGCAGAAAAAAAAAATCTGTAAGCAGAACTGTTGTAGTCTTGTCCTTGGACACACATGGCAGGCTGATGCGCCCACTGTGGCCATGAGTAGAAGAGCTGAAGTGGTCTTGTGATAGCCCTCAGATGTCACAGTTGTCCCCTTGGGAGCAGAGGGATGCCCCTATTTACAGAGAGCTCCAAAGCAGAGCACGTCTACTCCAGACTAAGGGCTGAGCCCATCCTGTCATGTGGGTCAGGGCCACCTTCAGGCTCCTCTGTCATCCAACCTAAAGTTACAGCCGGGGAACTCAGGGTACCCCGCTCTGTTTTGCACACCAGCCAGGCATGCCACCTGACAGACTCTTGTTAATTTGTCTACTTGCTCATTACCCATCTTTCCCTATTACAATCACATCTCTGTGAGGACAGGACCACCTCTGCATTATTTCCTGCTGGTGCCTGGAACTACCTCTGGTTCTTCTCAGCCCCCACTATTTACATTCATAGCAAATGCATAAACAAACTTGTGACAACCTGAGATCTGGGGTCTCCGGACCTCTGTGGCTCATCTGGATGTCATTGCTCAGGCCCCTGGCACACAGCATTCCATGATGGAACATTAAACTTCAGCGATCCAGATCCCCTCAGCAGACCTGAGGCACTGACCCCTGGTGTCTGAGAGCCCCTGGCCTCGCTCTTGGCAAAAGCAGCTGCCACATCCACAGGCTTCTGATGGGCCTCACTCAGGGGGGAGCCACAGCATGCCCCTGGGGCAACTCTGAAGCCATGCCGTGGGCTGGGCTGCTCCCTTGAGTGCTCAGATCTTGGAGGGGGCGGGGAGGATGGTGGTGGTGGAGGAGCAGTCTTTCCAGGGTTGCCCAGACTAAGCGAAGGGATGGCCTGTGAAAGTAGAAGAGGCCGTGTCCAGCACCCTTGGCGTGGTGGCAGAGGAGCCTGGGGGACATGGTCTGCACAGGGCCTCGGATGCTGGCTGTCTGGTGTCATCCTGAGCTTCTTCCTTCCTCTCTTCCTTCCTGCAACAAATATTAATTGTGTTTGCCATGACCCCAGGGACAAGAGCAAAAAGTGTAAAGACAGCCAGGCGTGGTGGCTCATGCCTGTAATCTCAGCACTCTTAGGAGGCTGAGGCAGGAGGACCTCAAGTATGAGTCCAGTTTGGGCAACTTAGTGACTTATCTCAAAATATAAAATAAAAAGGGCTGAGGGTGTAGCTCAGTAAGAAGGTCTTGGGTTCATTTTGCAGTCTCTCTCTCTCTCTCTCTCTCTCTCTCTCTCTCTCTCTCTCTCTCTCCCTGACACTCACACACACACACTCGAAGACATTAAGAATATGTATTTGGGCCGGGGATTTAGCTCACTGGTTCCGGCACCTGCCGCGCAAGTGCAAGGTCCCGAGTTCGATCCCCGGTACCAAAAAAAAAAAAAAAAGAATATGTATTAGTCTCCTTCTGCTATGGCCCACATGGGGCTGAAGGGTTCTTGAAGTAAGAAATGATGGTGGGAGATTAAGAAAGATAGACAAAAGGATATAAGGTGAGGCTCTAACTCCTGATGGGAGAAAAAGACCCCAGGCAAATGGCTGCTTGTTTATTTATAGTGCTAGAGATAAGGGAAGTGCAGGGGAAAGTAAAAGGGGCTGGTCTGTAACCAGAGCCAGGAGAGTAGCTAAGGTCTGCAGGACGTCATGCTTGATGGTTTTCTGGTGATGGGACAGGGAGGAAGATAGTCCTTTTCTGGGCCAGGCCTTGCTCCATCATGCTCTCCTGTCACCTGTTCTCCTCCCACGGGGCCCTGCCTCTTCTGAGGGAGGAAGCTAACAAGATGCGTGTTCCTCGTTCCACTGTGGGCCCTGCCTCATCTGTGGGAGGAGGCGAGCTAGGCCTGGCCACAGTGATCTACAGCGCAGTGCTCCTGGAATCCTTCCTATGAGATTGATGTGACTGCGAAATGAAATAACATTAGTGATAACTGACCACAGTGGCTACCCCATAGGAAGTGCTAGGACTTGGTAACACCTAGACGTAACTTAGCAGGGGTCTAAAGTTTGCAAAGAGGACAGAGACAAGTAATTAGAGTTTAGAATCAAACTGACAGGAACACCTGGGGCTATCTACAGTGGAATGCTGGAATGTGTCACACAGGCTCCCAAGAGGCTAAATGCTCCATTTTTAAGAATTTTGCAAGCTGTAGCTCAACATGACCATCATTAAAAGTTAAACTATATAATTATATTTGTATGTAATCCCAGCTACTAAGGAGTCTGGGGAGGGAGGTTTGCAAGTTTGAGGTTAGCCTGAGCAACATAGTGAGACACTGTCTCAAAATGACGTTTAGAAAGGCTGAGGATGTAGTTCAGCAGTAGAGGGCTTGCCTAGCACGCTCCAAGCCCTGGCTTCAAGGTTTAATCCTCAGTACTGGAAAAAAGTTAAATTATAAAATTAAGTTATATTAAAAACAAAGGCAATAGATCCTCAGAACATATCACTGCCTGACAGTCTTACTGATTTGCATTAGCCATGCTTTTGAGGTTGTTTACATCTATTGTTTCTGTATGCAGAGAATGTATGTGCTTAATATCCCCATCTTCACATCCTGAGACATCACACAAATACTCTTGAGATCAACCACGGTGGGAGAATTCTCATCCAGGAAATCCACAGGCACTGCCGAGCCAGGAAGCTGGGTGCTACAGATCCACCTGTGCGTGTCTGGCTCTACCCTGCTTATTTAATTACACCAAGTTGCTAGCTTCGTGATGTCACCACTCAGAGCTATAGCTGCCCCAGTGCTCATGTTTTTCAGCCTCATAATTGGCTCTGTGAGTTGAATCGAGATGTTCCAGCCTTCCACTGAGGGTAGCCATGGTGCTCAAAAGACAGGAGCATGGGCCGGCTGTTGTTCTGAGTGGTGAGGTCATGCAGTTGGTATTCTGGAACTTTCTAGGTACAGCAGTGGTTCAGTAGGAGGCTCACCTAGAGTGCTTGAGGCTCTGGGCCCCATGACCACTTTGCAGGGTGGGGAAGCAGTTTAGGTTGGTGGAGGAGTTCGGATGCTGGTGTCAGTCTAGGCTCTTCCCTTTCCCAGTTGCACGGCTTCATGTGGGTGACAGGCTCACCCTGACTCAGCTTCTTTTGCAAACAAAAAGGCTGGATGCAGAGATGGCTTCCCTGAGCATGAAATGGGATGTGTGTAAAGCACATGCCTGGCACATGTCCTGTACTCTAGATTTTAATGTCCCTGCATTGGCCGACAGACGGAAGAGTGGCCGCCTGGGTGAGCTGAGACTCCTCAGCCTCTCAAGACCATGGTCCAGGGCAGGATGGGAAGGACAGTGACCTTCTCCAGGGATCCCGCTCTGAGTGTCCCCTTGGAGCTGGAAACATCCTGGGATCCTGCTGTAATGATCACATCATGCAGTCATTGCTGGTTGCTTATCTGTCTCCCCAGGTGGACGTAAGCTGGGACAGGAGGATCCGGGTCTGTCTACACCTGATGTGCCCCCAGCTTGTGGCATGGTGCCGGGCATGTGGCAACTGCTCAGTGTGTGGTGTTGAGGGAAGGTGGGAAGTGAATGCTGAACAGCCCCTCAAAGAGTCTTCTAAGCAGGGGCCCTGTGAGGGCAGGACCTGTCCTGTCCCTGTGGTGCCAGGGTGAGACCTTGCTGATCCTGGAGAGATTCTTTCTAAAATGCCAGCATGCAGACCCTCTGCCTTCTATTCCCCTTCCTTCCTTCCTTCCTTCTTTCCTTTCTTCCTTTCTTCCTTCCTTCCTTCCTTCCTTCCTTCCTTCCTTCCTTCCTTCCTTCCTTCCTTCCTTCCTGACCGAACTAGAACTTCTTCACTGAGCTACATGCCAGTCCTTTTTTATTTTTTATTTTGAGACAGGGTCTTGCTAAGTCAGAGTTGCCCAGGCTGGGATTGAATTTGTGATCTTCCTGTCTCAGCCTCCTAAGTGCCACTACACATGTCTCTTCCTTTCCCTCATCCCTCCTTCCCTCCCTCCTCCCCTTTCCTTCCTTCTTTCTCTTTTTCTTCCCACTCCCTCCCCCCACCCACTCCGATCTTGCTATGTTGCCAAGGTTGGCCCCAAACTCCAGAGCCCAAGGGATCCTCCTGCCCTAGCCTCCCCAGTAGTGGGACTATAAGCATGTATCACCTTGCCCAGCTCAAAAGTTTCTTACTTTTTTTTTTAGTGCTGGGGTTGAGGTTGGGGCTTCATGATGCCAAGCATATGTTGGACTACTGAGGTGCACCTCAGCCTCCTTCTACCTTCACAGCCTGCCTTGTCCTCTGCCGCCTAATAGCGACCATGTAAGGAAGTAACATACATGCAGCGTGAGTTCTCAAGAGGAAAGCGCCATACACTAGTGGGTCCACCGTGATCTTCAGGGCCAGAGTGAGCAGGGTTTGAAGTCTGCTTGTTACTTATGAGCTGTGCATCCTCAGGCAAGAGACTTAACTTTCATGATTCTCAGTGTCCTCATCTATACAATGGGGATAATAATATATTTCCATGGTTACAAAGTAACTAGAACATAATAATTAATTATAAATTACTTAAGACACAAATGCAAACTAAATTATAAAATGATTTTTTAAAAAAATGTGATAGAAAGTGGTATTTTTTCAGCAGTAAGTCTCATAGATAAAGTTCAGTCAACAGTAGATGATGTATTGTAAGGATGTCCTGGAAAAGAGGCTGTCCCTGATCATAGAGATTTATTTCCCTGCCACCAACCAAGGGCAGGCTGGCTTTCTTGAATTTTCTTTAGTGACTCAGGCATCTAAAATCATACTTATTTAGGAAACAGGGGTGAAATGTACTTTAGAAAGAATAATAAAAATCCTGGCAAATGAACAGAACAGATCACATAGGAGGGTGTGTGAACCCCAGAAAGAAGATAAGGGTGCTGAGTGTTGAGGAATCAATGAATAGGTACAGGGTCACCTGATGAAGGCAGAATTTTGTACTCATGTCCCATACTTGGTATTGTCTGTTGCAAACACTCTTGTGCATGACTCTTGATACACATGTGTGCATAATTAAGTGTGTAAGGAGAAGGGTTGTCCATATATATATACACATACATATATATACATACATATATATATATATATATGGGAGGAGAAGGGTCATATATATATATATATCCATATATATATATCTCCATATATATATATCCATATATATATATGGATATATATATATCCCTCAGCTTCAGTGGCTATTTCCCAGCATTTTCCAAGAGTAGTTAGATCTCTTTCTGCTCCCCTAGCATCAGGAGTTCCTCAGTGACAGCTTCTCTTCAACACTTAGTATTACTAACTTTTCAAATTTTAGGCATTCTGGTGCGTGCCTATTGGCATTGTAACATGGGTTTATTTGCATTTCTTGCAATGAAAATTGAGCACCCTTTTATACATTGAATGGCCATGTTCTTTTGGACAGTTTGTTTTGTAGGATTTTATTTTTGTCTTTGCTATTTTTCCATCTGGTTGCACAGGTTGAGTAGCCCTTATTTGAAATGCTTGGGACCAGAAGTGTTTCAGATTTTGGATATTTCTTTGGATTTTGGAATATTTGCATGTACATAATGAGATATCTTGGGGATGAGATCCAAGTCTAAACATGGGATTCTTTTAAGTTTCATCCATACCTTACACACATACACTGGAGGTGATTCTATACAGTATTTTGAATAATTTTGTGCATGAAATAAAGTTTCCTGGTGTGGAATTTTCCACTTGGGGCATCAAATAGGCTCTCAGATAGTTTTAGATTTTGGAGCATTTTGAATTTTGGATTTTTGGATTAGCGATGTCAGCCAATATTTTTTGTTGTTGTTGTTTTGGAGTTCTTTATCAGTTCTGGATAAAAGTCTTGGTGATTCATGTGGCCAGTGTCTTCTCGTACTCTGAGGTTCACCTTCTCACTCTTGTAATCATGTCTTTTGACCTTCTGATGAATATTGAAGATATGAAACAAGTTCCAACTGCATGCAGATCTGAACGTGAAGTGAATAAACAACAGAGCTGTTAGAGGGAGAGGATGTCTTCACGACCCTGAGATCAACAAAGATTTATTGTCTGTGACCCTCAAAACACTAACCTAAGGCAGAAAGGTTGATAACTTCAAACTACATTAAAATTAGGAACTTTTAAAGTAAAAAATTTACTTTTGTAATTGTAAAATTTTCAATTTTATAATTGAGGCCGGGGATTTAGCTCAGTGGTTCTGCTGCCTGCCTCGCAAGTGCAAGGACCCGAGTTTGATCCCCGGTACCCCAAAAAAAACCAACAAAAGCTTTTCAATTTTATAATTGAAAATTATAAATTTTTTTTACAGTGCTAGTGATAGAATCTAGGGCTTAACCTACTAGGCAAGTGATCTACCACTGAACTATAACTCTATCCCTTAGATTGGAAACATCTATAGCAGTGATGGTGAACCTTTTAGAGCTTTCAGTGATACAAACAGCCTGCTGTGGCATGTGTGCCATGGGTTTGCCATCACTGATATACACTGAGCTGGGCATGGTGGTACAAGCTTTTACTCTGAGGTACTCAGGAGGTGAGGTAGGAGGATTGCCAAGTTTGAGGCCAGGACCTAGCCACTTAGTGAGACCCTGTCCCCACCCCCTTACCCTCCAAAAAGAAAGAAAGACATCAAGAGATTGTGTTTCATGTATATGCAAAACTGTGTCATACCCTTTAAATATATACAACAAAAAGAGAATGTGTTTATGTTAAGCACTTGCATCATATTACTAAATCTTTAATAGATGTTAAGTATTATTTTACAGACAAGGAATTGAGGCCCAGAGAGGTTATGGACTTCCTCAGACCACAGAGCTTCCAAGTGGAGGAGCTGGACTTTGAACTCTGCTGTCTTGAGTACAGATACCACACTGCTAACTTCTGGTGGTTTGGACCTCCTTTGGCACCTCTGGAGTGTGCCTGGTGGGGCTGCATGCTGGGTTCCAGATAGCTCAGCACCAGCTCCCCATGGTGCCTTCCTCATGCAGTTATCATTTACGAGGCCTTGTGTTCCTTCCTGCAAATATCTATTTCTTTCACTACTGAACTGTGAGGTGCCAAGTTATAAACATTAGGCCTTGGGTCTTTTTCTTAGGACTCCTCCTCCAGGTGATGCTGCCGTACCTGGGAGAGACCTGGAGCCTGGGACAAGCAGTCATGGAGCTTTGGAGATGGGCAGGATGAACGGTAACACTTCAGTAGCATCATGTTGAAAGAGGCCAACATGATGGGCAGTGTCAGCTCTGCCACCCTGCATCATGGACTCCTGGTCAGCTGGAGTCCGTAAGGTCCTGCTGTGTGTGGCCACTGCTTCTCTCTCCTTTCTTTCCTCCTGTTCTTGGCCACCAGAGGTCCTCCTGTGGAGCTGGCATCAGGGCACTCAGGCAGGGCACTGTGTGAAGGGAAATCACAGTGGGGAATGTGGGTAAGCAACTTGGAGTTGCTGCCAGGGTCATCACTGGTCTGGGCACCTCCACTTATGCAGAACGATAGAAGCTAGATGTTACCTGATCTTGCAAGAAGTCTTGCAAGAGTTAGGCCAGGCCAAGACTCTGGTCCATCTTCACCAGCTGTGCAAGCGCTGGCAGGGACTGACTGTGTCCCTGAAAAGTGAGCCTGTGCTGCCACTCACAGTGGACACCCTTGTGTGTCAGGCTAAGCCTCTTATGCACATTTCCTCAATCCTCATGCACCCCAGTGAAAGACAGACATCATTTCTAATGTAGAGTTGCAGAACGGGCTGCTCAGGAGAACCAGTGTTCACTTCCTTCATGGCTGCATAGCTGCCTAGCGGCACAGTGAGGATTCAAAGCCCTCTGCCGGGCTCTAAAACACAGTCAAGTGTTTACCACAGAGCTGGTAGGAGCTAAGCCTCAGGCTCCTCATTTGGACAGGGCCCTTCAGGGCCTAGCAATGTGAGTGTATGGTCTGTGCTTTTAGAAAATGTACACAAATGGAAAACAATACGAGGTTAATAGATTGTTTTCTTAGTGAGTTAGAACTATGCTGTCTTCCTTTCCTCAAACTTGCTGCAGTGTTGGGTAGAGCTGGGCATTTGGGGGACCAGCTAAGAGGAATTTGGGCTGGGGACATAACTCAGCTCGAGTTTAGTGGGATATGTTTGTGGGGCTGGCTCACAGTCTCTTCTGGAAAAGTTGTCACCAGCTGTCCCACTGGAGGAACAGCTTCCAGGAACATTCTGCTCCCGGTCCCCACTCACCTACATCCTGATGCAAATGTACAGAGCCACAGCCTGGGTTGCATGTGTGAACTTGGCTTGTGTCTTCAGCACAGGAAGTATGTGGAAAATGGAGAAGAAACAAGAAAACAAAACAAACAAGCAAACAGAAAAACCCTTAACAATCAAAATTGAATCTTTCTATTCTCTCTATGGATAATGATCATGTTGGGCAGCTAATTAATCAACTACTGTTATTTTTCTGCATTTCATTATGGCTTGTTTTATCAGCCTTTTAAAATTTGTAAATTGTGGGGATCTCTCTACATTTCAAACAGCTACTTTTGCAGTTAATTTTGTGCTTGTTGTTTATTAAAATTCCCCCCCACCCATTTCATGCTAGGGATAGACCCAGGGCCTCGAGCATGCTAGGTAAGCTTTCTACCACTGGGCCACACTCCAGCCTGTGTCCTTCTTCTTCTTCTTCTTCTTTTTTTTTAGAGAACCTTCCCTGTTCCCTGGAACTGATTCTACTTAAACTTACCCTTTTAGCCACGGTGATACTCTGCTTCCACCTCTGAAGTTCACCAAGCCTCAAAGATGACTCTGAGGTCCACAGGGGCCTGAGTTTCCAGCACTGTGGAAAGCACTGCAGGTGTCCTCCTGAGGGGGTGACAGAGGAGGAGGGGGCCCAGCAGCCTGCAGTGGGGTGGGAACTGTTCAGTGTTTACAAAGACCAAAAGAGGAATGAGGGCCACTTGTAAGTCCCTGAGCCCTTTGTAATGTACAGCCCCACCCAAACTTGAATTTGCTGATTGTATTTCCTTGGAAATCTCCTTCTAAAGGGCATCCCCAAACCCCACCCTTGAACCCAGGGCCTCACACAGGCTAGGCTAGCACTCTGCCACTGATCTGCATCCCCAGGCCATAAAAGGTGAATTTGATGAAGTCTTCTGGAGTGGGGCTGCTATGCACACGGCCTCTCCTGCCTCTGATGGCTCCTGTGTGGAGGGTGCAGAGCAGTGCTGAAGGAGGTGGCCCTGTTTGAGCCTTCTGTGTCCTCTGTGACCCCAGGCCACGCCTTTGCTCTGACCCCAGGGAGTCTGGCGGCTCCTCCTAGAACTAGTCTCTTTTCATGGGTTCCACTTCTCCACCTGGTGCCTGGACTGCAAACTACAGGAGAAGACGACTGCAGAAATTGCAGTAGTGGCAGGTGAGTTGTGCAACTGAGCTCCAGGAAGCTGCCTCCCTCTAGCTCTCTTTGCAGCCATCAGGGCCCTAGCTGGTCACTGTCCTGGTGGCAACTTCTCTGGGGCCAGGCTCACAGAAGAGGCTGCTCCCTCTGGCTCCCAGGCTGTGGTGGAAGGAGAACGACGCGGCCACCCATGCCATGATTCAAGAAAATCATCACACAGAGAACAAAGTCTCCTTTGGAATTTTAAAGGGCAGCGAGGCAGGAAGAGACAAATAGTCACAGGTCTAAGAACAGCCTGATACAGCCCTCAGAACCTGGCCAGCCAGCCCTGGCTCAGAGTTATTTGCTTCTGGCTTATGAGTATGTCTCAATCTCTCTATCTCCCCTCTGGACGGATAGCTCTCGCAAGAGTGAATATGTCCACACAGCTCACGCCACCTATCCCCCACGTGACCACAGGTACTTCCAATCATATTCTATGCAATCATGTTCTATCCAATCTATATTCTATACATGCACAGTGCACGCACACAACAAAGTAAAGCATATTTGGGATAATGTCATGGGCTGAACTGTCGAAGTCCTAAGCCCCAGGATCTCGGAATGTGTTTATGCTTGGAGACAGGATCTTTAAGACGTAATTAGTTACAGTGAGGCCATGTGGGTGGGTCCTTGGGCAAGATGACTGTGTCCTTATAAGAGAAGACCAGGACTAAGATGTACAAAAGGATGACTATGTGAGGACACTGGAGAAGATGACCTGTTGACAGGGCAAGGAGAGGGGCTGAAGAAGAGCCCAACAGCACCTGACATCTTATCTCAGAAACCTGCCCTCCCAAAGAGCGAGAAAATAAATTCCTGGTTGTTCAACTGCCATCTGTGGTAGTTGGTTATGGCAGACCTAGCAGACTATAGCAAAAAACAACAGCAATTTCACTGCACCTGACACCAAAAAGCAGGAAAAACGCAACTTCTGGCCCCATGTTACCTTGGTGTAACACACAGATCGCCAGGAGCTGCACACTGGAGACTGCAGCTAGTCAAGCGGGGCCAGGGCATGAGCCACATGATCCTTGCCTGTTTCACTTGCACCCCAGCACCCTCTGGACAGTCTTGTGCTTACCACCATTCCGGACACTGCGGGGGTTTCTAGCCTGTGTGGTCTTCTCTCCCTCCACAAAGTTGTCATCATGGAGCAGAAAAGAAAAATGAGTGACTGGTATCTTTCTTTTTTTCTTATTATTTTTCATGCTGCAGAATTAAATGTAGGGCCTTGTATAGCCTGGTAGTCATTTTTAAAGAAAATATAGAATAGGGTCTAGAATTGGAGGGGTTGGAGAATGGAGAAAAGGCTAAGACTTGCTTGGCTGAATGGGCTAGGGACATAGGGTTGCTATAGCAACAAGGAATGACCCACCTTCGGGGGAGAACCCGAAGGAAGAGAGAGCAGGTCCCAGGAGAAGGAATCCAGAGGGGAGCAAGGACACAACTGGGAGGGCATCACTCACCAACAGACTGCTCTAGACACTTGGGTCTTCTGTTAAGAAACGATACTTGGGTCTGTTCAATGCAGTCAGAAATATTCTTTTGGGAACAGCAAACATGTGGCATTGCAGTCTGTGTTTCTGCCTCTCCATGAATGCCATCAAATAAAGCACCTTTTCTCACTGTTCTCCAAAACAGCCACTGCCAACTAATTAGAATTCATATTTGAGATAGAAATCTGTTTGCTATTCTTGCTCTGGGGCAGAGGGACACAAGCATCTGCCTGGCCACAAACTCCCTCACAAACGTTCTCCTCCCTGTGGTCCTGGCTAAAAATTGGAAAGTGTTCCTGTAAAATCAAAACCACATCAGTACCGTAGACACTGGTCACATAAGCAACTCAAAGTAGCTGGCCTCAGAGAAACAGGTTTCCCTCTACCTAAGGACATAAAAATATGCTCATTTTGAAGGGTCAATTCATGTTTGGAAGAGAAGTCAATCACACAAGCAATCTTTATTTGAATATAATGGAGCAAAAATGCTCTTTTATTAATCTGACGTACATTAAATATCTCTGCAGCTGTTACATGAATGTTAGTTGTCTGGCATATAAATGTATACACACTTCCACACATGATAAATTTAAGCTGTACATGAGCCATCCCACATGGAGCATGCCCTTTCACAAGGATACACATGGCTGTCTCGGGATATTAGGAAAACACTCTTGGTCCAATATTTTGGCAATCAAAATCAGACACAGAGGAGCATACCAGAAAGATGAGTTCACAGCAGGATCAGCTGTACTTAAGATGAAAAGTCCAGAAACCTGAAAAGGAATTTACTGAGTTGCACACATGCCGCACATATATACAGTACAGTAGGGCTAGCAGGGAACACACACAGCAAGGACAGCTTACACAGCATTAAACACAGGAAAGAAAAGGACACAAAGCAATACACCCAGGCAGGAAATCCAGGACAGGATTCCTGCCAAGATCTCATCACAAAGGAGGGTGGCGTGGAGGTTTCCCGCGTGTCCTGAATGGAGCACACTTGAAACACTTCTAGGACTCTGTTTACAGTATCTAGACATTCACAAAGGACATATAGTCTGTTCAACGTGTTTCTGGCTCAGTGGGAGGATACACAACCACATTTTGGAAAGTACATATAAAGAAAGAACATTTCTCCTTTCTTTTACTGATTTAGATTTAGTGTAATAAATATGTAGCAATTGCCATGGTGGAAATGAAATCAAGCCATCATCTGTCAAGTTCTACCTAGACAGGCCTGGTGAATGTCAAAGGTGAGAAAAGGTTCCTTCCTGGATAAACTACTTGGGGCTCAGAAGGAGAGACTTTGTAACTTCCAAATAGTTTAATTCGATTTGCACAGCATAAAATAGGAGCAACACCCAAAGAAAGCAGGGATTCTCTGCCCTGTGGGTCCTATTCTGGGTGCATGTGAATACAATGCTTCTCCCACACAGATGTAAAAGGCATGTATCACCTCAAGGCATAGAAGCAGCCAAAGGTACCAAATAAGTAGAATGTGATGTGTTTTGAATAAGTATCAACTGGTACTTTCACTAATGTCTATGCTTCTTAACCAGTTCTGAAAAGTCCTGAAACTGACAGCTGGCTCTGATGAACCCGCTTGAGCCCGTCATTGCAGCCCCTTGCTGGCCCAGGGGTGGGATGACCACAGTCCCTATGAGCAGCCACCAGCTGCTTAGGACTCACTCTTGCTGCTGAGCAAGGTTGTCAGCCAAGGTTAAACCCTGTCTGAGTCGGAACGAAGGGCCTCTGTTTGCTTTCTCCTCCTCCTAGTTGTAGCCTGGTGCTAACGTGGAAGGACAGGTCGGAAGCTGGCCACCTCTATTCCCCCAGCCAAGTTGGGTCCGCTGCAGACCAGGAGAGGGAGGTGCTGCCCACCTCCCATGGGTCAGTGAGTAACAAGCACCTGGCTGGGGATGTCCCCCTCTTTCAGCAGTGCTTGAGAAGCAGGTGGAAACCTAGCCTGGAACAGGAGCTCTGTCAAATCCAGCCAGGCCATTGCTCATGCTCCCACACTCTCTCCTGATCCCCATGTTCTCTATCCTCTGTGCCTCTATGACAGGCAGAGACAGGCACACTGCTCAGTCCCCAGTGCCCTAGGAAAGTCCAGCCTTGCTTTGGTGCAGTCAAGAGGTGACAAGACCGAGGAAGGAGGAAGAAGAGTGTGATGGAAAGGAAGAGAGTGGGTATGTAGTGCTGGGGCACAGAGAGAGTTGGTGGATACAGAAAGCAAGCAGGTCCCCGACAATGGCCTTCTCCATCCTGCTCCTGCTTTTACGCTGAAGCCTCCAAATACCCTGGGACAGCGAGTGCTGTCAGAACCTGTTTTCCGGGTGGCTTATCTGCCCGAGGTGGAGAAGGGGAAGTTGCTCTAGGGTGTCTGCAAAGACAGCTTGACTCAGTCACAAATTGGGACATCAGAAACATAACACCTGGGAGGCAGGGGCCAGGGAAGCAGCAGTTGGCTGCCAAGGCTCTGGAGAGAAAACCCTAGCCTACAGCTTGGGAACATTCTCCACTTCAGACCTTGAAAAGAACCTCAGAAGAAAGGAGCATCTCTAAAAAGATGGGCCTATCTCTGCTGCTCTTTTCCTTGAATAGTGTCTTAGCACAATTTCCTAAAGACAGCATGCGTGGGGGTCTATTTTTCTCATTTTCCCTCCAACAAAGGCCAGGCAATAAAGGGGTCTTCTCTGTCAAAAGTAATCCTAATTACTGCACAGTTTTACATGCAGAAAAATGCACTTTATGAAGATGGGGTAAGGAGCTTAATAAGTAAGGCAGGAATGCACTTCCTTGCTCTTATTTAAACCCAGCAAAGGGTTAATTATCTGCACACAGCTCAGCACCTGGATACACAGCACATGGGGAGGTGCTTCATAAATATCAAGGGAATAAGCACATGAAAGTCAGCCAGCTCTCTCCCCTACCCTTCATCAGTACCTACATAGACTCAGGAGCTGAACTCTTACAACTCCAAATGCTGGGATTGCTAAGCTGGCTCTAGGTATTGTTCTAGAAAGATGGCAAAAGTTTTGGCAAAGGCTCTGTGTCTGATTGGGGACAGACTGTTGACAGGGAGAGAAGTCAATGAATGGTGCACGCAGAATGATCACTCCACTCCTCAAACAAGATGCATTGCACCCAGAGGACACTGACCATTTCCTTTCATCTACATTACACAGTTTACAAGAGAGGCATTGCTCAAAACACTGCTCAGCAGGAACAAAAACTAATAAATGTATCCTCTATAGTTCACTTCAGAGTGCCCGAATGCCTAGATTTTGTTGCAACAACACGACTGGTGTTTTTGTAGGTATAGTAATCAGACTTAGTTTGGCATAATCTGGGAATTAAAAGGAAACTCGATATGCATCCAGTATGTCTCTGAATAACAACAAGCAGTTTTCCTCCTGTGATTGTAGGTGAAGGCCCAAATCAGATGTTCCTGGCTGCATGAAACTTCTATGCATGAACAGGTAAAGTGTCTTATGAAGAAACAGATAAAGACCATTTTGAAATTAAACAGAAAAAGTTGGAGAGTATCATATTATGCTTTGGTTTCAGAGAAGAAATCACAAGATTTTCCCATGGGATGTGAGGGGAACAATTCCAAGGCTTAGAGTGTCTCTGCAGTGGCCTCCTCTTGTCCCTAAAACTTTATCAATGATGTCTCAGACTTTCCCTCTGCCACCACATTTCTTTTCCCAGCTCTCCTTGAACCCTTAAAATAATCTGAAAAACAGCCAATGAGTTCTTAGTGCAAACCTGAGCTGTGATTTGGTGAGACTTGTAAGTGAAGGTCCATTTCCCAACTGAGGTGAACTCACTGAGAAACTCTGTTTCTGATGGCCTGGGTCTACTTAAGGCCATGTTTCAAGAAAGCAATGGAATGGAGGAGCTGTGGGATTCACCCTTTGCGGTAGTGGTGTGGTTGGAGAGTCTTCCTACTGTGGGTACATCCATCAGGGTGGGTCCCTTCTCTGGTTGGGCCATGGTAACTGTCCAGCTTCTTTGAATTGATATAACGCTCAGGGCTGTGAGGAGCAGGTGGGGCAAACAATGTAAGAACTACACTCTCTGGTCTATCCCAGAAGACCTTTCCAAGCAAGTTCTTGCCCCCTTATATACTTGCTTATTTTTAAAAGTTTTCAGTGTGTAAACTGAGCCAACTTAGTGCTGGTTCATCAGAAGATAGAGAAGATGAAGTTATTTTCATGACAATCTTCTCGAACTTGGAGAACAAAGTAGTCCCAATCTTTAACTCTACCAATAGAAAAACTAAGGACCAGAGATGTTCAATCCCAGGCAAGATCTGGGGCTCCCCAGTCCCTAGTGGCAGAGCTGGCATGGGACCCATTGGTCTCGTCTCTGTGGGTCATGAGTCAGGCAGCAGGACTGGGAGCAAGTTGGTGCCTGAAGACCCAATACCTGGGGATAAGGTGGTGCAGAATACCTAATTTACAGGAGCTGTTTGTTATCCACACTGAGAAGATTCGGTGATAGTAACAGGACTCAGGACTAACAGGACTCTGAATCAATTCTAAATAGCTAAGGGGAAATTTTAGTTAGAAAAAGAGTTGGAAATACAGGAGTAAGTGAGATTGTTTGCTAGGCTTTCACCTTTACACTTTCATTTTCCTTCTACTGTAGATGAAACTACATCTACAGTTGCATGTTCAAGTGCCAGTGGCCAGTTACCCTCACACAACTGCGAGTTTCTGTTTGATCTCACAGTTGTACCCTAATCCTCAGCTACACCATGAGTAAGCCCAGCAGGCCACACCACACACCTTTGAAAGCAACAGGAGCCCTCACAGACAGTAAGGGAATGAACTGAGTGAGGGAGGCAGAGGAAAGTGTATGGAAAGTGGAAAAGGTGGTGACCAAGAAGGTTTGTGACCACACACTGTCCAGAACATTAGAAGAGATCCCTCTTGGGCCACCCAGGAGGCTCAGGTTAGATGATAAGAAGGCCAAGCATGGTCCTTCTGAGGGGGACACAAAGTGGGAGGTCTCATGAACCAGGGTCCTGCTAGCCCGGCCCAGTGTTCAGATAAAAATCTGAATGTCTGTGCCCCACAGCTTGGTAGATATTTTATGCATTTAGAATCTACAGTGGACAATAGAGAATTTTTAAAAACAAAGGATAGTCTAGTAAGCAAAGTTAACTATCATGGACAGCTAGCAAGACATGCACATTTCTGCCTTTCTTTTGCACGGTGGACAGAGAGAAGACTCATTTTCTCAGTTATTCTGCACATGACCCATTTAACTAAAAGCTCTGCTCACTCCCCATCAGGTCCTTTTGTAAAGAAGACAAATCAAGGGGAAGAGAAGCAGGGAAATGAGTCCACATGGAAACAGAATAACATACAGGGTACTTTCTTGGGTTCTCAACTGCAGTCTTTTGTTCTCCAATAATACAGCAGGAGAAAGAAGTGAGGGGTGGAGTTCTCTTTCTTTTCCTGCTTTGTTGTTATCTCTCAAGTAAGTTTTGTTTTGTTTTTGGTCCCTGGGATAGAACTCAGAACCTTGCACTTGCAAGGCAGGCGGCGGCGGAACCACTGAGCTAAATTCTGGCCCTATCTCTCAAATAAGTCATGTCCTCCAGTCTCTACTGATTTTCCTTCTTCCTTTCATCCCTGCAGATTTTGGTTTGAGTTTTCTTGATGTTCCGTTCCTGACACATACATACCTCCCCAGGGAGACACCTTCTTCCCACCACAGCCCCACTCTGGCTGCCCCCTCCACTAGCCCCATTGATTCATGGCTTATGTTAATGACAGACACTTTTCAGTGCCAGTTCAAGAAGGATCCTGAGGCGAGGAAAAGACCCTGAGGGGTCCCTAGGGAATGAGGACCTCTCTTGATGTAAAGATGAGTGGAAACAAAAGCCTGCCCCTTCCTGCAAGATCCTAGAAGAGCTAATGAGGCTCACCCTCCAACAAGACATGGAGAGTTAAAAAAGGAATCTTGTTAAATATGGGATTTATTTCCTGGCTGCAAGTCCACAAGGAGGCTTCAGATTTCAAAGATGTGTAAAAGGGATGCACTTGGGGGAGGGGCAGCTCCAGAGAGAGAAGGTTTTGTAGATGACAGCTGGCCCTGTGGGAATGTCCTGGTGACCTCTTGCTTCCCAGCCCAGGGAGTCTCCAGAGGTAAAGTGAGCAGGCAGATGGTCACCAGGAGATGCTGCCCTAGTCTGGTGGAGACTCCTCTGGAGTACAAGCCAGTTCTGGGACCAGGTGCCAGCCCAGGCGGAGCTTGGAGGGGGCATCTGCTTCCATGATGCCAGCTAGGAAGGTAAATGCCAACTTTCACCAAAGGGGATTGGGTAAGATTGTTCTTTAGAAAACAGGTACAGGAAGAGGTACCACTGTGCATTTTCATGTGGTTTTAGGTGTGAATTTCTTCCAAATTTGCAGTTTATTACAATTTAGATATCCACTGTAATCTCTAGACTACAGAAATTGGTCTGAATAGCAAAATCAGGTAGGCAGATGTTTTTATTTTTTGGTGATACAGGGGAATGAACCCAGGGTCATTGCACTGAGGCAACTAAGTCACTCAGTTGCCCAGGCTGGGTGCTGTCTAACTTGTGATCCTCCTGCCTCAGCTGCCCAGAGGGCTGGGATTACAGACCTGAGCCACCATGCCTGGCTCATGCCTGGTTTTTAAGAAGTGACTCTCCTCTAAATCTGTCTGGCAAGTATCCACCACAGTCTGAGATGTGGGTGAGGGCAGGGTAAATGGAGGCAAACTGACTTTGAAACAGTGTGATCCACATACATGCCACAATCACCAACACTGGTATAATGCTTTCACCTCAGACTTTTTAGAAGTTTAATTGGACTTTCTGTCTGCTTCTGCTCACTCTGGTTTTTGGTGGTAACTGCTTGAGCCTTTGTTTTTCTTGTGGACACAGCTACCTTAATTGTCTGCCCGAAAGAGCCCCACCCAAGCCTGTGTGTACCACATGGTTTTCTTTGAAAGGCCCTGCTGTAACAGCAAAAATTGCTGGGTGTCCTTTTCTAAGTAAACAGGAAATAGTACTCTGTTTGAAAAAAAAAAAAGAAAAGAATCCCTCTCCTCAGCAAAACTGTAATAATATGGCAATGTATATTTCCTGCTAATGTTGCCTTCGGAGCAGGATCTATTTCTTACAACAACAGGCTTTTGCTTAGTGTCTGAACCTTCAGCGAGCAGCATCCCAGGGAGGCCTGGCCAACTAGGACATTTTAGCAGTTCTTCCCCTGATATTTTGGGAGGCAGCAGTGTCACAGTCAGGAAAGATGAACAATGCACGAAAAATAAACCGGTCCAAAACCACATGGAAGGGGAAGATGATACACATCTACATTTTAAGTCACAGTAACAGGTTGTGTTCTGATATTTGACCATTTTCCTAGATCTGAAAAACCCAAAGCCTTGAGTGCATCCAGAGACTCGACTCAGGGCAGGAGAAGGAAGAGCACAGAGCATGGCTTTTGTTTCCATCACATCAGGACCTGGGTTCGTGTGTCGGGCAGACGCAGCCCCACGAGTCCTCCGCACACGAGCACAGTCGAAGCCAGCAGGATGGGGATGGCTTTGGTGATGCTCACCAGGGAGCCGAATATTAGGTTGCCCAGAACGGCCGCTGCTTTACAGAGGGCATTCAGGAAGCCGAAGCCTGTGGCCCTGAGGAGGAAGAAACAGCGACAAGGATGAGAGAATGACTTCAGGACTCCAGTTCAGACACACTCATCCTGTACAGGAATTTTCAGTGGTCTTAAGCAGACTCTGTTATGGGAAAGAATTAAATGCTTGTTAGCGAATCTGGGCCAGGAAGCCCAGTTGTTGGCATTATTTGTTCCTGCTGCTTTCTGTGGGCTTTCCTAGCCCCTCTTTTGATTTTTATTCTGACCATAGGCTCCAATTCATCATGAACAGCAAGGGAATGGGGATTTCAGAGCATAAGAGAAGTTTCTTCTCTCTTGGCCTAATGGTAAAGAAAGAAAGTCTCTTATATCAAAATTAATCTTACTCGCCCAAACCTTGTGCTCAGGAGAAAAGCAGGCATGGGGCAGGGTTCATTAGAGAGAGGCATCTGTCTCACCCTGGGTCAGGGTGGGAGAAAGTGGATCACTGCCTCTGATCCTAGGCAAGGGGGGCCGGGGGAGATCAGTAGATGCTGGCACAAGTGACTCATCTTTGGGGGGTGTAGCTTAGTTGGTAGAAGATGCCTGGCCTGTGCTGACCAGGGTGGCTGTCAGTGAGCTTCTAGAAGGAATTAGGTTGTAGGCCTAGAGATATTGCTTGCTGTCTTGGTTGTCTTTTCTGCATTCAAGACATGTAGGTTTGTGTGTGCAGGGGATTGAACCTAGAGCCTTATGCACGCTAAGCATGTGCTCTACCACAGATTACAAGCTCAGCCCCCACATCCCATTTTTTGACATTCTTTGGAAAGGATAAAATTTTTTATTTTGAGTTGTTTTAGGGGCAGGGTGTAGGGCAATGCAAGTCCTGAGGATTGAACCCAGGATCTTGTGTATACTAGGCATAGTACCCTACCACTGACCCACCCAGGCCAGTTACCTTTAGCACACATGTACAGAGTGATTCTACTGTGGTCTTCTAGGCAAGAGACTAAATTTTTGCTCATACATTTCACCTGACATAATAAGAATATAAATTTCCTTCTGAATTCATGCTAGTTCACTCCTTTTTTGCTTTCCTTGGTTATCTGTGAGTATTAAAGTTACATTAAATGCAGGGCTAGTTTTGGATAGCTTCTTTTTTTTACCACAAAGGGAAATGCATCTTACGTACTTCAGAATTAAGCATTTAGCACACACCTTTCTTTGATCTGTATATTTGTGTGGGTTTTCCTTTGGCAAGTTCTACAACTACTCATCACTACTAGTCCTGTTTCCGGTGCTATTTTCTATAATATGTGGACTCTCTCAACCTCAGGTTTATGTGGTTATTATCCAATCAGCCCTTTCCACACCACTGGGGAGGAATCCACCCTCCTCACCAAGTGGCATGAGACCAGTCCATGCATGAACAACTGCCCTGGCAGAAACACATCTAACAAAGGGGAGCAGCAGCAAGTTTCTCTTTTGGGCAAGACACTCAGAAAGCAGACTGGGCCTGCTCCTAAGGGCAGCAAAGTTACCAGCTGTTCAGAATGAGGAAGGAGCAAAACGATATCTCGGATGGAAAGAAAAGAGGCCTTCTGGAGAAGAGGTTAAGCTAATTTTGTACTTTTTTTCTTAAGAAAGAGATTAGTAATACCAGTGGCTACCAAAAAGATAAAGGGATTTAATAGACTGATAACTTTTCTCAAATGAAACTGCTGGGGGCTACATGCTGGGTACCAAAGGAGACATAAGTAGAGTGACAACATGGTCGCTGAAATGGTTTCTTGCTGTCTCTCTAACACACACATTATCCCCCCCTCTCTGTCTCTCTCTCCAAGGATTACTAAACCTGGGGCCTTGTGCATATCAGGCAAGCCACCTTAGGTTCATAATTTTTTAAAAAGTTCAGCAAGTTTATATGAGCTCCTCCCTCCCTTATGAACTTCAGGCATTACCGCAGTACATTTACTAAACCTGATTTACACACACACACACACACACACACACACACGTACTGAAGATCAAACAGGACCTTACCCAAGTGCTCTCTACCACTACAGCTACACTCCCAGTCATTTTTTAAACTTTTATTTTGAGGCAAGGTCTTGCTGAAGTGCCCAGGACTGCCTCAAACTTAAAATTCTCCTGCCTCAGCCTCCCAGGTAGCTGGGATTACAGGAGTGCACCACCATGCCAGGGGTGAAAAGCCAAGACAGGTTCATGAACACACTGTTGATATGAAGGTTTACTCTTAGAGCTGGACCCTCTATGAGTTTTGACAAATCCACAGTGACATATGTCCACTGTCAGTGTCACACAGAATAATAAACATCTCTGAATCACACCTGTGCACCCTCCCTCCTCCAACCCCTGGTAAGCACTGATCTTTCTGTCTCCTTGGTGTCCCCATCTCTGGAAGGTCATTTAGTTTCGATCATATAGCATGAAGCCCGGTCAAACTGGTTTCTTTCACTTTTTCAAAACTTTATTCTAGCTTCTAGAATCATAAACTACCAACCACATCTAATGGTGATAAGATGAGTTGTGGAAAAGCCTAGAGAGTTTGCTGCTGCTGAGAAAAAGGACATTTTCTTGTCACAAAACCACAACCTCTCCTATCACTCAGGACAGGGGATAAAACGCAGGCATCTGTCTCCTGTGTCACTGAAACTGTGACCAAGGATGGGAAGACTACCAGGACACGTGAGCAGCAGGAAGGACATAGGTATCGGAAGCATCTGCTATGGGAGCCTTCTGCAAAAGACCATCAAATCCTTACTGCTTAAAGGCTCTCCATCCTCATTCCTAAGCAGAGGCAGAACTTTAGATGAAAATCTGGGCTGCAGAGCACACAGCCTCCTCAAATTAGTCCGGCTCTCAAGAATCATGCCTGGTCCTTCCTCAGACAACACAAGATTTCCCCAAATGTTCACAGCTGGAGGCTGAGTGTCCACTGCGTCTAGGGCAGACCTACAATAGAAAAGTCATTCACACAGTGATTCTGCCCCAGGGGATCTGTTTTTAGTGCAGTAGAAAGCCTTCAGTGCACCAACTCCCTGTTTTTAAAGTAAGGCTACAACTTCTGCAGGCAAAGGACAAGTTACCTTGCGCTCATACAGTCTTCTGAGAGTGGGGAGCTCAGAGCTTACAAAATCCCCTTTACTGTCTCCTCCCCAGAAGGGTGATCGCCTGCATTCTTTCTCAGATGAAAGATGTTTCCCTGCCTCTCTTCCCCAGCACATACCACAGAGGAGAAAATTACCATCTATTATCTTTCTACAAGCTTCCTCCTTCACTTCTCATTTCTCCAGGAAGAATCCTTACTTCTCAATTATTGTTAAGCCACTTAAAATGTTTCAGGGCACCCAGGAATGGTGCTGCACACCTGTAATCCCAGTACTTGGGAGGCTGAGGCAGGAGGATCACAGGGTTGAGGCCAGGCCCAGCTATATAGCAAGTTCAAGAACAATCTGGACTACACAGCTAGACACTGCCTCAAAAAAACAAAACAACAAACAAACAAAGAAAAAAACAAACCACAAAAACAAAACAACAACAAAAACTGAACAGATACAAGTTTTTCCCTAAACAGTGTCTTGTCGCTCAGCAGCTCAGTTCCCACTCCACTGTGGTGGCTCACTCCCTGGCCATGGACTGCCCGTCTGAGACCTGTGTGCTCGTGTGGGTGGTTTATTATGTGACTCTCTGCTTTATCTGGAGGCCGGGAAGAGGAGGGTGCTGCTGCCCACTCCCCCACCCCAGCAGAGCTGGTCAGCACCTCAGCCAATCCTTTTTGGGTTTTTCTGGCCTGAGGGCAGAGCCAGCCTCCTGAGTTTGGTTTTTGTTTTTGTTTCGGAAGAAAAAAGGGACTTGCGTAATGCTGGCACTTAGAAGAGTGCTGGCACCCGGAAGGCGCCCTGTGACCATCGGCCATCGTTTTAAACATTGGTGCAATATCTGCCCCACTGACTCATGAAATTATTAGAGAAAACAAAATTAAATGCTGCATTGTGAAAAGCCCTGAAAGGGGCTAGATGCGGTGGAACACGCTGAAATCCTAGCACTCAGGATGCCGAGGCAGGAGTATTGCCTCAAGCTGGAGGCCAGGCTGGGCCACAGGAGACCCCGTCTAAAATGCAAAAGAAAAAAGAAGAAAAAGAAATGATGTAGATCCAGTTCACAGTATGCCTGGTGAAGGCTCAGAGATGAGCATCTCCTTTAGCCCCAACTTTGGTAGAGGAGTTCTTTTAGTAACCTCAAGTAAAAAATGCATCATGGTCTAAAGAGTCATGGTGGGAGCAGGGCTTGGTGGCAGAGTGCTTGCTTGCCTGGCACGTGTGAAGCCCTAGGTTCTGTCCACAGGATCACGGACGAAAAAAAAAAAATCCACCTGGAAGTTGGTTATTTGAAAAAGAATGAATTTCACCCACCTCGCAGAAACAATGCTACACATGCAGACCAGGTTCCCACGCCCACGTGAAAGAGTGACTTGAACAGACTCCGTCTGAGCTCTTGGACTGAAATGCACTCAATGCTTTAACTATTTTTGTTTTTTATCTTGTGTTTGTGGTACTGGGGATTGAATCCAGGGGCACTCTGTCACTAAGCTGTACCCCCAACCCTAATTTTGTTTGGAGACCAGATCTCACTAAGTTGTCCAAGTTGGTCTTGAACTCTGGGTTTGAATTAGCAATCCTCCTGCCTCAGTCTCCCAAATAGCTGGGATTACAGCTGTGTGCCACCACGCCCAGCTCAAATATTTGACGATGAGCAAATTTGTCCTTAGTATATTCCTAATTCACACATTCTCCTATTCATGTATCCACTGAATCATCATTCATTGAGCATCTTTTTATTTGAGACAGTTGTCTTATGTTGTCTAGTTTGGCTTTGAACACATGATCTTCTTGCCTCAGCCTCCCAAATAACCTGGAATTATAGGCAAGCACCACCATGCCTGGCCCCCTTCAGTAAGTATTTATGTGCCATGCACTGCTCTGGGACCCAGTGACCCAAAGTTAAAAGACAGACGACAGCACACACTGAGTGCAATGAATAAAGACCCCTACAGAGCATTACTGGGTAGGTGGAGGGGTGCAGCTGCAGCCCAGTTTGGGCTCAGCTGAGGGAAGCCTTCTCAGAGGGGGAGGATGGGGGTTGATCTTGAGGGAATGGGAGGAGCTTGCTGGTGCAGAGTGGCACCCGGCCAGAGTGCTGCCTGCCTCTCACAAGTCCCTCGTCGCCCCGGGTGTATGATGCCCATTCAAGTCTGCTACAGACTCCCCCAGAGGCCTTTTGAGTGCCAAATGGCTGACCTTGTGCCAGCTCAGAATGCCTCTGCCTTCCCAGTGCTGCAGTAATCCACCCGGGGAAAGATGGCATTGGAGCTCAGGGGCACAGACTTGTGTAACTGGGAGCTTTTGAAACAGCCCTGTGGTTGGGGCCCAGGAGCTCAGGGTGCAAGGCTCTGGGACCCATCCCCATCCCAGCACTGAAAACCACAATAAAAACACTAGGGCCAGGCTTTATTGCTTTACTTGGGGCTTAGGCTTTGGTATTTTTTTTAGAAGTTCCAAGTGATTTAAAACTTGGGCTGAAAACCTGTTATCTTCCCAGAGATGTCTGCATTTTAAAATTGATTTGTGTTCACTACTACATACTAAAAGAAATTACAAAAACATCTACTTTGGCTACATGAGACCTTGTCTCAAATACAAAAAAAAAAATCTCCTAAAAAAATAGCGTGTGTTTCTGAATTCCCTTTAGCATACTGCTAGTTATACAGATCATCACAAATCAGAGAATTTATACAATCTTGCTTTCCTGTTAGGGTGGTTTCTCACCTTCCTGAATCATCTTTCTCCCAGCTCCGACACAGTTGCCCTGACTGCCATTCGCTTCACGCTGCCGCCTCCCCTCCCCCACAGGCCTGTCTGTGCCAGTCCTGGGCTCTCCTGGTCTTGAAACCCATACTGGGTCCAGGCCACGTCTGGGGGGGGGGGCTGGGTAGTCCCTGTCACCTGGCACAACCCCTCCCCAGGACAAGCCCAGGGTAGCCAGTGGTGCTTGCTGAGGAAAGGCTGACCTAAGAATTTCCTGGGAGCTTCTAAAAATGTAGGAGGTAGATTTTTGTCATGGACATTTTAATGACCACTATTTGGGTGATGTTTCTGTACTAATGTCAGATTATCATCCTGTTGTTTTAGAGAAAAGAAAATGAATTTCATATTCTTATCAGAAAAGACTGATTTCAGGTGCTTTCTGCTCCTGAAGGAAAATCTCTTCCCCAGGCGGGCAGCAGGGTCTTTCATATGGGTGGGAAGCTGCCCCACACCAATGTGGGCCAGGCTTCCTTCCAACCCAGGTTGGGCAGGGTCCCTGGACTGAGTGCCCTGGTTGTCCCTCCCACCCCCACCATCAAGGGACTTCCTATTGCTTGTTCCTGTTGAAATCAAAACCCATGGACCAGACCAGGCATAATAGGAGCCTTTGTAATGTGAGCCTTTGGGTCTTATTCTTTATCTGATAAACCCAGCTAGGAAGTGCAGCCTGGGCCAGGATAAATAATGTGACCACCCCAGCACCAGCAGGCAACTTGGGAGTTCATCTGAGGCCAGGGCCCAGGAACACGGCTGTGCATCTCAATGACTCAGGGAGCTTCCTAAATGCAGACTCCAGACCTGCACCCCAAGCCTTGTGGGAGTCAGACCTCTGGGTTTCAGGCTCAGTTACCCAGGGCAAGTTACTTCACTGCCCTGAACCTCATTTCCCTCACCTGTAAAGGGGGTAAGAATAACTCTTTAGACTTGGAGTGAGAATTAAATAAATGTAAGCAAGACTGTAGATAACACTCAGCATTCATTTCACAGATGAGGGCACAGGCCCAGGAAGGAGAAAAGGCTTATCCAAGTTATCCACTGTTTTCTAGCAGGGCCTGCAGCTGAGTCCAGGTGTTGCTCCTGGAACACTGCTCTCTCCTTCTTGCTGTTGATGGAGTAGAAGGAGGGGCAAGTCTTGAACAGGTCCAAAGCACTGGGACTGGGCACCCATGGCCTGGAACCTCTGAAACTGGGAGCCAGAAATTTTTTTTAACCTCCTCTTAAGTTGTTTATCTCAGGTGATTTGTCATAGCTACAGAAAGCTGACTGACACAGGACCTGAGATGCCATTTCAGTCTCCTCATTTTACATCTCAAACAACTGAGGCACAGTTGTGCTGAGTGGTCCCCTAAGGACACACAACTGGTCAAGAAGTGAGTCAGGCCTACAGGTGGCCTCAGGGGTGAGGGGTAGGGGCACTTCTCTGTCTACACAAACACAGTCCTGTAGGAAGGGAGGCGATCTGACTTTAGCTCGTCTTGGAGAGAACAATCCCATCTGCTATGTGACTGCAGCAGTTGCCAGGACCTGCCAGGAACAGTGGTGTGAACAGTCAAGGCTTTGCTTTCAAACTCTTCTGAGATTCTGTCTAAACTGTGAACCCAGGAGGGCACGGGAAGGAGAAGGACAGAGGCTGGGCAGGCAGCCGCATACCCTGAGGGAGGCCTCTTGGGCTGGGGATGGAGCCAGAGGTCAGGGATGAGAGTAGGAGAACCCCATCATGGCCACACGGTGGCAGCAGAGAGTTATTGCCCGGACTTGTGGGCTACAGGTAGGACTTCTGGGAGGTTTACAACTTTGGCCAAGAAGGGAGAAAAGAACAGGGGTGTGAATGACAGAGATAGCAGTGGATAAATCCTTCTGAACCTATCCTTGTGTTCTTTACACCAAAGATTCCAAGAGAAGAGGGAAATTTTACCTATTTTTCCAAATTAGGATAGTAACTCCTCTAACCAGCCCTGGCCAAACCCAGATAATGCGAGGTGTCTTCTGCTGGCATCTCCAGTGCTATTCACAAAGGGGCCAAAAAAAAAAAAAATTGCGGTGGCAGGGCCTGAGGAGTGGAGAAATGACAGAAAGAGGAATGTGTTAAATGGTAGGGGCTTTCTTTCAGATTTAAATTTCCCATCTAGTAGAAGACCCTCACTTTATTAGCCGCTCATGACCTACACTACATCTACAGGCTTCTTACTTTGTTGGGTGTTTTTTTTTTGGTATTGGGGATTGAACTCAAGACCTTGAGCTTGCAAGGCAGGCTCAGCGCCACTGAGCTAAATCCCTGGCCCCTACTTTGTTTTTCTGTTTTGTTCGGTTTTGTTTTGCCACGAGAGGAGAAAAGTGTCTAGGGATGTTGTCAAAATTGTTAAAATATTCAACAATGACTTGAATATTGAGTAAAGCCCTGAACTCCAAAGGTCAACCACTTTTGTCTCCATTCTTCCTTCCTTTCCTTGGAATATGTTTCAAAACAATACTTAGTCTTCCCAGCCACGTAGTCAAGCACACATGCCTGACCGAAACCACTGGCTTCTGCTGTCTTCCCAGGTCACCCCATGACTGAGATGCTGTGGTCTACGCCATATCCTTCTCGCTCGGACCCACAGGTCTCAGGTTTGGCCTTAAAAGAGCAAAGGAGGGGGGGATCCACGGGGTGATGTGGGAAGATGGCAGAAGTGACTCCGCCAAAGTTCGTCCTGACTTCTTACCTTGATCCAAGGCTCCTTTCGGCCTTGGGAACTTGGCCGAAGGACAAGATGGAAGACCAGTGACAAGCTTTTACTGCCACACTAATTTGCTCAGCCTTGCCTCAGTGGGACCCCCGTTTCTGCAGATCATAACATCTTATCACTTGGATCCTTGCATAAAGTCTGGCTTTTTGTTCTCTCCTCACCCAGCCTGAGGTTCTAGCCCGGTGAATCCTTGTGTCCTAGCATGGCATCCTAATCTGGGTGCCTGGATTTTCTTAGTCCAGATCTGAGTTTTCTTACCTAGAAATTTCACATCTAGATTCAACCTTCTGTCTCCTCGAAAATATTATTTCCATGTGGGACTTTGCTCTCTGTTCCCCTTGCCTTGAACTCTCCCAGGGGTCTAACCTACTGCCTGATTTTGGAATCCTGCCATGAGCCCCATTTCTAGGAAAGTCATGACACAAGAGTGCAAATGAACAAAAGGGCAGCTGGTTGTCTCCAACATGCATGTGTACACACTGCCCGAGTGCCTCATAGTCCTTTGATCTTTATAGCCAGTGCCACTTATCTCTGATCTGCAGATTTAGCCAGCTGGGAGCTCAAAAGGCAACTGAACCCCAAGCCAGGGGAAAGGTGAGGTTGCTCACTGACAAAGCTGGGCCGATTTCAGGATCGACTGTGATTTGTGGCCACAGGCTTTGCCTTGATGCCTTCTATAACCTAGGTTAATGATGTTCTGCTTTAACTTCCAATGCTAGAACAGTAATGCATTCCTCATCCTCATCTTTCTGATCCATCATTAGTATCTATCACATCTGATTATTCCTACTTCCTGAGGGACTTCTTTGTTTTCTTTTTTGTGGTGCTGGGATCAAACCCAGGGCCACAAGGAAGCCAGGCAAGTGTTCTTCCACTAAGCTGCTCATCCTAAACTACTTTCTTCACTTGGCTTCCAGGGCTTAATCCCTTAATTTTCTTTTTACCTCAGTCAAGGCTGCTTTCCAATCTTCTTTGCTGATTTCTGCTCATCTCCTTGAGAAGTCTTCTAGTGTCTTAGGGTTAAGCGGTCCGAAGCTCCCTTTTCTCTGTCCACCTCCTCTTTGGTGGTCTCATCCATCATCATGCTTTACATTGCATCTATATCCTGAAAAGGCTCAATTTTTACTTCCCACCTAGATTTCTCCTCTGACCTCTGGTCTCTATATTTAATGCCTGCTTGGCATCTCCCCTTGGAGATTTAACAGCACCTCAAATTTAAAATGAACAACAATGAGTTCCTGTTTCTTTCTCCTTAACTTCTTCCCACAATCTCCCATTTCAGTAATGGCAGTTCCAGCCTTTCAGTTGCTCAGATGGAAAACTTGGAAGCCATCCTGAATACGCCCCTCCCCACCTCACCTTCAATCTTTGAGCAATGCTTGTTGGTCTTCAATGTATTTGCAGAATCCAAGTGCTTCTCACTACCAGTATCTCTTGCCACAGTGACCACAGTGACCTCCTAAGTGATCTTCTGGGCTCCACCTCAGATCCCCTAGAGCAGTGGTGGCGAACCTATGGCATGCACACTGCAGCGAGCACCCACGACCCTTTCTGCAAGGATGTCACAAGTTGTATGAGTTGTTTTTTTCTAAACTAAAGCCTCAGTATTCAGCTTTAATTTCAGTATTGGCATTTTGTGATTAATAAGTGGGTTTTGGGTTGCAGTTTGGCCACTCAGTCTCTGAAAGGTTCATCATCACTGGCCTAGAGCTTATTCTTAAGATACACAGATCATGTCACTCCTCTGCTAAAAATAAAAACACTGCAATGAATTTCATTTCACTCAACATAAAGGCCGCAGTATCTACTCTGACCCCATCATCTCTTACCCTTCACCCTGTTCATCTAGCTCCAGCCTGAAACCCGATTTCTACTTCTAGGGACCCATGCACTAGCTCTTGCCTCTGCTGTGAAAGCTCTCTCCCAAAGTAACTGCTCAAATGTCACCTTTACAGGGTCTACATCTCCCTAGACCATTCTATTTTCAAATACAACTCTCCTTGCCTCAGCACTCTCTATGCCTCATGTGGCTTTATTTTTCTCTATAGCACCTTGCACCATATCTATTCATCTAATTGCTTATTTACTGTCTTCCCACAACTAGAATGGAGGCCCCATCAAGGGTCCTCCCAGGCTTCCAGTCTTCTAGGCTTCCAGCCTGTTCACTGCTGTGTCCCGGTGACTACAACAGTTCTGTTCCCATGATACCCATTCCCTAAGCATCTGTTGGATGAATTAATGAATACATTTGATTCCCAGTTCAGGGGTCTTTCTGGCATCCAATGTAAATATTCAAATGCCCATTGGTCAGCTCCATACTGACATGAAAATTCTACATGTCCCAGATGGGTCTCATCATCTTCCTGACCCCGGTGGGAACTGCTTTCCCCCCATGTCTGCATCTCAACATGTCCACAGCTGTCTTCTTTCTTCACTCCAACATCTACTCAAGTGCCAAGTGCTCTTGGTCATAACTCCAAGAACCCAAGGGCCTGTGGACTACTTACTTCTGCCGTCCCACCTGCCTTTTTCTAGTGCACATCACCACCTGCAGCCTCTGACAGGCTTTCCTGCTGTTTGTTTCTCTGGCCAGCAGGGTGAACTCTATCCCATGTCTTATTTTGGCCTCCTTCCTAGAGCACCTCAGGGGCTCCCTTGTCCTCCTACGATAATAACGATGTGCAGGAGCCTTCCTGGCCTAGTTTTGCTTAACTTTGCTAATTTTTTCCTACTAGAGGTTTTCAAGTAGTATCTGCTCTGGTCAAAAATGTTCTTTCCGTGCCTCTGCCTGGCTGCCTTCTACTTTTGTTTAGGTCCCAGCTTCAATGTTTCTTCTTCCAAGAAACCCTCTCTAGTATTCCAATGCTTCCAGGGCCCCACCTCCTTCCCTCACCCTCATCATGCCATATTGTACTGACTTTCACTTGTTTTTAGCTCTGGAGAGAAAAGAAAAGACTACAGCGACTTACCAAGTCTTTGCACATTTTTGCACATTAGTGTGATTTTGTGTGTGTGTGTGTGTGTGTGTGTAGTACTGGGAATAAAATCCAGGGTTTTGCACTAAGCTACTGTACATCTTCATCCCCTTTTATTTTTTACTTTGAGGCAAGGTCTTGGTAAGTCACTAAGCTGCCCAGTCTGGGGTCAAACTTGGGATCCTCCTGCCTCATCCTCCCAGACTGCTAGGATCACAGGCATGCACCACCAAGGCCTGCTTAGTCCCATCTTGATGTCTGTTTCTTGGAGGAGCTGAGCTAACAAATAGCAACTCTGTTTCTCCCTCACTTGAGGTTTAATCTTTCTTACAACAGACTCCCAACAGGATCATGTTTCCCAGAGGAAGGATGTCCCCAATTCTGGAGTGGTAGGCAGTGATTTCATCTAGAGTAGTATCCAAATCACAGTGAAAAATGAAAAGGAAGGAGGCTCTGACAGCCTCATTTTAACATGGAAGGGTTTATCTTAAATGTTGTTGTGGTTTGGATCTTGAATGTTCCCCAAAAGCACCTGTGTTAAAGTCTTGTTCTGGAGTAGAGCATTGTTCAGAGGTGGAGCCTTCAGGATGTGGCTGTAGTCATTGCTCAGTGGGTTTTGAGGGAGAGGGTCAGTTATAGAAGTGAGTTCTCTCTCTGCTTCTGGCCATCACAAACCAAGTATCTTGCTCTATGACACATTCCCCATCATGAGGTTCTGCCTCGCACAGGCACAGAGCAGTGGAGCCAGCTAACCATGGACTAGAACCTCTGAAACCATGAGCCAAAATAACCCTCTCCTCCTTTAAGTGATTTGTTTTAGATATTTTATCATAGTGATGGAAAGCTGACTACAATTATAAATAGTTTAATCCACATCCATGTAGGCCTTGTTTCCATAATGAGAGGTTGGTCAGAGTAAGCTCAGGGAAAGCTGCAGTCTTGCTTTTGGAAGCATCTTTACCCCAAGGCCCGTGGCATCTACCCCAGGGAGCTGAGGAAGAATAAAGATTAACATATGCCAAATAAGTGAAGAAGGTGCTATATGGAGATTACATTGTTTCCTTCAGAGTCCAAGTATGTAATGGGGGTTCACTGAGAGTTTGAATTAGAATATTTGACAAATTGGCATCCAGGGTTCTTGAGCTTTGGTTTTGCTACAAGGAGATGGACATATGAGTATCAAAGTGTTCCCTTAAGTGCCGGGGATTTAGCTCAGTGGCTCCGCCGCCTGCCTCGCAAGCGCAAGCACAAAGTTCCGAGTTCAATCCCTGGTACCAAAAAAAAAAGTGTTCCCTTAAACTCAGGAAAATAATTCCTGAGGAAAAAAATATAGGTTGGAGTCTGGATATGTGAAGAATGTAGCTCATTGTGGCCACACTAAAGAAATGAGCCCAGAGTGGGGACTCAGGATTAGTAGCAATGATTAGCCCCAAAAGATGAGCATAATCTTAAGGAAAAAACCCTCCTCTTTCATTTTATTTATTTTTTTTTTTGGTACCAGGGATCGAACTCAGGATGTTGCGCTTAAGAGGTAGGTGCAGCTCCACTGAGCTAAATCCCTCCTTCATTTTAAAGTCTGCAGAATACTCCAACACAAAGGGCTCCTATAGTAACAAAACGTAAGAGTTATGCATGAAATAAAAGGAGGCAAAGGGCATTTGTCTTAGTTCATGTTGACTGGCAAAGTAGGGCTTCTTTTCTTTTACCTTAATTATTCAACTGTTGGAGCTCTACCCAAGTGTTCTGCCTTCTAGCCCCTTGTTCAACATGAGGTGTAAAGTCTCTGTGTTCCCATTTTCCCCCAGTAGCAATCTTTTTTGTTTCTGTTTGCTTGGTAGAAATGTGTTAGGATTTCCTTCAACAGACCAGAAAGTCAAGAGACATGTTCCAGAGACCTCTTTGTCATTGCTCAATGCAGATGCCCTTGGACACCTGCAAGTGTGAGGTACCCACTCTCTCGGGCTGATGAGCTACTCCACATGCGGCCCAAGTTAGCCTACTAAATTCTACTCCCCACCGAGTCATTATAGCCCCTCACACTGCTGGCCATCAAATTAAGGCTGGGGCACAATTAAACTTCTTGTCACGCTTCACTGACCTATTGATTCCTGTTTGGAAAAAAATCTCCCCTACATTTTTAGAAGATATGAGCAGAAACTACAAATTCATAAACTAAAATTTTTTTGGATTTTCACTTTCTTGGCAGAGTGGTAATTTGGCTTATTTTTTATGATTTTTTTTTTCTCAGTGTCCCTTGGGGTTTGGGGTACCTCTATCCCAGGACCCATGTCAACATACCTCCGGTCTGTGGGGTACAGCTCCACAGTGACCACATCGAGAGAGTTCCAGGCCGAGATGGTCAGCCCATTGTACAGACACAGCATGCCGATCATCATGGACTCGCTGGTGCCGAACCACAGGAAGAAGCAGCTGATCCCCGAGAGGACCATCGAGCCACCTGCCAATGGTGCAGACAAGGGCGGAGCGTTTCTTAGCATCTTTGGGGAGTGAGGCCCCTTAGGCCTTGGAGGACTTAGGAAAACTGACTTCCACTGAGCAGCTACAGCCTGAGCTGCACAATGAGCAAGTGCCAGCGTGTTCACCTGTGTGACAGGTTGCCTGGGTGCCTTCTGAGCACAGCAAGCAGGCAGCTTACATTATCCATTACTCAGGCGCTTAAGTGGAAAGATAGACATTAGTTACACATAATTGGCTGTTCAGTCTGTTAAATCATGGAAACTGCACAAATGAAATGTAATTAGGCATCATTTCCACTGCGGTTTACTCCAGATGAAAGGTCCTTCTGGGCTGCAGATCTCAGAGAGCAGAGAGCATGGCAGGAAGTAGGGGCAGGGCTCTTCCCTCAAGGAAGGCTGAGCACTTACCTAGCATGGTTAAGCGGCCGATTCTGTCCATCAGCAGAGCGGACACGATGTTCCCTGGAAGCACCGCCAGTGTCCCCAGGAAGTTGACAAAATAGATCCAGTAGGCACTGTAGTCATCATCAAAGGTAATCTGGCACCCCGTCTTGTTGTGAAAAAACGAGGAGTTCTGAAATTCACTGTCAATGAATTTATACGGCTCAAAATCTGGAGGAACAACAAAAAGAATTGATGACAAGCTTAGCAAGTGTAAGTAACAGGTCTCAGGATCAGAAAGCCTACTGCAAACCCAGAAGTGTCATCATGGGAAATTCCTTGAGGACCTCAAGGCCTGGGCCGGCTGGACTTTTTGTGTCTTTCCCGGCCAGAGCATGAGGTCTAGTTCTGGATTTCGTGTTACAAAGTAGCAGAAAGAATGGATAACTTTGTTGAATGTAGGAATAAATGAAGTTATAGAGTCCAGCTGTCTTCTGAATCCTGTGGTTGGCCATTGCTAATTATATTACTTGCTTACTCCTTAGCAATATTACTTTGCTCTAATTATCATGTTGTATAAAGGTCATCATTATGGTACTAATAGCTTTCACACTATCCTTACCAAAACAATTTGTTCTAAAATACCCATGCATAGTCCTTATCACTGCTAGAGAAGGAGCAGGACATTCCTTGGGTCGTTGAGGCTGAATTTGTAATTTAACGGCTATTGGATGAACCCACTGGAGTACGAGGTAAGCCTCATCCTTAAGGTCTCTAGTTTTACTGCTAGGGAATTTTTTTCTTGAACTTGAATCTGTGCAAGGACTGCAGCCCGCGGTGAGTTCTAAAAGCCTGTGAGAATCAAAGCTGTTATCTCCCTGCCAATCAAGATCTGTCAGGAAAAGAGAGGTGGTTTTCTAAGGTTGAATAGGTTAGAAGGTGAGTGATAGATAGCACTGTTTTTATTTGTTCTGGGGAACTGGAGATTGAATCCAGGGCCTTCACACTGAGCCACCCCCCTTATTTATTTATTTATTTATTTATTTATTCATTCATTCATTTATTTTGAGACAGGGTCTTGCTAATTTATTAAGTTGGACAGGCTAGGCTCAACTTGTGATCCTCCTGTCTCAGCCCCCCAGAGTGCTGAAATTACAGGACTGCACCACCATAGCCAGAAGTGCTATTTAAAAATCAAAGACACCAGGATGGGGTGTGGTGGGCAGGAGGATCGCTGTGAGTTTGAGGCCAATCTGGGGTACATGTGAGTTCAAGGTCTCCCTGAACTGCATAGCATGACCCTGAGTCAAAAAACAAACAAACAAACAAACCCCAAAGGACAGCAGAGCTCATTCTCATTTGGAGCTGAGCAGAGCTGGCTCTTGTCTGCGTACACAAAGACAGAGCTGCCACCCGGGGTGGACACTGATCCACCTGCAGCGCCAAACTATTACTCTGCACTCATTTCACAGGACCAATGTATGTGTGTGTATGAAATAGGGGCTTGGAAATCAGATAAACTGACATCAAACATCAGCTGTTGCTGTTACTAGCTCTGTGTCTGTGGCCAAATGACAAAGGTTTCTGAGCCTCTGCTGTCATGAAAACGCTGTGAGAAAATTGGTGTCTGACCTCTTGCATGGGAAACAGCATGGAGCAGACGCTCTGGCTCTGTTTCCTTTTCTTTTTTCCCCTGGAGTTTCCAGGCTTGTACTAAAACAGTACCTGACTGAGCTAAGTCCCAGGTTGTGGTCTCTGCTGACTGTGGAACAAGGCTGGCTTCCAAAAACCCCAGCCTTTGGAACCAGGATTCTCAAAACAAACTGTTAGCGGTCGGTCGCATAGGCTCCTATGCAGGTTTGTCTGCTTGCCACTGACCAAGTGAAAGGAAGCCATGTATTTGGGTCAAAAGGAAAAAAGGATTTATTTAAAGCTAGCTCTGGGGAGATGGAAGGGCCTATTAGCCTCAAATCACCATCTCCCTATATATAACTGGGGATGGGTCTTTTATGATAAAACACACAAAAAAGAGAGAAAACATAAAGAGATAATGCAGATCTTTATACTTTATCACTTTTTGCCATCTATAGCTCATCTTCCTCTCTTATAAAAAACAAACTGAGCTCCTAGCCTTCTAGGGCTGACATCTACATATTCTGTCACTTTGGGGGTGCTAAAACAAAAGGGTGTTGCTATATACTCAACAAATAAAGTTTAGAGTTCTACTTTACAGTGTCAGTTACAAAACTACAGGTTAAAATTATTAACCAAAAGCTTTTCAATTTTTTTTCCAACTTTGAATCGGGCAACCAATGCTAGCATTAAATCTAACCAAAAAAACAATAAAGCTTATCTTTGATGCAACCTGATTCAGAGAACTTGTTATTTCCTTTTTGGGGGGCAGCACTGGGGACTGAATACAGGCTTTAGTACTGAGCTACATCCTCAGCCCTTTTCCTTTTTCATGTTGAGACACGGTCTCTAAGTTGCCCAGGATGGACTCAAATTTGCATCCTCCTAGCTTATCCTGTTCATTTACACTTCATTCATTTATTTTTGGTGTTTTGAGACAAGGTCTTGCTTGGCAGTTCAGGCTGGCCTTGAACTCACTACTGTATATAGCCTATGCTGCTCTCAGACTGGCAGTGACCCTCCTGCCCCAGCCTCCCAAGTGCTGGGATTCCAGGCAGGCATGCGTCACCACCCTAGCCTCATTTACACTTTAATATCCATGCCCCACGAGTCTTCGGGCACACCCATCCCATAGTTATCCTATTGGGCTCTGAAGAAACCCCAGCTGGAGGCAGTGCTGGCGGCACACCTACCTGTGTTGTCAAAAATGGTATCAATAAATGTGCAGTTCTTGAAGTAGGTGTTGACTGAAGTCACATCCTCAAACGTGCAGGATTTAAACACTGAATCTTTGAATGTTACAGATTTGAACTTGACCCCTAGGAATCTGTCCAATACACATACAAAATTTACGTGAACAACTTGTCTCCATTAGAGTTCAAAGCGATCAAACAGATTTAGAGTTGTGATGCCATTCTGTAGACTTCCTTAACGATAACGGACACAGGCTTTGGAGATTTGTATGTGCTTTCCTTTCTTTTTTCGCCTCGTACATCGGGTCCTTTGGCTGCTGCATGGCTCAGTATTATTTGCCACTAGGGAGTGACCCTCAAGCTCGCTTAGCTTTTTGCCAAGGTGGTAAAAGATTTTGTGGGCTATGTAATTGGAGGTAGAGAGACTGATGATTACCTGTGGCTACTCAGTTTTCAGTCCTATCCCCACAGATCTTCACATGTGCCTTCATTTGAAAATACTCTGTTTGGGGTGAAAGGCTCAAACTTGTAGATATGTTCCTGCCTGAACTATTTTTTTTCTTTCAGTACTGGGGCTGGAACCTAGGGCCTTGCACATGCTTGGCAAGTACTCTGGCTCTGAGCCACATCCTCAGGCTCCTGAGTTTTTAATAAAAGTCTATATCCTATCCTTCACTGCAGTATAGGGAATTCCAATTATTGCAAAGGGAGGGCATAGCAATTCTGCTTTATTTATGTGAGGACTGCCTGCTTCCTCCTGGGAAAAACATAGGTCACACTCATTCCCAGGAATATTTTCCTTTCCACAGCCAGCAGACATTGCTTGGGATAAAGAGAATTACAAGAGGCCTGTTCATTTTTGGAAATGTGTAGGATGATGAAAGCTGCTGGGGTTCATTTTGGGGTTCTAGGTGTTGAAGATAGAATGAGCATAATAGCTGTAACATCTTAGGAGAGTCTATGGTAAGGCCTCCCTTCAACATGGGTAAATATTCACTGATGGGCCTTGGTACTCTGTTGAGAGACTGGGAATGGATCTTTAGCCAGTCACCAAGAGGGAAATGCTTGCTCACCTGAGAAGGAGTTACACTAATGCCATGCTCATTAGGGACAGAAAGGGACTAATCCTTCTAGGCAAGTGAGCCGACTTCAAAGCAATCCACTAACTGCTGAGCTCTTTCAAACTTACTCTCACCATAATGCCTGACTGCATTCATCAGTTAAGCATCCTGTGGGAAAGCATCCTTGCAGGACAACCAGCCTAAAAATCATCTTGTCTCAATATCCACGTTGGGGCTCCAGAGTAGAACCATCTAAATGCACTAAAGGAGGCTAGACCATGGCCTATTTAAGGAAGATTATAATTTTTTTTGAAAGGGGACTGAATTTGGAAAAGGGAAGCAATTTTAGTTTTTTTCTTCTTTTTTTGTAAACTGAGGTAGTTGAGGCTTTTGAATGAGCAATATACATGCATGGGACAAAATTCAAAAGATTGAAGAAGGAAACAGTCAGTCCTCCAAGCCATTCAGTTCCTCTGCCCAGTGAGCCACAGGGGACTGGCTGCATTTGGCTCTGTCTCTATGGTCCGCCATGTCAGTGCAAGAAGGGCTGCCACTGTACATGTGGAATGGGGAAGGTATTTTTTAAAAAATGAGTCAGATTGTGGTATTTCAAATTTCCCTGAAACACAGAACTTTTTTCTCTTATCTAAAAAGTAAATATACAATATATATTTTACAAGGATTTCAATGTAGTAGTATTAAAATTATTAATTATTGCATTGCTAAGGTAAAACAATTCCAAGTGATCTGAGACTATCCAGTATAGAACTTTAACAAATTACTGAAACTATGACTGAAATACAAACATATTTTAGAACAACCTACTGAAGTAACAGTACCTTTTTAAATAAAGTAAAATTTCACTCCAGAATTACTGAGTATTTGATGGCAAAGTTTTTGTAAAACACAGGTTCAGATTTAAGCCAGAATTTCAGGTGGGAGAGGGAAGCTGACCCTAGCTGGTTTCCGCTATGATTAGGGCCCTCAATGAATTGCTAATCAGAACAATGAGTGCCTAGTCCATGACCTCGTTTCCATCACACAGGCCAGGAGCATTGCACAGAATTCTTTTTCATCTTTTCAAACTGGTTTTTGTTTTGGAAAAATTAATTCAATTACTTTGGACTTCAGTTTTATCATTTTTGAAGTTGGGGCCATTTCCTAGTAATGTAAGCTATCCCGAACCCACACTAACACTTATTTTGTCAGACAGCCCACAGACGGACATAATTACCTTGTCCATTCCTCACCATTTCTTCAACAATGAATGGGGACCGCCTCCCTGAGCCACACTCTGCAGCTTCCCTTGATAACACACGCGCCATTTTCAAAGCCCTTAACCTGGGGAGTCATTCCATTCTCTAACGGAAACTCATCCTCATACAACTGAGCTCCAATTATTGGCCCAGCATAGTGGAGAAAGGAAGAATTCTGAGAAGCAGCTCCTTTCTCAGGAATAGAAGGGTCATCAAATTACATTTCAGATTTATTCCGTGAAGTAAGTAACTCTCTCCTCCATCTTAGTTTTCTTTTCTCTTCCTTAATTTCTTTGCTCTGTAGGGTCTCTCTAACTTTTCTGTTCACACTAGCCAACTCAGCTAATTAATAAATGTAAGACAAGTCAGTTTCAGAAGTAGTTTTAAGTGAAGTAATTGATACATGGGCATCTTTAGACACCATTTAGAAGTATTCAAATTTAGCCTGAAAATAACTAAGTGTAAAAACTAAAAGACAAACAAACCCTACAGGTTTTAGTACAGTAAATACTAACAAGAAATCAGATTTTGTGAATAGGTAGCAAATTAATTATTTCAAAGTTTCTAGACCTGCCATTGTCGTATTCCATTCCAGTGTGAATCTGATTTTCCATTGTAAAGTTAATACTGAAATTTGCATATTTATCTTTTTGCACATTTCTAGTTAGCAGTGCATATTCATCGGACTGAAGATGTTTAATGACATCAGGGAACCACACAGATAATCCATAGTACCTGCAAAGACAAAGAAACACACATTTATAAAGGCTCTGGGACATCAGGGTGAAGAGCAACTCTTGACATTTTCATGGACAATGGTTCCAGCTGTGGCCTCTCCCTCTAATATTTGAATGAATCATCACATAGCATTTGGAGGCACCCTATCTCCTACAAGATTACTCGGCAAAAGTCAAGCTAGAGAGATGGTTTGGCTAGCTGAAAAATCCCAACTACGTAATCCCTGAACCTTCTCTCTGAGAAGAGATTGCAGCAAGAATCCGATTCTGTACCCACACATAGGGGTCTGAATGTGTCTCCCTAAAATTGGGTCTTACACCCCAATGTGATCATATTAAGAAGTGGGGCTGGGGATTTAGCTCAGTGGTTTCGCCACCTGCTGTGCAAGCGCAAGGATCCGAGTTCAATCCCTGGTACCAAAAAAAAAAAGAAGTGGGGCTTTTAGATGGTAATTAAATCACATGGGCAGAGTCCTTATCATTATAAATAATAGCTGTGCGCGGAGGAGCCTCTTCCTTCCCTCTTGCTCTTCTGTCTCTCCATTGTATTGAGACACAGAATTGGTCCCCACTGTGGGACGCAGCAGGTAGGTGCCATTCCATAAGGAGAGCCAGGCTTCTCCGGACACTAAACCTCTCAGCACCTTGATCTTGGACTTCCCAGCCTCCACAAGTTAGAGAAATAAATTCATCCATTCATTTCACCTGTTTCCTTTTACTTTGCTTTTTGGTGTGTGGTTACCAGAAAACTTAAAATGGTATATGGATTCACATATTTCTGCTGGACACTGCCAGTCTAATGCATTACAGTAGTTCCCAAAGTGGGATCTCTGGACAGAGCCTATGAACTTGGCCTCATCCAGATCTGATGAACTGAAGACCCTGGGAGTAGAAGCACATGCTTTGGGAAGCCCTGCTCTGGTGTGTGCCCAGTGACCTCTGCTGCACAAGGAAAGAAGTGGTTCTGAGTACAGCTAGTGCAGGAAGCCTGGGCTTGAGTGCTGGCCTTGCCACTTGTCAGCTCTGTGAACTTGGGCCAGTTGGTTAATCCTGTGTCACCCACTTCTAACACTGGAATGATGGTACGGTGCCACCTTCCCTGGTGATTGCTCAGATTAAATGCGATGCAAGGTATCCAGCAGACTGAGGGTACTCACAGGGCAGCGTGTCATTTCATTATTGTCATTGGGATTCCTGAAACACCTGTGTCTCCAGATCCCACAAATTCCATCCTTCTTTTTGAAGACCATGAATTGATTACAACAGGGGTGCTGAATAAGAAATAACTCAAGAGGGCAACAACAGCTGCGGATGACTCTCTAGTCACACACAAAGAGCAAATACTTCCAAATGGCAATCATGAGGGAAGCACACTGCACACTGGAAAGCCCATAACAGGGATAGCTAATTCTTCATTTATTCAGCACTTGCTGAATATCCAAGATGTTAGGCACAGGGAGACAGCAGGAAGGAAATGATAGAAACTTCAAATCTGGCCAAAAATGAATATGTTGACGCCGAATAATGATTATCATGTAAGCTTTCACTCCCAGAGAGAGGTCCTCCCTCTCTGTCCTCTTCTTTGTACCTAACCCAGTGCTTAGCACACAATAGGCACCTGATGTGTGTTAATTTTCAGGCCTCCCTTCCTTTCAAGGTTAATGGAATTTCTAGAAATTGGGTGAGAAATACATTACATATTCTAAACCAACTCTCATAACTTAAAAATGAGGACCTGAGTTGCATGGCTAACCAGTCACACAGCAGACAGAGCATGCAGGACATGGACTCCCAGCATCTTCCTTCCCTGTGTTAAACCTCAGCCAGCACCAGAAACAGTGGCTGTCTCTGATCACTTGCCTGTTTTAGTTTAAGAGGTGGAGCTTGCAGGATAAATGTTAAGAGGCCCTAGGACCTAACAGGGCATCATCTGATTGGTATTCTAGGCAACAGTAGAGTTGCACACACACACAGATTCTAAAGTGGAGATGTCAACCCTTAGAAAATAAACTAAAAGCCTGAATTTGTCTCCCTGCTTCCTCTTTTCTTAGAGCACATACATGGCATTGTATTCATTTGGAAACAATCACTTCTTGAGCTACTACTGTGTGTCATATCAGTGAACAGATAGTTATACCCCCTGTCCTCATGTAGCTTCCAGAGCCAGAAGCCAGAGCTCTGTTCTTTATTAGAATAATGAAGCCTTTTGCACTGCAGAAGGTGCAAAAGGCCATAGAGAATCATAAAGCTGAGAAGGGAACAGGGAATGCAGAGGGGCCGATATTGAAAAAGAAAGAAAGTTCACAGTGTCCCTGAGGAAAGGCCAGAAGGGGTGAGGAAATGAGGAGGGGGCTACCTGGGTGACTTCTCCAGGCAGCGTAGGGACAGCCTGGTTATTGAAGGACAGTGGAGAGGCTGCTATGGCTGGGTGAGCTGAGGAGAGGCAGTGGACAGTTGTAGGGCGAACCATCTAGGGCTTTAGTGACTGTCCAACACTATTTGCTTTGCCAGACCATGTTTTATAAAATTCTGTGAGACAGGGTCTCACTATGCAGTTCATCCTGGCCTTGAGCTCACTCTGCAGCCCGGGCTGGCCTCCAACTCACAGCAATCCTCCTGCCTCAGCCTTTTGGGGATTACAGGTATATGACACTATGCCTCTCTGCAAGCCCGTATTTTAAACAATATAAATAGCATCATTGGTTTAGAAAAACCGTACCTGTCAACAAATCACAACAAAACATATAACACTCTCTCCCAGCAGGTGAACAGCACCAAGAAGTATAAGAAAAGACAGCCACATGATTGGGAATTATGAGGTGACATTAACGAGTCCACTGCCTCAAGAATTTAAATATCACTTACCCAAAGGACAGGGTGAACCAAACGATCGTGAGCTTTATTGTATTTTCCCTGACAGGGTAGTTGAAACATCTCATAAAAGTCAACCAAATCTGTGAAATATCAGAGAGTTTTCCCAGTTAGTCAATTTCGCCTTTTCCACCAAATTATTAAAAAGCTGAGTTTTTGTTGGGCTGAATTCATTTTAACTTAAAACGTAAAAGCCTAAGGCCATAGGGAACCAAATACTGGACTTTTCACTCTTCAGCTTCCTGGAGGCCCATGGATGTAGGGCAGCCTGTTATTGCCCCCGATTCCTGGCCTGACGCCTTCTTTCCCAAAGATGGGCCACGGAAGCTGGTTGTCCATCCAGAAGGGGCCAACTGCCTGGTCCCACCCTGGGAGCAGGCATCCTGGGTGGGGCAGGGGGAGCTCATGGGATGTCACAGTCAGCCCCTCTTCTGACTATCTCCAAGTGAAGCTGACACACAAGTCCCTCGGGACTCAGTACTCACTCCATACAGCTCGGTGCGGACTCGAACAAAACACCTCTGGTACCAAGTTCCCGTGTCACTCTCGATTTCAATCAGCTCATCTATTTGCTTAGGGGTTTTGATTTTGTTTACCTGTAGAGAACAAGAGAGTGCAAAGTGCTGAGTTTAAGCTCACAATGTATTGTTAAAGAGCAAAAACCGACTTCAATAGAAAGTATGCAGTATTTGCTAGTCACTCCACACACATACAAGGCTGTTGAGCTGGGTCTCCAGATCCAAACCACACCTCCAAGAACTGAATAAAGGATGAGTGGCGAGGCATCTGCAGAGAGACAGAGGACGGCAAGTAGTCTGGAGACGGAAATGGCCTGCTCTGAATCATCACCACCAAGACACGCATTAGAGAGAAAACATGCACATAGACTACCTCTGGGTTTAGAATTATGTTGCCGGGACCAAAGTGACTGTGCAAAATTTGGGGAACCCACTTGGTGAATCTGGCCCCTAACTGCAGCTCTGAACACTTTCCCGCCCAAATGTTCTTCACAGAGGACCATGATGGCCCTTTCTCCCTGCGCACAGTGGCTGACCACCAGCTGCCACTGGGGACACCATGTGAATGAGTTTCTTTCCATCACAAGCATCAACGTGGACTCTTTGCTTACATAAAGAACTAAATGACAGTGGTTCAGGGTGAAAAGCAGCATGTGTGACTTGAGAGCCTCCTTTGCTGAGGAAACAAAACAGAAGGCAGGCAAAACAATGCTTTCAATATAGAGAATGAATCTTGCAAAGAGAACTGGAAGAAAGAAGGCTCCTTTGCGGACCTGGCCAGTCTTCCCTGTTCACAGATATCTGCCTGGTTTGGAGCAATCTGAGAAGACATGAAAATGTGTCCACGTTACCCCTGATAGGATGTGAGCAGGGTTTTTGTGAGAGGCTGCCCAAACCTCAAATGGCAGCTCTATTGTGAGAGTCCAGGTGCCAAAGCTGGCTGCTGACAGACAGGACATCAGGACCCTTGGCATCTTTCAAACAAAAATCATTTCTGAGTTAAGTATGGGATTCCAAACATAGTCGGCTCAGAACAATCTGAGTATTTAATGACACTCAAGTTGTTGTTTGTATCACTGGAAGGTTCTTCTCATTCGACATTTTACTTTTGAGAAGCTTCCACTTCTGCACTCACCGACATTTGCTTGTTTACTCATTGGCACCCATGGGAAATGCAAACACAGAAATACCATGGCCTCCATGCAACTACCACGCATGAAAGTCCTCTCAGGAGGTCTGCATGAGATGGGGGAGGAATGTGACCTGCAGTGAGAGGTCTCATTCATGGTCTCAGAATCCGAGCTGAGGCAGACAGAAGAGTATGTTATCTGCTAAATGTATAAACCACTTGGACAGCACTCCAGGGGGGAGGGATACCATGTACAAACATCTAGAGGTACAAGGGAAAATACGTATTGGGTAACTGCAAGGAGGTTGGGCTTGAAAAATAGCGCAAAGTCAGAAGGCAGTGGGTGTTGAAGATTTAACCAAGTCAGTGACAGTCGGGATGGGAAATAAAGGACAGGGATGGCCAATACTTAGGAAGTAGAATAGTAGGCACTGTCATTTTTTGTCTATAAAAGGATAAATGAAAGAAATAATAAGATGATTTTCAGGGTTTCGGTTTGGGTGGTGCTGGTGGTACTTGCTGATAGAGTTTAGGACCAGAAGGAGGGCAGGGGGCTTTTAAGGTGAAGTTCAGATTTAGGGATATAGCTTTTAAGGGCCATTGAATATAGAAGGTTGTCCACAAAGCCCTTCCACATGCACATGTGGAGCTCAGGAGATTTCTTCATTAGGAGAAAGAGGCACAGGAAGTAGCTGAGATCAGCTAAAGAGAGTATAGAGGGTTAAAATACCAGTTAGCTGAAAATGAAATCTTGGAAAACAACAACATTTAAGGTAAGAACAGAACAAGAAGAGTTTAAAAAAAGAGACCTTTGGGGAATTCATGAAGCTTCCTCATATTGTATTCATAGCAAGAAAAAAGATAAATTTGTCATGGTAGAACCATGACTTTGAGATGATCCATCCATTCTTTGGAGTGTTCTCACCTTATTCTCCTGTAACTTTTGTTTTTGTTTTTGTTTGAGACAGGGTCTCACTATGTAGCCCAGGCTGGCCTTGAACTCGCACTGATCCTCTTGCCTCAGCCTCCTGAGTGCTGGGATTACAGGCATGGGCCACCACGCCCAGCCTCCCCTAACTTTTATACTCCTAAGGTTAACCTATATAGTAATGTTATATAATAACATCAACAAGGATGAGTATGAGTGGACTTGGTAACTCATATCTTCTGGAAGCAAAGGCAAGCAAGCAGGGCAATGAGACCTCCCTGCCAGATACCCTTTTTCAGAAGATCTTAAATAAAGGTTTTGTCCTCAACTGGCTGAGAAGGTTTAAGTGACATAAGGTACTGCATGACATCTCCAGATTCCTCCAGCCTTATGATCTTTTAATTAAAATATTCTTTAATAATGTTAATGTTACTATGCATTAACTCAAAAGAAGGACCTGTCCAAGGGGCTCCAGGTCTTTAATGGAGAGCATCCATTACTGATCTTCGTTTCTCCATTATGCTGCATAGAAAATTTTGCTAATTAAAAGCCCGTGGGGCTGGGGCTATAGCTCGGCATAGAATATTGCTTAGCATATGCAAGGTCATGGGTTTGATTACTAGTACTTAAAAAAATGTGGTAATGTAGATAGAAGCCAGAGGCCAGACTAAAGCCTATCATTACCTTATGGAAAATGTGTTTCCTAAATAAAATGAAATGAATAAATAAGATGACAGGGAGCTACTTAATCAGGCCCTTTTCACACATTTTAAGAACTGTAATTGATTTGTTTAAGCCACTGAAATCTTATTTAGGTCCCTGTATGTTTGATGCATGTTCTCCCAAATCTATTTTAGGCAAAACAATGTTAGTCTAATTGCATGACTCCACATATCAAAAGATTTAATTTTTTTTTTCTAAAAAAGCCATGCATCCAGTTTTCATTAATTTGACTGACTTCCCACGTAAAGAATGAACATTCCAGGTAAAGGGAGTAGCACACGGCAGACTGGGTCAAATGACAAGTCCGAGGAACTGAATGGCCAATGGATCCACAGAGAGGAACCAAAAAGTAGGAAGGGACTGGATGGACAGGTCCTTGGCATCTAGATTGAGGATTTTTGTCTTTATCCTGACAGCACTGTGAATTTAACAGTGTGAGAGACTGGTGTATGTGTTATATAAAATGAGATATATATATTGTGGAAATAGTTCTGATTATTTCGTACCTAATGTTTATATCAAGCCACATTTAGCCAAAGCCACATACTTGGATTACCTTTCTCTGGCTTCTCAAAGGACAACCATCTTAATCACTGACCTAAGAAATGGCCATATATAAAATATTTTCTTTTTCCATAAGTTTCACTGAATTGAAGATATTATCCATTATACTGGTAAATATCTCTTACAATAAGGCCTATTAATAAACTTTTCACAAATTAGAATTAAAGTCAACTTTTCCTGAAAAACAGAGGCATTGCTATTTATTTTATCAAAAATTCTGTAATCCATTAAATTTGCCTTTTGCCATGGTTATCAGAAAACCCAGAGATTAGTTTTATGCTTGGTTACACTGCTTTGATTCTCTGATATGCAGTAATTGTTTTCTCATTTATTACTGGATTTCGGTTTTTGAAACCTGCAGTAAATAATTTCACAATTTTACTAAGTACCTCCATGTGTGTGAGGGGCTCAGAATTATGAAGGGTGATTCCTGACATCTTAGACAGAACTCGATGGGTCTGTCATGGTGTCTGTCTTTGGAGGGAAAGTGTCACCTGAGGAATGGCCCTTATGACTGGAGTTCCTACTAATGAGGGTGAGCATTTGGCATTACTGTATTTCATGTAAAATACGCATAGTTGACTTTAATTCTTGATCCAATTTGATTATTTTTATCTTTTAGTAGTATTTATACCACTTTCATTTAATACTATTTAATGAACTAATATGTCCACTCTAGTCCTAAGATTAGTAATTTAAAAAATTCCTTTATTTTCTCTTGTCTTATAAATGAACTATATATTTCTTCTGTTCAATATATATTTTTTTGCTACTAGGGATTGAACTCGGGACCTTGCGCTTGCGAGGCAGGTGCCGGAACCACTGAGCTAAATCCCCGGCCCTGTTCAATATTTTTGAGCTGTATATATATATATCCAGTCTCAAATTTCATTCTAAATTTGGTTAATTTTAATTTTTCAAAGGTATTCTCCTAACTATACCTGTATAAAAATTCTCTCCTTAAATATTTTTGACATTCTCAATTTCTGTGGCTTTAAATATAGAAAATTATTATAGAATATAAGAAAATAATAGTTTCAGACTTTTTCTCAAAAAGATAATTTACATTTGCCTTGGATCCATATATTAAAAATAGTTATGTAGAAACACATATGTTTAACTTGTTTCTTGACTTACGATTTAAAAAAAAATTTTCAGTACTGGGGATTGAACCTAGGTCCTCTGCACTGAGCCACATCCCCACCCCTTTTTAAATTTTGAGACAGGGTCTTGTTAAATTACTGAGTTCCCTAGGCTGGGCTTGAACTTGCATCCTCCTGCCTCAGCCACCCAGAGTACTGGGATTATAGATATGGACCACCACACCTGGCTTGACATCAATTAACTTCATTTTAGCATAAATGTATCATGCTTTTTTTTCAAGAAGGTTATAGGGGGAGGCATTTTCTCTGGACTCTTCCTTTTACGAGAATATCTATCTCCTTATGTGAATGAGCTTGTCTGGTTTTGAAATTTGGAGGATTTTTGGGGGGAGGGGTTGGGTGGGTGGTGCTAGGGATTAAACCTAGGGCCTCATGCATGCTAGGCAACTGCTCTACCATTGAGCTAAATTGCGAGCCTCTGGGAGGAACTTTTAAACATAGTTTAATATATGTGTTTTATATTCTTATTATGGAGTTTTCACTGGGGTTTGTTTGGCATGAGCTTCTGTATGAGGCCAAGCATCCAAGTTCCTCTTGCATAGGACACAGTGCTTATCTGGCATCTCGGAAATCTTGAATCAGAGTTCCCATCAGATGCCCAGCCAGCCAGGTGGGAGCCTACCATACCTCGGGCACCTCATGTGATAAGGCGCCTCCTAGTGGTTCCAGGAGAAAGGAAGACAGATGGTAAATTGTGGGCTTGTAAGGTGGGAGCCCAGAACATGAGTTTACAACCTTATCTTTGTCTTCTTATTGCCGGCCCCTGTCCACATATACACACAGTCCTGTGTACACACACATCTGTACCTGTGCAGGTGTGAGTATATATTAAATAGTTGCTCTTTATGGAGTACTCAGAATGTGTCAAACACGATGCTAAGTACTTTCTGCACAATATTTTGTGGGTCCCTCTCAACAACCCCATCAGGTATGCATTACTATAATTATATATTTACATAAATATATGACATAATTATATAATTATGTATATTATAATTACTTTGCAGATGAGGAAAGTGAAGTCCAGAACCCTGATGTTACCTGCTCAGGTCACAGCAACTAAGCCACTGACGGGCGCAGACTCACCGTGAAGACCTTCTCGGGCTGGCCCCGTGCACGCATGTTGGTGTCATGAATTAACTTCAGGATCATCCAAGCTTCATCGTGTTTTCCAACCTAAGAAACATTGGACAGTGAGGCGCTAGGAGACCAGTTACACCTCTCGTTCCCCAGTCACCTCCCTGTGTTGCTGGCACACATGGAGTGTGGTTGTGCAATGGGTTTAGATATTTCCCATTGGAACACATGGCCATTTGGGTATCACTGACTACACGAGCAGTTCAAGTAATCTGTCTATAATGACCAGCAGTACCTGTGGATGTAAACTCTCATTTATGAAACAATAAGCCATGTTCTCTTTTTTGAGTGAAAAGTTATTTGCTTAAGGAGGAACATGTGTGTTTCTGGCCACCAGGGAGCTTGACGCATGGAACCAACCCTTCCACAGTTCCACAGCGGGAAGGAGACACCCACCTCCCAAGAGGAAACCTACCTCCCAGCATCAGTGAGCAACCCTTTCCAATGTTCATGGCTGCTTGAGGGTCTATCCTAACAAGCATTACCTCCAACAAGAACCGTGGGCTCTCGGGCATGAACGTGAGGGCCACCACCGAGGAGACACAGGGCAGTGCACAGACGATGACGAAGACGCGCCAGCTGTGGAACTGGTAGGCTGAGCCCATACTGAAGCTCCACCCTGGGAAAGGAGGACAGGGAAAGTGAGGCAGGTGCCTCCCAGACCGCCTGTTGGGAAAGTTACCCACAGCTGTATTCCCCTGGATCTTTTTTTTTTTGGTAGCAGGGATCGAACTCGTGACCTTGCACTTACGAGGCAGTCACCGGAACCACTGAGCTAAATCCCCGGCCCCCCTGGATCTTTTTAGTCAAGTCTAATTAACATAAGCTAATCAGCCACAGCGGAAGTGCCAGGAAGAAGGTACTTGGGAACAAAGGATCAAGGCCTCCGTAGGTTTGCACATGGGCTCATGTACAACCAAATCCCAAAATTAACTCGGGAAGAGTGCTTTCTCTATGGATGTCCACTGTGCTGTCTGGCCATACACATCATACTGTAGATCAAGAGAATTTTTAACTCGTACATGGAAAATTTTAATATCTCAATATTATAAAAATAGGACATTTTTTATATAATAGAATAAAAGCAACCACAGTAGGATACAAGTAGAATCTCTTGAAGAACGAAAAGGTAGCCAGTATTTGAATAAATATAAAGTGGTTGAAAGCAAAATTCCAATGTGGTTCTAAATGAGAAGTAATGATGCATATCAAAACTAATTGAAAACAGAGGAGGTTTCTAGAGGCATAGATGAATTATGGGATGTGAAATTTTATTTACTAGCAAAACTTGACAATTTATAGGGCTTTCTGTTAACCGAAAGTCAGGTAGTCTCCATATACCACAAACCCAGGAGAGCTGTAAGATGATCCGTCACTCACAAAGGACCCAGGGGAGAGTCTGGAGGTGGCATAAATTCCTCAAGGCCAAGAGCAGAAGTCCCCTCCCAAGATCCTCTTTGGTTTGGTGTGCAGGTGTGCATGCAGGCACTGGTGTGCACGCACACACCTGCATGGTGGCAGCCTCCCTCTGTGTAAAGGGTGCATTGTACACCCATTTCTCTCTCCATCTATTTTCAATATGCTTTTCTTCCAGTCTCCAAAATTATCTTATAGCTTTGCTTCCTCATCAAATCTCCAACAGCCAGTTCCACTCTTTGCACTTGACCTCACTTGCTGTTTCTTTGAAAAAATAGACACAGAAAGAACTACATGTGTCTCATCTGCTCTCCCTGAAAGGACTGCCCTCCTCCTGCCTTCCCTTGGGTACAGCAAGTGACCACCGTGGGACAGCCTGAGGCTTTTGTGACCACTCTGTTCTTTTGGGGACAGAACTCCTGTGATCAGCCACCCGTCCTCTCCAGCCGTATCATCCTGTTCTCTCATGTCACTCGAGGGGTGATTGCATCCACACACCCATGGCCAGTATGTGATAAACAGTGCTCATGTGCCCCACGCCCCATGTTTTTCCAGTTATGCTGCTCTTCCTTGGTTTTCTTTAAGAGGAGACTTCACAAAAGAAGTGGCAACAATCTCCACTCTCTCACCCAGGATTCTCAACCCAAACTGGCTTCTGTTCTAGACTTCCACAGAAATGGGGCTGGCCAAGGTTACCAGTCTTACCAAATTTATTATTTATTTCAGGGTTTCTTTGTGTAGCTCAGGCTGGCCTGAAACTCACAACAATCCTCCTGCCTCAGCCTCCTGAGTGCTGGGATTTTGTGTGGGGCACCACACCTAGCATTGCCAAGTGTAATGGTAACTTTTCTGTCTTCATCTGACTTAAACTCTCCAAATCACTCCGTACAGGGGTGCAGTCCCTTCTTTTGTGTTTGTTTTTTTCTGTCAATTTTTTATGGATTATTCCAATGGATGAGCTTCATTTTGGCAGATGGTGCACGCACATCACATACTTTGCTCATCTTCACCCTGCACCATCACCTCCTTTCCTCATCCTTTCCCAGTTTCACTTGGGGGTGGTTAATGTGTTAATTTTTTGAATTAAATTTGTAACATACAGAGGCAGTTAAATGTGCTTAGTTTTAGCCGTACAGGTCTGCGTGTCTGACTCCTGTGCAGCCCAGCCCTGCCCAAGGCCCAGGCCCAGCCCCTATGCAGCCCCACGGCCTCACAGCTGCCCTGTGCCCCTCCTGTGGCCTCAGCCACTCCTCACTCCAAGCTCCTGGGAACTCTGATTTCTTCTCTGTCCCTCTAGTCGTGTCTTTTCCAGGATGTCATAGCAACGGAATCAGACTGTATGTATCTTTTTCACACTTAGCATAATATGAGACCCATGCACACTGTTGCACACACCGGTGGTCTGCTCCTTTCAGTTGCGTGTGGTATCTCATTGGTGACTGTACCACTGTCTCCTCATTAGCTGAAGGACAGCTGGATTGTCTCCAGTTTGGAGCAATTATGAATAAACCCATTTTACCTGTTTTTTTTTTTTTTTAACTGGTATTATATATTTTTATTTTATTGGTACATTTTAGATATACATAATGATCACATTCATCAAAAGGAGTTTGTACATGTGCATGATATATTTTGCTTATTTTTTTCCCATTCCTCTTCCCTCCCTTCAACCCATCTTCCCCTTCTTATTTACAAAAGCTTTGTTTCCATTTTTCCTTTCTATTCTCTTTTTTCTTGTTCCTTCCTTCCTTTCCCCTTCCTCCCTCCCTTGTTCCACTTCCTATTTGAACATTTTCATCCCATTTCCCAATATCTATTGTACATCTTGGTACTTACTGACACTTTCAGTTTCTCACACCAGAGAAACAACGAGGAATTTAAACATGTGTATCTGATTTATTTCACTTAAGAGTATGGTCTCAAGGTGCATCCATTTAGCTAAAAAAGTCTCAAGTTTATCTTTCTTTACGGCAGAGTAGTACTCCATTGTATAAAAAACCCCACACCTTCTTCATCCATTCATTGGTTGATGGGCATTTTGGCTGTTTAAAAGATTCAGCTATTATAAACTGTGCTGCTATAAATGTGGGTGTGTATATATCGCTGTTTACTTGGGTTTTTGTGTGCATCTAAGTTTTCCTTTTCACTTGTAAATATGTAGAAGTGGTATAGTTGAGTCATATGGTAAGTTTCTGTTAAGCTTTATAAGAAACTGCCAGACTGTTCCCACAGCGACTGTACTACTTTGCATTCCCATTAGTCATGCATGAAAATTCTAGATGCTTTACATCAGTCCCATCATTTCTGTCAGTTTTTAAGAAAATCATAACTGGATATGGTGGTGCACACTTGTAATCCCAGCACTCTGGGAGGCTGAGGCAGGAGGACCACAAGTTTGAGCCCAACCTGGGCAATTTAGTAACTTAGCGAGACTCGGTCTCAAAATTTAAAAAATCAAAAGGACTGGGGATGTAGCTCAGTGTAAAGGCCCTGTGTTCCATCTCTAGTAACACACACACATATGCACATAGGCACATAGCTTAGATCTTTCTATCTAGTGGAATCTCAACATGATTTTATTATGAATTTTCCTAATTCTTTGTGATATTTTCATTAACTTCTTGTCCATTCTTTCTTGCTGTGTTGTTTAAGGCTAGCCTTGAACTCACTGTGTAGCCCAGGGTGGCTTTGAACTTAGGGCAGTCCTCCTGCCTCAGCCTCTCAAGTGCTGGAATCACAGGTGTGCATCACCATGCCCAGAACTTTTGTACTTTAAAAAAAAAAATTTTTTTTTTCATTCAATGGAAGGTTTTTTTTTTTTGGTACCAGGGATCGAACTCAGGTCCTTGCGCCTGCGCATCAGGTGGCGAAACCACTGAGCTAAATCCCCGGGCCCAACTTTCATACTTTTATTGAACATCTATATGCACCAGTCACAATGCTGTGACACAAAGCCTAATAAGGCAGATTCTCTGTCCTGAAGAGACTGGAGTCCAGTGGACGAGGCGGACTTGTTAGCAGATGAGATAATCAGCACAACCCATGCTAGGCCGGGTTACACCACAGTGCAGGGCGGCAGTGGAGCTGTCCGTCCATCCCAGTGAGTTCAGGCCCAATTTCTTTTCTGACTCAGGCCTATAAACAAAGAGAAGAATTCTAAAATTTCTAATGTGAAAGTGAGAATTAAAATGAGTGTTTTGGAAGTAGTTGAACTCAGCCAGGAGCGCTGGAGTCCAGGCAAGGGGACAAGACTCTCATCCTCTCTGATGACATGGCCCTGGGTTAAAGACGGGAGACACTCTGAGGGTCCTGGGAAATGACCCTGAGGATTCTTAGTGAAACTAAAATACCATCCTTTGCCTTAACAATGAATAAGAGCTCACAGGGGTAAAGCACTGACTACTCAGACAAGAATCCTCGGGACCCCTGGGAGCCCCATCTCCAGACAGCTGCAATCTGGATTTTCGAGCTCCACGAAGGCTACACGACAAACTTCAAAAAGAGGAGGGAAAGACAGAAACCAAGCAGCCGCCACCTGGAAAAGTGGGTTGTTGCTTTCAAATTCTTGTCTGGACTTAGTAAAATGATTTCTCCTTAATGAACCCTTTTCGTTGGCACCATGCCTGTTTTGTGTCTTAAAACATGATTCTAGCAAAGTTGATGCTTCTAATTGTCCTTTGGACTTTGTTAAAATACTCATTAAAATGTCAGTCTGTGGGATTTATGTACAGATGATGCAAATTCCATGTGAGGAAGGCCCTGCACCAGGGTATCACAGAGTTGTGATTGTACACTCTAATCAGTGTGGTGCTAATGAGAGAGCTGTGTGTCCTGCATAATAATCACAGCCCTTTGTCAGCCTCCAGCCACACACTCTGACTGCAGAAACCCGCTGCCAGCTTTTCAAGGTGGTAAGGTCAAAGTGTGGGACCCACACACGGTGTTGGGTTTTGCATCTTTTCTGTGCTTTGCCTGGAAGCGTTGAAGGCTTGGTACCTACTTGACTCATTGTGAGATTATCGATGAAACAGTCTTTGGGAAGAAAGCAGATTTTAGGTTCAATATACAAGGTCCAATGTTCTAAAAGAAAACTTTAACACTGATAAAAAGGGAAGAAATAAAAGGAAACTTTAAATACTTGCACCAAAGAGCCATTTTTAATAGCTAAGAAGTCAACTGCCTATATGTTTTTGTCAGTGAGTTCTATTCACAAAGCATCTGGCTAACTAAAATTCTCTTTAAAAGTGGCTCAAGCCAGACACAGTGGTACACTCCTGTATTTAACACTCTGGGAGGAGGAGGCAGGAGGATTGCAAGTTCAAGCCCAGCCTGGACAACTTAGCAAGATACTGCAACAAGATAAAAAATAAAAATAAGGGCTGGAGAGTAAAAAAAAATTTTTAAAAAGGACTGAGGGTATAGCCCAGTGAAAAGGCCCTGGGTTCAATCCTCAGGACAGGGGCTGGGAAGAAGTGGCTCAAAACTCATTTTTTTCTAGTGAAAAAAACTTAGGAAGGGAATAATAATCAGAAGAATTTCTGAATGGACCCCTACAGAAATAAAATTTTATACTGTCAGCATCCCATTAGTTTAAAATGTAAATACTGTGCAATTGACAGGAAATGATGATCCTCAGCTAGATGCTCGGGCTATCATACCTCTAGGGTCATCTGTGACTCTGAGAGCTGCAGCTGGACAGTCCCTGTTGTTGATGCCAGGAAAGGTTTTTCATCTTCTTCTCAATTTGTAAAACTAAATAAAGTATATGTGTGCATGTGCACGTGTGCATGTGTGTGTGAAGAGGAGACAGTTAAATTAACTGTGGTATAGCCATGTAATAACCATCAGGTAACTATTATAAAAGAATGGGGCAGATCTTTCTAATTTAATAGGGAAAATGTCCAAGTTACATTGCTTAGTGAAAAAAGAAAAAATTTTTCCAAACAATGTAAATGGTGATTTCATTTTTATAGACCTATGAGGTGTATCATTTAAGCTATAAAACAAGTGGGAAGAAAGAAAATATCCTCAACTGTTTTCAGTGGTTATTCAGGGTAGGGGCTGGTGGCTCAAGGAGACTCAATTTTGAAATTACTTTTGAAATTTTTGAATTTTGTTTCACTTTATATTCCATTTTTACTCAAATAGGAAAAAATGCCTTTCAGAATTGGAAGCCTTTAATTTTTTGAGACCCAGGCACTCATGGGAGAAGAGAGTGGAAAAGAAAACTGGAATTAAAATTGTGCCAGTGTTTGGTGTTTGCATTTTTTTGAACAAAACTAATGTTGTTGATTCTGATTGTGACAAACATAAACAGCAATAACACAGTGCTCATTTATGGATATCAGTGAGGAAGGGCCTGGTGTTTCTGTGTGGAAAGGAGAGCAATATTCACAGACCTTCGATCTTAACCTATGACCCCTGTCATTTTCTAATCTCCGATTTCTGGGCAGAGGCCTGTTGTTCTCTGAGCTGCTCTCATCGGCCATGCTTCCAACAGCTGCGACAAACAGAGCAATTGTGATCAAAACAATTGGCAGGGATTGGCTGCAGCACATCATCACACTTGCAGGAAGTGAGAGCCAATTATACATCCCCAGGGACAGTCTGGGGGTTAAATTTCAGCTATCCTTCTGTCCTCTATCTCTAAAAGCTAGCTCAAGCAATAAGCTGGCCTTTCTGCTAGTTTCTCTGTTTCAATTTTTTTCTTTCTTCTTTTTCTCCTTCTCCTCATCTTTTTTTTTTTTTTTTGAGGCGTTGGGGATTGAACCCAGGGCCTCACGCATCCCAAACAAATGCTCTGCCACTGAGCCACATCCTATCCCAGTTCCTTTCTGTTTCTGAGGTCTGGTGCTGCTGTCTAGAATGCACAGAGTGAGCAGACAGCAGCGGAAGTCACGTTATGCCTCTACTTCCTAAATTTGACTTGTGACCCTAACTGTGCTTTTGAAAATTTCTTGGTGACTTTCACACTCACAAATTGATGAGCTTATTTATTCTGGAAGATCTTCTGTGAGTTCTCCAAAAAGGCAAAGAACAGATGAGGGGATCTTTCCACAAGGAGTTCCTGGTGCCAGCCTGTCTGCCTGATTGATGCATGATGCTTCCCAAATGCTACTCAGAGAAATACACCCAAGGGTTTGAGAAGCTGTGTGTGTATATGTATTCTGTGTTTCAAACAAAAGTCCTCTGGGATTTTCTTTTGTACACAAAGATATAGTATTAATGTAATATAACAGATATCAATCAAAATTTTATCAAAGATTTCAATGCTAATTTATTCTACAAGAACCTATAAGATAGCCACATTTGATCATATACAACTGAAGTTCATATCATAAATTCATATAAAGCCACCTCATCAATCTATAGATATACATTATGTATATTTATATTTATTTTTGTACAGCATATATAGGCACGTTAATTTTCCTCTTCTGTTTTGCTCATGTAAACATTTATTTAAAGTGAACTGTAGACATTTATACTCATACATAAACGTACAGGCTTATGTTTATATATACACTTGTATAAGCTGATTTCATGAATGAATAGGAACAAATCAATTCTGTTCATCTGGTGAACTGATAAGTCTTAGGAGGCTGAAAAGCAAGCAGAACTAACTATTGAGAATTCTAATGTCAGATAGAAAGCTGAAATAGAGAAGGTGCAGGGTGAGGACCCTGGCGCGGCTCGGAGACCCTGCTCTTTCCCCGCGCTCTGCACAACGCGACCAGCTTAGGTGTGCGGGCGCCTGCAGAGCCCGGGTCTCCCCCCCAACCCTGCCGCCTCTGGCCTCCTGGCTGCGCTGCTACCTGGTTCAACACTACAGAGGCACAGAGGGGGATAAAGGCCATTGTCCTGAGCTCCACAAGATAGAGCAGAAGTGAGCAACAGAAAGAGGGCCTCTCTCAGGCTCCTCGACGAAAACTAAAGCCCACTGGAAAAGTGAAGAGAATCTCTGCAATAAAGGCACACCAGAACACTGTACGTGGTAAGTTGGAGGGATCATCATCTCCCATTGGAACCTGGACTATCTTCAGGGGAAGGGCAGCTGGACCTGCAGTAGAACCTTGCAGAGTTCAACCCTGCAGGAGGACAGGGAACTCAACTTGGGCCTTGTAGCCAGAAATCTGCCTGAATCTCACGGGGCTGTGACTGGCTTGCTGAGACTCATTGACTTATATCTGCACACTGCTGTCCACGTTGTCTATTGTGACAGCAGAGACACACCCTGAAGGAGGCCCTTCATTTTTATTTTTTGTTATTTGCAAAAAATTTTTTTTCTTATTTTTAATTCTTAATTTTTATTTTTTCTACTCTTTTCAAATTTTTATTTTTCTCTTCTTTTTTTCTTTCTTTTCTCCTTTCTGTCTCTGTCTCTGTCTCTGTCTCTGTCTCTCTCTCTCTCTCTCTCTCTCTTATTCTCTGTGTCCCACATTGTTCTTCATCTCCCTTTTTGTTTCTATCTGCACCTAATTCAGATTTCTCCTTTATTTTTCTTTTCTTCTCTTTTTCCTTCTCTTGATTATCGTTAGTTTTAAAGGAAAGTAAATACAGTATCTAGCCTCCTTATTGCTGTTAGGTGGTTCTGTTCATGTCTTTGTTCTTTCATTCTGCCTTTTCCTCTTGCCTTCATTAGTTTCTTAGAGTTTGTGTGATCTTCCTGTGTCTTCTGGCCTCACTGCTAACCTTTCCTGATCCTTCTACCTATCTGTCCCTCCCTCCCCAACTCCTTCTAACTCCCCATCCTTTAGGGTAAAGTTGTATTGAAGAGTTTATTCACTATAAACATATGTTGGGTGGGTCCTCGAGTTTGATTTAATTCACACAGTTAAAGGTGGTAGATTAATAACTACAACAAATTGTCATTTTCTAAAATGTACTTGATGCTACGGTGTTGGTGATTGTATCACTTGGGCTAAGGTGCTGTGATTGATCTAATCAGTTGTCCTTCCTCATATAATAAAAATGAGACAGCTTCAGAGTCATTAGAGACTCAAAACCTAAAGACCAGCTATATCTGGAAGACACCTCTGAGAAGCAATCATTCCATAAGGGTTCTAAACACAAGCAACAAAGTTACTTACAATAAGCAATTTCAAAGTATCAACCCAGGAATTAAACCAAGGACAGTACCAAAAACAAAAATGAGAAGACATTTAAGCAAGGTACAAACTCAGACTTCCACCTCACCAAAGGTAAATTCTGGGGAAGATGAGGTAGAAAAGTCTGATAATCAACCATCTGGGCACCCTGAACTAATAGCACAGGAAGTAACAAAACAGATGAATGAGGCTCTAGAAAAATTCAAAACCTATATAATCTTCCAGATAACTACAGAGATGGTGAGCAGAGTGAAAGACATGATTAGAAGCTCTAGAATAAAACAGTTAAAAAAAAATAGATGAGCTCAGAACCATGCTGGAAACCATGAATGCCCAGCATAAGAAAGAAATGGAAACCATGATTGCCCAACATAAGAAAGAAATGGAATCCATGAAACAGGTTCAAACAAATATCCAGGAGATTTAAAACTCCACTGAAAGCATTCACAGTAGATTAAGGGAATGTGAAGATAGAGTATCAGATATAGAAGACAGGATTGCAGTTAGTGAACATGAAAACAGAGATTTTTTAAAATAGTAAGGGACCATGAGAAATTAATCCAGCAGCTGCTAGATGATGCAAAGAAAAATAACATAAGACTGATAGGAGTCCACGAAAAAACAGGAGAAAGTACAATTGACATAAAAAAAACTGTTCACAGAAGTTATAGTGGAAAACTTCCCAGACAGAAGTAGAGAATTAGACATACAGATAAGTGAGGCATATAGAACTCCAAATAGCCTTGATGAAAAAAAATCTACACCTAGACATATAATAGTCAAGATCCCAGAAACCCAACAGAAGAACAAAATCCTACAAGCAGTTAGAGAAAAGAAACAAATCACCTACAAAGGAAAGCCCATCAGAATCACAGCAGACTTCTCAACACAAACCCTCAAGTCAAGGAGATCCTGGAGTGAAGTATTTCACGCCCTAAAGGAAAATAACTTCCAACCTAGACTGTTGTATCCTGCAAAGTTATCTTTCAAAATTGATGGGGAAATTAGATACTTCCACGACAAAGAACACCTGAGAAATTTCATGAACATTAAACCAGCACTCCAGACAATTCTAAACAATATCCTAGAAAAAGACAAGGAAGGTCACAACTCCATGAGGCCCAGCCGAGGGAAGCCACCAAGCAAGGCTAGACACTAAAGGGAAAGGGGGAAAAATAAAAAAAATAAAAGAGCCAACAACAGTAAAACATCATGACAAGGATGAGTCAATATCTATCAATTATAACCATCAATGTTAATGGCCTCAATTCACCAATCAAAAGAAATAGGCTGAAAGAATGGATTAAGAAGCAAAATCCAACAATATGCTGTATACAAGAAACACACCTAACTCAAAAAGAAATTCATAGACTGAAACTAAAAGGGTGGAAAACAGTTCTCCATGTGACAGGAACCCAGAAAAAAGCAGAAGTAACAATCTTATTTGCAGACAAAGTAGATTTCAAACCAAAACTAATTAAGAGAGACAAAGATGGTCACTACATCCTCATGAAGGGAACAATCCAACAGGAAGAGATGACAATCCTAAATATATATGCACCAAATACTAATGCCCCCAACTATACAAAACAAATATTAAGGGACATGAAAAACCAAATAAGCACTAATACAATTGTACTGGGTACCTCAATACCCCACTATCACAAAAAATAGACAGATCATCTAGACAAAAAGTCAACAATGAAATTCTAGAACTGCACCAAGCTATTGAACAAAGGACTTAATAGATGTTTACAGAGTATTCCACCCCACAAAATCAGAATACACATTCTTTCAGCTGGACACGGGTCATTTTCCAAAATAGACCACATGCTAGCTCATAGGACATGTTTAAGTAAATGGAAAAGAACTGAAGTTACCCCCTGTATATTATCAGACCATAGTGCAATACAATTGGAGATCAATAGCATAAGAAACCGCAAAAACCCCACAAACACATGGAAATTGAATAACACCCTCCTGAACAACCAATGGGTCACAGAAGAAATTAAAGAAGAAATTAGACAGTTTCTACAAGTAAATGATAATGCCAATACAACATACAGGAATTTATGGGACACAATGAAAGCAGTTATATGAGGGAAATTCATAGCAGTAAATGCCCATATTAGGAAAACAGAGAGAGCTCAAATAAACAACCTAATGCTGAACCTCAAGCTCCTGGAAAAAGAAGAGCATAATAAACCCAAAGCTCACACAAGAGAGGAAATTATAAAGATCAGAGCAGAAATCAATGCAATGGAGACTGAGAGAATGATACAAAAAAATCAATGAATCAAAGAGTTGGTTTTTTGAAAGAATAAATAAAATGGATAAGCCTTTAGCCAACCTTATCAAAAAAAAGGAAAGAAAAATCTCAAATCCATGCAATTAAGAATGAAAAAGGTGAAGTCACAAAAGACCCAGCAGAAATCCAGAGGATTATCACCACCTACTTCGAGGACCTGCCCTCTAATAAAATGGAAAACATGAACGAAATGGACAGATTCCTAGACACATACGAATTGCCAAAGTTGAATGAAGAAGATACAGAAATTCTAAACACCCCAATTACAATGAATGAAATTGAAAACATAATTAAAAATGTACCAGCAAAGAAAAGCCCAGGTCTGGATGGCTTCACTGCTGAATTCTACAAGACATTCAATGAAGAACTATCACCATTTTTAAACTCATCAATGAAATTGAAAGGGAAGCAATACTTCCAAATTCATTCCTGGAAGCAAGTGTTACTTTGATTCCAAAACCAGGGAAAGACCCACCCCAAAAAGACAACTACAGGCCAATCTCCCTAATGAACATAGATGCAACAATCCTCAACAAGATACTGGCAAACAGAATACAGAGGGTCATCAAGAAGATCATACATCCTGACCAAGTCAGATTTATCCCAGGGATGCAGGGATGGTTCAATATTTGTAAATCAATAAATGTAATACAGTATATTAACAGAGCCAAGGACAGAAACCATATGATCATCTCAATAGATGCAGAAAAAGCATTTGACAAAATCCAACACCCATTCATGATAAAAACCCTACAGAAAATTGGAATAGAAGGTCTTTATCTCAACCTGATTAAGGCTATCTATGAAAAACCAACAGCTCACATCACACTAAATTGTCAAAAACTGAAAACTTTCATGCGAAAATCAGGAACAAAACAAGGATGCCCACTATCACCACTCCTGTTCAATATAGTTCTGGAAACATTAGCCACAGCAACTAGAAAAGAGAAAGATATAAAAAGAATAAAGATAGGAAAGGAAGAAGTTAAACTGTCATTATTTGCTGATGATATGAAACTTTACATAGAAGACCCAAAAAACTGTGCCAAGAAACTTCCAGACTTAATTGACAGATTCAGTAGAGTAGTTGGATACAAGGTCAACATTCAAAAAACAATAGCCTTCTTGTACAAAAATAACAGACTCACTGAGAGAGAAATTTGGGAAACAATTCCTTTTACAATAGCATCCAAAAATGAAATATCTAGGAATCAATCTAACAAAGGAAGCAAAAGGCCTCTATAAAGAAAACTACAGCACCCACAAAAAAGAGATCAAAGAGGATATAAGAAAATGGAAAGACATCCCTTGTTCCTGGGTAGGAAGAACCAATATAGTGAAAATGGCCATACTTCCAAAACTGCTATATAGATTTAATGCAATGTCAACTGAAATTCCAACAATATATTTCACAGAACTAGAGAAAACAATCCAAAAATCCATTTGGAACCAGAAGAGACCTAGAATAGCGAAAGCAATTCTAGGCAACAGAGACATGGCAGGGAGTATCACAATCCCCAGTGTGAAACTATACTACAAAGCTACTGTGATTAAAAACAGCCTGGTACTGGCAAAGAAACAGACCTAAGGATCAGTGGAATAGATTAGAAGATGCGGAAACAACTCCAGACATACTCAGTCACCTCATCTTTGACAAAAGAGCCAACCAATCTCACCAGAGGAAAGATAGCCTCTTTAATAAATGGTGTTGGAAAAACTGGATTTCAACCTGCCCAAGATTAAAACTAGACCCATATCTATCATCTTGCACTAAACTAAGATTGAAGTGGATTACAGATCTAAATATTAAGACAGAAACACTAAATTTGCTGGAAGATAAGTTAGGCAGAACTCTTGAAGATGTTGGCATAGGAAAAAACTTTATGAATAAAACCTCAATAGCACGGGAACTAACACAAAGAATCAATAACCGGGATCTCATCTTATTAAAAAGCTTCTGCACTACAAGAGAAACCACCAGCAGAGCTAAGAGACAACCTACAATGTGGGAAAAATTTTTTAGCAGTTGTACCTTAGACAAAGGACTACTATCTAGAATATATAAAGAGCTGAAAAGAAATCAGACCCCCCAAATTCAAAGACCCAATTCAAAAATGGGCATCTGAAATGAAGAGACATTTCTCAGAAAAAGAAGTAAAAGCAGTAAAAGCAAATAAATATATGAAAAAATGTTCAACATCACTGGTCATTTGAGAGACATAGATGAAAACAACACTGAGATTCCACCTCACCCCACAAAGAATGGCTGCTATCAAGAAATCAACCAATAACAAATGCTGGCAGGGGTGTGGGGAGAAAGAAACCCTTCTCCATTGTTGGTGGGAGTGTAGACTGGTGCAACCACTGTGGAAATCAGTGTGGAGATACCTCAAATAACTAGGACTAGAGGTCCCATTTGACCCAGCCACTCCCCTGCTGGGTATCTTCCCAAAAGAATTAAAAGAATCATACCACAGCGATATATATGTGCACCCATGTTTATAGCGGCACAGTTTGTAATAGCTAAAGCTTGGAAGCAGCCCAAGTGCCCATCAACTGGAGACTGGATAAAGACGTGGTTTTTTTTTTTTTTAATAAAATGGAGTACTACTCAGCCATAAACAATGAGAAACAAGAGACATTTATAGCTAAATGGATGCATATTGAGGTCATACTCTTAAGTGAAATAAATAGGACACATGTGTAAATACTGAATAGTTTTTCTAGTGTGAGAAACTGAAAGTATAAATAAGAATTAAAAGGATTACAACAAATAATTGATAATTTTAAATAAGAAGAAAAGTTCCAAAGGGGTAGGGGAAGAGGGAGGGGAAGGGGAAAGGTAAGAAAGGAAAGGAAAAATTATGAGAAAAAGAAAAAATGGAAACAAAGTCCATGTAAATAGGGAAGGGGGGAGAGGGGGAAGGGCGCACAGGTAATGGAGAAAAATTAAGAACTAAGATACATCATGTACAAGTACAAGCACCCAATGATAGATGTAAACATGTTGTTTACCTAAAATATACCAATGAAAGAATTTATGCAAAAAAAAGAAAGCTGAAATAATAGAATTGATAGCTCATTCCAGGACTAAATTTCTCTTCGAGTCTAAGATTTTTCACCTCGATCAGATCTTTCTTATGCCTTGGTTATAAAAAAAAAGTCTCTCTGTGTAAAAATCTATGGGAAGAAATGGAGCACTTTCAAAATTAAAAAGCAAAACACCTGATAGACTGCAGTTAGTTGTGATACAAGCATCCAGAAGTTGGTACAGGACATGCAGCAAGATAATGGGGCTTATTCCACAGATTAGCACTTTGGTCAATTTCCTTTCAAAGTAGCTGTCCTTAAAATAGTCTTAAAATGACAACTCCATGGTCCCCATTCTGTTCCAGATCAAGTTTTCTTTCCACTCTCTGTACGTGGCTTCCACAAGTTCTTGCTCATGATCAACAAAAGCTCTCTGTTGACCCAGTAGATTTTTGTGTTTCAGCACAAAGATCTGAATGGAATTGGTGGTGGTTAATCCTGACATGCCAACCTCATTGGATTAAGAAACGCCTAGCAGATTAGGGCAGCACATTCCTGGGTGCATCAGAATGTGCCACGGAGGCTTGGTCTTGGGGACACTGTGTGTCCACGGCCCCTTCGTCCCTAGCGCTGTTGCCAGGCTTTCTAAGCAGCTCTGCTCAGCCACACCCTTAGGAGCCAGGATGTCTCTGGGTTGGAGCCAGGCAACCAGAACTGAAACCATGAGCAAATTAAACCCCTTCTCCTGTAAACTGTGGGTGCTACGTGCTGTGTCTGGGTGGGGCGGAAGCAGACTAATCCAGAATCTCTTCTCAGATGGAAGATTTTCTCTGGAGAGGGGAGCAGGTAGAGAGGGATCTGTGACACTTCCAACATTATGACAGCCACATACATGCTCGATGCTGTGGGTGGTCAGATGTCACACTCCACACCTCTGCTCCTTTCCCAGCCCTAATTCTTCCTTTGTATCCCCTGATCCAGAACAAATCACTTAACTAACACCTGACAGGAACACAGCTGCTCATCTCATGACCCAGGCTCCAAACAACCCTTAGCGTTTTGTCATTTATGTCACAGAAATTCCATCCTATGAGGTGGCAAAGGCATAGCCACAAAGACCTGATGCTGGAGTTGCTGGTCCTGTGTCGGAAGCAAGGGGACATCACACCTCCCTCCAAGTCCAGTGGATGGACACATGGCTCTGGAAAGGGCACATTCAGGCACCCCCGATGCCAGATCTTGCTACTTGCACTCAATGTCTCTCCACCAAGGAAACACCCTTGAGACCACCTCAGGTTCCTAAAGTGCACGCCAGCAGATGCTCCCTCCAGGACTCCAGCCCACGAGGTGACATTCAGCCTTCCTCCTGCTCCTGTCTTCCAAAGTCCCATCCATTTCTGAAAATGCACGTTTACTTTCCTGCTACTTTTTGTTTCCAACACGCCAAAGTGTACTGGCTCAATAAATTCTTTAGTTAAAAAACTCGCTGTTAGAGTCCTCTAATAATTAGAGTTTCTCTGATACATTCAACGGAGACTTTTGGAGCTGGTTGTGGTAGCACCTGGGAAGCCTAGTGATTTAGTGAGACTCTATCCGGGGGGGGGGCGAGACAGACAGACAGACAGACAGACAGACAGACAGACTAGGGATGTAGATCAATGTGAAAAGGTCCTGGGTTCAATCTCCAGTACTGAAAAAAAAGTGACTTTTGGGAAGCATATCTATTATGGTTCCCTATTTTCAAATATATGGAATTATTTTTTCCAGTACTGAAGATTGAACTCAAGGCCTTCTGTGTGTTAGGCAAGCATTCTTCCCATCCCTAACCCTTTTAAAAATTTTACTTTTCGACAGGATCACATTAAGTTACCTACCCTTGAACTTGCAATACTCCTGCCTCAGCCTCTCAAGCAGCTGGGATTTACAGCTTTGTACCACCACACCTGGCATGATGTTTAAAAAATTGATTTCTAACTTAGTTTCCCTGTGAGAAGAGCACATGCTTGGTAGCTTTTTGAACTACCTCGGGACTTGCTTTGTAGCTTAGTCCCAGATGCCCCATATTTGTACTAGTTCCATGACTGATGATAAAGAACAGATAGCAGTTACTGGGTGAAGGGCCTATATATATATACATATACAGGGGATCAAATTCATGATCTTGTTCAAGTCTCCTAGATCTTCACGGCTTTTTGGCCCCATTTGTTGTGTTAAACCTTTCAGTTGTTTTCCGTGAGAAGTTTGGTCCCATCCACCCAGATAATTCCTGATGGAGCAGCATGCCAGCTACAGGACCAGGACCTTCCCACGTCCTCTGCCAACCACTCCCTCCTGCCCTCACAGCTGGCAGAGTTCACAGGCACAGTGAAGAAGCAGTGAGCCCAGCCCAGAGGGAGAGAGACGGAAGCAGGACAGACAACCGAGATTGCTTGAATTGCCACTGAAGACACAAAATGGGATGGCTGAACTTTAAAAAACAATAAGAGATTTAAAAACTGAGAACCTTTGTAAAACTCAGTCCAGCCATAAAGTGCTTCCCACCTGCTCATTTGTACCCCATCACAGACTCTCCCACGCTGGCTGTGCCCCCACACTTCCTGATGGTAACTGCTACCAGGATTCAGAACACTTCCCATGAACTTGCAGCCTATTAGAAGTTGGAGCTGATGGTGAAGGCCCAGGCTGAGGTGCACTAACAAGAACAAATAAATAAGAGCCTGCAGCGGCTTTCAGTTTTGCTGGGGGCCAGAGCTTGGCTCTGTTTTCCCTTTGCTTCTGTTTTGCCTGCTCACCCAGGCTGTGACTCTATTTCTGATGTCTGGTCTCAGTGACAGCCAGGTAGGAAAGGGGTCCCTAGAGAAAAAAAGTATTTTTCTGGTGGACAAACACAAATTAGACTTCCTTTCATAAAAAGAGAACCGCAAGAGTTAACAATATTTGACTCCAACACCACTTCAAAGCATGTTTCATTCTCTATCTGAAGAGAAGAAATCTGCAGGGTCTAAGTCACTAAAATCATCGGCAGAGATGGATTCGTTCGGGCCATCCCTGATTTATGACCCTGCAGGAGACACTCAGGTGCTACTTCTCACCCCCTCACTCGCTTCTTTTTGTTTCCAAATGTCAGGCATCTACCCAGAGTTCAATTTCACCTCTGCTTTCCCCAAAGGCTGATTACATGGGCCATTAATCTTGGCCCTGAAATAAGTTCCTGGCTGCTACCGACTGTAGAAATTATTGTCCCTGATGCATCCCAGGGAATGGTTTTCTAGGGCTATGGCGCCAGAAAAATCAAACCCAGAGTGACTCAGTCTGGGACTAATGCAGCAGTTTTTCATCCAGTATCACCTTCTCTGGCTGCTCCTCATGAGAAATGATCTAATAACCCAGGGGGCCCACAGTGACAAAGCACTCGGGTGCAGGCTGACTGATGTCCTGGCAGGGTTGGCTGTAAAGCAGCTTGACCAGATGTTAGTCCCCGGCCTGTGCAGGCTCCCTCGTGGCCTTTGCTTCTCCTTAGGCAGTGTATCCTCTGGTACAAGAGAGGAAGCCTTGAGAATCCACTGTAGCCTTCTTGATGGATACGGAGCAGATTCAAGGCACACAGAAGATTCCTGAAATATTTCTATGATACCCAGTGTGTGCCAGACACCTCACGTACTTCCTCTCGTCTAACATATCTATAATCCCCTGTCCACCCTGGAAGGACGGTCAGATGAAATCCAGGCTGTCAGCTAAATTCAATCTAAAAATTCTTTTGGTCTAAGTATGGCCTGTGCAGTATGTGGGATTTACTTGTACGAAAAAACTTATTTTATTTTTTGTCTGAAATTCAAAGGTAACTAAGCATCCTGTATCTTTATTTGCTAAATCTGGTAACTACATCTAGGAGATATCTGGCAATGTCTGGAGACTTGGTTTTTTTTTTTGAGACAAGGTCTCAATATGTAGTTCAGGCTGGCCTTGAATATATTGTGTAGCCCAGGTTGGCCTCAAACTCAAGATGATCCTCCTGCCTCAGCCTCCAAGTGCTGAGATTAGAGACGTGCACTTTCACACCCGGCTTGGAGATGTTTTCTGACTATCATACTGGGGAAGAAGGGTTACTGCTGGTATTGTGGGCAGTGGCCGGGGATGTTACTGAACACAGCACACAGGAGAGCCTCCCTGTCCCAAGAATGGAAACCACCCAGCCCAGATGCCAGGCTGGGAATAAGTTCCTGGGTCTGTGCACCTCCCAAGTGAGCTGCTCCACTCCAAGGGGGCAGAACAGGGGCTGAGTGTTATGGTTTGTGTCTAGATGTTCCCCCAAAGCCTCATATGATCATAGGCTTTTTCCAGAGGTGGCTGGATCTAGAGTGTGTGACATTAGAATTGATTCATGGTGCAATGCTAGGCTCAAGGGCACTAGGATTAAGGGTTTGAGTGCTACCTGCCCTAAGTAGTCTGGATAGGATAAAAGAGGCAAAAAACCCACTATTAAAGGCCCTTGCTGTTTCTGGTGTTTTCTGCCGCCATGAACTGTTGCCCCTCTGCCGTGTGCCACCCTGCCTTGGAGCCAGCCAATTATGGGCTGAAACCTCTACAAACTGTGAGCTAAATAAACCTTTCCTCCTTTAACTTTGTGTGTTGGGTCTTTGTCTCAGCAAGGAGATACAGGTAACTAAGACAATAAGAGAGGGAGATCTGCCTTGAAAGTCCCTGCAAACCCTCAGAAGTAGGGCAGCTGTCATTAGTAAAGGCAGCTGGCCTCAACAACTTGTCCAGTTAAGCAGCAGACAGGCAGCAAGAGGAGCCCTCTGGCTTCTCCAGAACCTGCAATGGACACTCTGGCAGGGAGTGTCCTCCTATGTCCCTCTTTGTGGCTGCCCCTGGAGTCCACTCTGGATTCCATCATCTTCATGCCCTGTGATCGCTCCATCATGAAAGGCCACTGTCTCCTCCTAGCACCCCCAACCACGGCAACTTTTCTGTCTTCCCACTGACAAGTCTGCTCGTGATGTATTGAGTCTCCTGGAGGAGGGTCAATGAAACTACCTCAAGCACACACGTAGTGGCCCACACTTGTGATCCCAGCATTCTAGAAGGCTGAGGTAGGAGGAAGGCAAATTTGAACTTAGCAACACTTAGCAAGACCTTGCTTCAAAATCAAATATATAAAGGGCTGGCAATGTAGCTCAGTACAAGGGCCTAAGTTTCAATCCCCAGTACAACAAAACAAAACAAAACACCCTCAACAATGAAATCTGCTTCCTTTCCCTTCCTTCCTCCAACTTGTTCCACATTCTGCCATCAGTATCACCTCTACCTTCTGCATATAACTGCCAAGGGTACAAGGTCTTTGTGTTTGGCTATCTACTTCACCACACCCATGTCCAACCATGTGCCTGTCTTTCCAGTTCAGCCCTCCTCCCCCTCTGCACTTGTGTGCATGATGGAGTCACAAAATGCACACCCTTACTACACCCTTCTCATTAAAAGGTTAGGCTGGGGCCCAGTGCTCTTTATCCCAAACTAGGGCCCTCGTGGGTTCTCATGCAGGTTGAAACACAATGAAAAATAGAGCTTCCAGCCCACGACATTCTTCTGCTGTACCTGCCCTCACTGTGATATCCTTTGTGTTCAGCTCCTGCCTTTGCCTGGAATGTTCCCTCCTCACCCTTGTCTGCTGGAAAATTTCTATGAACCCTTCAGAGCTCATGGCAAATGTCACCTCTAGAGACTCCTCTGACTTGTTTCAGAATCAGTGGCTTCCTCTTTGATATCCCACAGTGATTTTTATGTTCCCCTCTTTTAGCATTTGCTGCCTTGCCAAATATTTGTATGTAATACAAATATGCTAAATTCTGCTAAACTCTGCTAAATTCCTAAGACTAAAAATATAATGTGTTGAATCATCTTTGGTAGAATGGAATAGACAAAAGGATACTTAAAATTTGGTACGACCTGCCCTGGTTAATAAGGCATGCAAGGTACAGGCCTCCAAGTAATTCAGAAATAATATTGTACTCATAGTTCATATATATGTATTAATTATAAATTTCCAAAATATTTCCAGATACTCACATATCTGTAAAGTTTGGTGCCCATAGCTATCATTTCTTTGGCCACGTTAAAGGACTGAGTTGCAAGGCCCACATCAACCACTCCCCCCCTACACGTTACATGAACTCTTCTGCAACTGTCTCTGTGGATGCCGGGGCACATCTTGTGCATGTACCTGGTGGCTGTCATTTGCCCCTCTCTTTGGGATTCTACAGCCATCAGTGTCTAGCACGGCCCTGAAGATGCCATGCTGCCTAGTACCACCTCTCAACTTCAAAGCACTTCTGGAAAAGCCGGCTGTCCACAGGGTTACCTGAGCCTCAGCCCTCATTCTGTAGGTCATTTGCTGTGTGACCACACTTAGCTACTATTTTTCTATTTTGTTTTCATTTTAGTAGAATATACCTAGTCTAAAATTTTCCATTTCAACCGTTTTTTTAGTGTACCGCTCAGTGACATCAGGTACACTCACAGGGTCATGCAAATACCACCACCAACAACCCCTGAGCTTTTTCATCCAACTGAAACTCTGAATCTTTAGGCAATAACCTCCTTCCCCTCCATCACCACGTCTTAGTAATCTCTCATCTACTTTCGGTCTCCAGAGATTTGCCTGTTCTTGGCACCTTGTATGAGTGGAATCATGAAATAGTTGTCTTTCTGTGCCTGTCTTACTTCATTTAGCATCACGTCTTATGGTTCATGCTGTAGCATGGCAGAATTCCTGCCTTTCTACTGCTGAAAAGTATTCCTTTGTATGAAATAGCACGTATCATTTACCAACGCCTCTGTAGATGAGGATTGGATTATTTCACCTTCAGCTATGGGCTGTAACACTAAACATGGGTGCAAAATCTCTCCTTGAACTTATTTAATTTGCTGGTTTTTTGGAGTTGCTGGGTCATATGCTAAAGCTATGCTTCATTTATGACAAAATAGCCATCTTGACCTGTTTGATGTGTGTCTTCCCCCTTAGAGGTCTGGAAGGATTTGAAGGCTGCTGGGCTGCTGGGCAAGGCCGAGGCTGCTGGGGGGCATCCTGCTGGTGGTGCTGTTGGGCTTGGGCGCTCAGGCTCCATGCCCTCTGTGGGGATTGTGGGGGCCATTACACTCCCGTGGTTTCTCTGAGGACACCTTTTTAGTTCACTTCAAGTTCCCTCTCACTGGGGTTCAGATCCAAGGATAAACTAAAATCGGTGGGGAAAGATACCGAGTCATTTCCACTCGGCCCCTCTCCTGTGTGCTGTGCAGTATCTTCGGCTCTCTCTGTCCTCAGTGTCCCCCTCCAGGATCCTCCCTCCCCCTCCAGGATCCTCCTGCCTCCACAGTGCCTTCACAGCGCAGCCAACCTGCTCTTCAGAGACACTTAGATGAGACACTTGTTTAGGTTTCCCAGGACACTGTCACATTTTATTTCATACTTTAAAAGGTAAGATTTACTGAGTCAGTCTTGTTCTTGAATTACCAGTGCTTAACATCATCTATCTTCAGAGAAATGCAGATTAAAACTGCAGTGATATACTGTTCCACGCCTGCCTCATCTTGGGAAGGAGAAAGGTGAAAATGGAACTTTCATGGGCGACTGCTGTGAAATGCTGCAATTTTGGAGCCTGACAGTTTTTTTAATGAACATACATGGCTATCCCTACCCGGGTTATTTATCCCAGAGCAATGGAAACATAGGCAGAGGTTAGGTTTTCTTAAAAGGCTTGTACAAGGATGTTTAGCGAGTGACTGCTTAAAACAATGGGCTGGGGATATAGCTCAGTGGTAGGGTGTGTGCTTGGCTTGTACAAGGTCCTGGGTTTGATTCCAAACACTGAAGAAATAAAAAAATATAAAATTTTGGTAATAATAATTAATCCTCTCCCTTACCCACCAAAACAATCCAAACAAACGAAACAGCCAAAATATTCATCCATAGGATAATAGAGGGATACACTGTGGTACATCTATTTAATGCGGTGCTTCTAACAATAAAAAATAAAAAACTACTGCTGTAATATGTATGAAATTCAAAAACATTATGGGAGGGTGAGGGAGAGGGGGAGGGGGAGGGGGGAAATAAAAGGTTTCAAGACATTTTGAGGTCATTTTCATTCGGTGAGAAGTGGTCAGAAGTTCAAATACAATTTTAGAGATAAGTTCCATGCGAGGTGGAGCTTGTTGATAAAATCTGTTTCATGTATTTTTTTTCGGCCTCGAAGACCAAAGTGAAGACTTGACCTAGCCAGCATCTGTTAGTTGTATGAAGGTCCCTAAAGGCTAAGTGGAGGGGTATTGTGAAGCGGGAGATTGTCAGAGAGGTGGGAGCAGGCAATCTTGAGTCCAGGAAGCGAACCGACTGGAAGCTGCTCCCCCTCAGAGGCAGTTTGCACAAAGGCAAATCCGAGTTTTTCAGGACCTCAGGAGCCCTTGGGTGGCCTGAATTTTCAGAAGTAACATAGGCAGGAGAAGCTTCTGGCAAAAAATTAAGACAGATGGACAGGAATCATCACCAAGCTACAATTCACGAGAGCAAGGAGATGTGGTGAGCGCTGACCAACGCTTGGGGGCGCCCCGAGCTCACAGGGCGTAGAGGCGGCTGCGCCTCAGTCCTCTTCCCGCACACTTTACCTGAAGGACTGAGCAGAAGTTCCATGATGATTCTTCCCGCCCTGTTCCTGCTCACCTGCCTGTGCGTGCGCCTGAATTCCATCAGGGAAGGCGCCTTCCTGGGGACAGAGACACAGACTGGCAGGCCAGGCCCAATCAAGGCCTTGATTCCTGTCCTGCAACCCCGGGTGAAGCTCCTGCCGCTAGGAGATAGCGTTGCCTGTCAGAAAGGTTGAAAGCGGGGATCCTCAGCCACGGCCCATAAAACACCACCACACACAGCCCACTCTGCTCTCCTCGATCAGGTTCTGAATCCCCCGACCTGACATGTTAGGCTTTGGAGGAGGACAAGTGAGAAGAACGACACCAGGGAGAAGGAAGGGGACACCCAGGGCCATGCTGGGGCAGAGGACGACACATGCCCGGGAGAAATGGGGCTCTGGGGGAACAGTCTCCAGCCCCAGATGCTGCCTCTAACACTCATCCCAGGACTAGCCACAGAGCTTAGTAATGGGTTTTAATCCCTTTAAGAGTGATTACCCGTATTATTATTCTTCATCTTCCACAGGACAGAATAGGGAAAACCTCAAAGTCTTTGGTTAAGAGAACTTCTTGACAATATCATTAAGTATAGGCAAAGTCAAACCAATTTGGGGGTGGAGAGGGAGTGTTCCTAGAAAAAGCAAAGTTAAAAATAGCCCCAAATCTCATTTATATCACAAAAGGGAGCACTTGAAATATTTTGACTGCTTTGGATTCTATCATTTTCTCTTACTGCACCTTCAAAGAGCAATGTTGTTGCTTCCTGGTTATAAAATAATATGTATCCGGGCATGGTGGCAAATGCCTGTAATCCCCAAAACTCTGGGAGCCTGAGGAAGGAGGATTGTAAATTGGAGCCCAGCCTAGGGAACTTATGAAACCATCTCAAAAAAAAAAAAAAAAAGTCTTGCAGATGTAGCTCTGTGCAAAGGTCCTGGATTCAATCCCCAGTACCACGAAAAAAGCCCCAAGCAAACAAAAACCAAACCAAAACAAAGAAACCCATGAACACTACATGAGTGTATGGCAAATTCAAGCAATACAGAAAATAATTTAAAAGAAAAAAATGATCCTAAATTTCATCACCCAGAGATAAACATAATTAACATTTTGGATTTAATATAATTATTAATATTTAATTAAGTGATAAGAGTTAACATCTTGGGAAAAAGCAGAAATCACACTCATTTAAGATTTTTTTCTTCTTCCAGTGCTGAGTATCATACCCAGGGCCTCACGCCTGATAGACAAATACTCTGCCACCGAGCTCCACGCCAGGCCCCAGCTAAGAGTTTTGCACTCTTGAGTCTTGCTTCACAACATGTTGCAGGCATTATGCATTCGCTGTTGGGCGTATCTGCATCAGGCATCACCTTAGGGGAAAGAGCAAGAGCAAGGGTGCAGCACAATCTTAAAATCTGAGTGCTGCCTGTGTGTCTAGCTCTAGCCAGGTCTGTCAGCCCCATTTCCCAGCAGTGCCCGAACCTCCGCACTGGAGAAAAGCCAGGCCCAGCTAACTCAGCTCTGCTGCCTGTGGCTGGCTGCTTTACAGATGCATCACATTTCTACCCCTGCCAAGGCTGATGAGGGAGGCATCCAGACTTTAACAAAATCAATGAGAATATTCTGCAACAGTTTAAAAGACCTTAAGATAGGAAGAAAGTTGAGTTGTTTTCTCTTTTAAAGTATGGGGATAAGAACTTCTAAATTAAATTATGCCTGTAGGTACAGCTGAAAGATTTTTGACTTTGGTGACATTGAATAACTATGAAGCATTCATTTCACAAAAATGAAATTCTCACAACAAGAAGGGTAAGGTTTCTGGAGGGCGGGAGGAGGTGTGAGAAAGGAAGAGACAGATCTTCCAGGAGATGTTCATGCCCGGCAGCCTGAGGAGCATTCAGGGCCAGGCAACTAGAGGTAGGTGGCCTGGAACCAGATTTTATATTCATTAAATCCCAAGGACTTTTGAGAAATGATTTCTCTCACATTTCTAAACTGACATTTACATTGTCCTCATAGTTCTGGATTTACCTATTGCTAAGGGTAAAACATCTGGCAAGTTGTTAGCAATATCTTCAAGGGGGCATCATGGAAAATTTTTAGAAAAGGCACGTTATGGGAAGTGTATAACGCCCACATTTATTTTTTAGAAGTATTTCTAGTGATGAATGATTAATTTTATGAGTTTTATTATATTGAACAATGTGCTTAACAGGAAAATAAAATGTCAATAAAATAGAATATTAAATTTTAATATGTAATGAGTGTGCAGAATAAATATCAACATTTTCAACATCAACTGTTTACCTGGTTACAAGAGCTAAAAAGTAACAGTAGAAATAAATTCCTCTGTGAACTACAATGAAAATACAAACAAAACTCTACCACAGGGACCGGGAATTTAGCTGAGTGGTGTCGCTGCCTACCTCGCAAGTGCAAGGACCTGAGTTTGATCCCCGGTACCAAAAAAACAAAAACAAAAACAAAAAAAAACTCTACCACAGAAATAATCTTTGCTTCAATTATCACATGTAAGGCAATCTTCACACATGAAACAGCATGTTCCACACACAAGTATCACTTATACTGGTAGCTCATGTGTTTTGTTTTCCTGTCTTCTTTGGTAAGACATACTTAACGTCTTACTGGTCTGCCTGTTTTCTTACGAAGTTCTTTTTATGTTTCACCTGTCTGTTCACCAGTCTGCTCCAGAATTCTTTTGTGGAGTTCTTTGGGCAGATACATACTGTTTTTCCTCTGTTGCAATTAATCACTTCCAGTCCCAATCTTCTAAGAAAAATTCTCCATAGTATTTTGTGCTTGTTATTTTCTTTGTAAACTATGAAACTATTTATGCCTCCCATGTTTAAGATCTACTAAAACACAATCATTGGCCACCACTTTGTGTTTTGAGTGACATCAATGTTCCTGCATAACTTGTCAACAACATCTACTCTGCTTTTCATTTTATTGTAAAATGTGACCATTTCTGGCTTCATTTGCATTGAGGATTCACTATCAATCTTTTTTTGTTTGTTTTGAGACAGGGTTTTGCTATGCAGTCCAAGCTAGTCTTGAACTCATTATGTAGCACAGGCTGACCTTGAACTCACAGGATTTTCCTACATCAGCCTCCCCAGTGCTGAGATTATAGGTGCCATGCCCAGATTCACTATTAATCTTATCATCATGGTGTAACATGGACAGTATCAATATAACTTTGTTTTACTTCACCATATAGGAGGTCAGTTATATCTTTCTGAAATCTGAAGATTGTACTATACATTTCTGTATTGTGAACTTGCAACATTTTTTCAGGGACCTCAGCTTTGTTCTTCTGAATAGTTCCTATGCTGCTCAACCGGTGTTCTTTTAGCAAATGTGACATCAATGGGTAACCAGTGACCCAATTGTTAAATGTGACATTTGGGTTACTTTGTTTGTTTGTTTTGTTTTTTGTGGGGGGGATTGAACTCAGGACCTTGCACCTGCGAGTCAGGTGGCAGCAGCACTGAGCTAAATCCCTGGCCCAGGGTTACTTTTTGAAATAGGTGCAACAAGCCTGTTCACAAGTCATACAGTTTATTACTGCACAATAAAAGACCTGGTGGCTGAGTTCTAGGATAAATTTCTAAATTCAAGATGTAAAATGTCTTTGCATTTACCAGGGCATATATCTTTATACCATATTTGGAAGGCTTACTTGTCATATACTGCCAAAAGCTGCAACAACCATGAAATGATGCAAATTGTTTGTCAATTGTCAGGTATCATGTATTTGGACAGTGTATAAATTGCTTGACAGTCTGAAACAAAGCTTTCAAAAAAATGAGCAAAGGCAGTGAAATTGTCAGATTTTTTTCTTTCTTGGCAGGTCTTATTGTCATCAAAATGCAGCCAGTTTTAAAGAAAACCAAATCTCTTGAGTGTCACTGTTGTTCTGAAAAATCTCAACATATCTGTCACTTCTTTGTAAATCCTTTAGATTCTGATGATTAGACTGATAAAGGCCTGCTATGAAGTCTTTTATTTCAGATAGTGAGGCGTATGATAAATATATTTTTGAGTATTACTACTGATGCACATAGAATGTTTTCTTGTATTTCATTATTAGTGTATTTCACAACATCTTGTAGCATATTGTCCATTACATATAATTTCTAACACTGAATTGCAGTGTTGGGATTCCATCCAAAAGGTTTCACCCCTGGCAAGAACCTAATAGCATTTTCTGACCTTGTTCTAACATTGGATCATTCAGGTATACCTGACCATTTTGTAGCATTTCATTAGTCAAATATTTATTTACATTACAGTTTTCTTCCTCATCTGAATCAAGGTTTTCATTTCATACTTCTCTATCTGTCATATCTTGCTAACTTCTTTGGCTTACAGGATCCAAGTTATCATCAGTAGCCAAGTCACCTAATGACTAACTTTCAACCTCCTCCCAAAGTTGTAAAAGCAGACTTTCATGTGACACTGTACTGAATTGGGCTAATTGTACAAAAAAAGAAATCAAAAGAAAACATTTAATAAAAAATTATAGATATGCAAAAATGTAACACAATACATAATGTGGGTAACACCCATTTACACTTTGACACACATGTATATATTCTGCCTTTCATCATATCAAGTGAGTGAACACAAAGATTGCTTCCTATATTCCCCCAGTGCAGCTACTGAGATGCACAGCTGGCTACCATTAGGCTAAAGTACATATTTTCATTAGAAAATTATATTATAGGCATCTGCAACCCAGTATGAAGAATCAAGTGAAAATAAAGAAAACCATGATGACATTCTTTAAAATGAAGTCAGTGCACACAGCAATTTTGAACCCTGCATCAACTACCTAAAAGCCATGAGGACAAGCATGTGATTAAAAGGAAATTTTGCATGATTCCCTTTTCTCCTTTAACTTGAACTTTCCATTGGACCTTTTCCACAAAATTCTGACCTAGTGTAGTATATTTTTGTACATGAGTGTTTTTATGATTTAGCATGCTTTTATGATTTTACTGATCAACATTTTATATTGTTCTGCAACAAACACATGTATCTAAATTTAAAATGTAAGACAATGTTCTGTGACCACAAGCTTTCTAAATGATAAAATTGTATTGACTGAGCTATTATTATAATTATCACTACAAAATCAATCAATAGAACAAAATGTATTGTGCAATTTGTGGCAATTTTTAAACTAAAACTATTTTTTTGGAAGTATAACCTTTTATAACATGAAATGGAGGATTTTGTTCCTAACTGGTTAATGTACCCATGGGTGATTATTATGTATTGTTTGAATGAGACAAAGCCTATCATTAATTCTTATTCACATAAGTAAATCAATAAGAATGGGAAGGTCTTACTTATAGCCATATCACTCAGTTCTGTGAATTCTGAGTTCACCTAGTTGTTTATCATTGAAAATGTTAATGAGAGACCAGTTTACTTGATTAGGCCCTCACTCAATTTTGTTAAAAGCAAAGAAATAGAAGACACTTACCAGCAAAGGGATTTATCACTTATTAGAACCATTTTTGGGTGGGGGATGTAGTGCCATGTTAGAATGGTTTCCTAGCATGTTCAAGGTCTTGGGTTCAATCACCAGCACCACAAAAAGCAGAGTAAAATTACGGCCATTCACCTTCTCATGAACTGCTGGTCTATTCAGAGCCCAGAGTCTACCAGCCTGATGACAGTTGAGAAATACACCTCTCATTTGTGGAATATGACTGGTGTCTAGATGTCCCCCCAAGTCCTTATGTAGTCATAAATGGGGCTTTTCAGAGGTAGCTGGATCTAGAGTGTAGGACATTGGGAACAAGGGTACATGATTACTAAATTAGTCCACTGACTGGCTTAGCATAGTTCTGGGTACAACTAAGGGTGCCCCACTCTGGGTATAAGTGCTAACTGTCATAAGGGCAGGTAGCTTGGATAAAATTTAAGGGACAGAAAGAGTTGTTAGGGTCACTTGCAGCTTGCTGCTTGCTGCTTTTGGTGCCTTCTGCCTGCCATGAAGTGTTTCTCCTTTACGATGCCCCTCTTCCATACCATGCTGCCTTGGAGCCAGCTGATTATGGACTGAAACCTCTACAAACTGTGAGCCAAAATAAACCTTTCCTCTTTTAACTTTGGGTTTTGGGTATTTTGTCTCAGCCATGAGAAAAGTAACAAAGACAGAGTAGGACAAGTGTTTGTTTCAGGCAGATGAATTAAGGAAAGAGTGTGAATGGAAGCAGAGGCTCTTAAAATTTTTTTCTTAGGGTCTCGCTATGTAGTCCTGGTTTACCTTCAACTTCTGATCCTCCTGCTTCTGCCTCTTAAGTGCTGGGATTACTGGTGTGTGCCATCATGCCCAGTGAAAATTGATATTAACATCTTTACTGCATATGTACTCCTTAGGCAGTAAGTGTGCACAGCCAATCTGAAAGACAAAAGGCTCTGGAGTTAGCCAGGGTGGCTGACCTGCCTCCTGCCTCACTGTCCTTAAGCAACATATTCACTGAAGAGATCTGACCACTGCCATCTTAGGGTGACCAGAGGCCCCTCTTCTCTCACCCACCTCTCGCTATGCTTTTGCACCTGCTCAGGATTTGGGTTAATAAGGTCCAAAAGCACAGCTGCACACCATATTTCCCATCATTGTTCAGCCCTGCTATGGATAACAACCACTACTCCCTGTGCTTTCCCAAGCCTTGTCATTGGACAATCACTACTACCTATACTTTCTCCTTGGCAGGGAGCTACAACTCCCTTTCACTGAACTCGCCCCCTATCACCCTATAAAAGCCTGTACTTCCAGGACAGTCCCTCTCAGGTCTGTTCTGAAATAAACCTGTCCTTTTGAGCTCGTATCTTTGTTTTCTTCCTCCTTTTATCCCCTAACACTCTTTCTGAACCTCAGTTTTCTCATCTCTAAAATGGGAATAATGCTTTAGGTTGTCTGGAGGCTCAAATGAGGAAATAGGAATAAAAATGTTTTGTAAACTAAAATTCTATGTCAATGCAATGTATTGTTTTCTTCTTCTTCTTCTTCATCATCATCATCATCATCATCATCATCATCATCATTATTTTGGTACCAGGGATCAAACTCGGGACCTTGCGCTTGCAAGGCAGGCGGAGGAACCACTGAGCCAAATCCCCAGCCCCTTCTTTATTATTTTTGATAGCAATAATCCTAGTTTAACAAATACATTAAGATTAGGGCTCAAGGGGGCCGGGGATTTAGCTCAGTGGTTTTGCCTCCTGCTGTGCAAGCGCAAGGACCTGAGTTCGATCCCTGGTACCCCCCCCCCCAAATCCCAAAAAACAAAGAACAATTAGGGCTCAGGCACATAAGTGATGCTTGTAACAAGTAGAAGCTTTACGAATAAACACTGGTTTATTGGACTTGTAGTAATGAAATAATGAACGGGTACACGTCTAGTTCAAATACTGAGTAGCAGCAGTTCTCAAACTGTGGACCCTTAACTAGCAGCATTAACATCCCTTGGAAACTTGTTAGAGATTCAGACTCTGGCTCCATTCAGACCTCCTGAAGCAGAAACTCTGGATGTGGGACCAGCTGCCTGCATTTAACAGGTGACTCTACTGCACACCAATGTTTGAAAGCCTCATAGTTGAGGGCACCTTGTTTTATATGGGGGACACTGGTTGGTTTTCCAGAGTAGCAAGAGGCAGGAGAACTCAAGAGGAAGCACCAAAAATTAATTAGCTGTGTTTCTGCCCACCCCTGACTATCCCTGGAAGTGGAAAGCACCTTGCCTCAGTTTGGTGCTGGTAATTGCAGGGGCTCAAGGTAAACAGCAGGACTCCAGGAAGGAGGCAGGAGGTGTATGCAGTGGTTATCACTGGGTCATTTACTATCACACACAGGCTCAGGACTGCTCTTCTTGTGGGCAAGGTCAAGTACCCTTTTTGTCTTTCTTTTTATAAAGTGAGAAGAAAGAAAAACATTCCCTGAGAAGTCAAGGAGGATGAAGCTTTCTGGTTACAAAGAGCTGGGTTTTGCTCTCCAGTGCTCTGGGTTTGTGCTGTGCAGGTGTAGACAGTGTCACACCCACCTCTCCTTTATTCTGAGCTCCTGACATTGACTCAGAAGCCAGCTCCAGAATCCAGCCCTCTTGCAGACAATAGGGATCAAATGCAAAACGGGCTGCCCTCAGTGGGGTGGAATGGGATGAACCCCGCTCCATAGCGGCCTATGTAGGAAAATGCCTGTAGCTGTTCTTTCAAGTGGACACACAGCTCCTTTCTCCCACTACAACCTAATGAATGCATCTAGAAAACAAGTGGGAGGAGATGGCTAATGCAGTTTGGATGCTGTTGACACAGGATGCTTATTTAGTACAAACAAAATTATCCTAGCCAGGGAGAATGACAGAACAATAAACCACAGCATCTGCAAAGAGAAGCAAGCATTCAGTTAGAGCCACCCTGTGAGTCTGGCCTTAATACAATATCTTAAAAACAAAGCATTTTGTTGAAAACATATATAACAAGCAAAACTCAAGTTAACTAATGGTGGGTTGGGTATTTTAACTTACTAGTTAGGTTTGAGCTTTCATTGAACATATTTAAAGAAAAGCAGAGCCTGAAGCCAAAAGAACAGCTCAGATAACATGGTGAGGAGTGAGGCAAAAGATTGCACGTGTGGTGCCCTTTCTATACTAAGGAGGGTGCTCTTGAAACATGGGAGTGAGGTTACACAATGAAGAATTAAGGTCATTGCAACCACAAGATTTCTGCCCCTGACTTATGTGATTTGGAGGAAGTGACATCAAGGAGAGCTGAGAGATCATTCCACAGACCAAGTGTGCAGGATAAAATGCCCCAATTGGGCAGCAAATGCCACAGTAACCTACTGAGGGTTAACATTAAGCCAGTGCCATTGAAAAATCTCATTACCAGAATTGTGGCACAAAATTGAGCTGCTGTATGGTTGACTGGGCTGTCTCTGACTCTAGAGATTTATATACCCCATGGCTCTGCAGTCTTTGACTGGGCAGAGCACATTGCTGCTGTGGACATGGCACAGAAACACTGCTGCACACTCAGTAGCTACCTCACCCTCCGTCAGGACTCTGGTCGCCTTCATAAGGAGATGGACATGTCTTTAGTATATTTTCTCAAGGATATTAATTATAAACTTAGTCTCCTTACTAACCAAATAAAAACAGTTGTTGCTGGGATTAACATGATGATTCCAAGACCTTAAATATTATTAAAATGCTACCCAAACTAGCTTTTTAATGCTACAGTATTTTTTTTTTTTGGTACCGGGGATCGAACTCGGGTCGTTGCGCTTGCGCAGCAGGTGGCGAGACCACTGAGCTAAATCCCTGGCCCCCAGTGCTACAGTATTTTTAAAACCAATGGTGAGTATTTAATGGGTCACGGGACTGCAGCTTGCATTTTCCCAATTTACTGGTTGTCTTTAATAAAAAACGTTGTGAACATGGGGGATGTAAAATTGAAAACATTTTGCCTTGGGTATAAGGCATTTCTCACTTGTGTGAATGCATTAAATATAACAACAGACCTTAAAGTAAACACAATCTACAGTAGGAGCATCCAATCTAATGTTTCCATAAATGCAGAACAGCTGTTAATTACTAGCACTCCCCTCTGAATCATAATATATGAGAGAAGCAGTCTTGGACAGCACTTGCTTGCATACTTTTACCTGTGTCCTTCAAAGACAGATGATCTAGTTTTTTCTTATCCTTTTAATGATCTAGAATTTTACTTTTCTTCTAGGTTTGACAGTGACATAATTATTTTTTCCAAAGAAAAACTGCTATTTTCTCCAAGTGGCCCAGTTGTAACCACAGCATCGGCACACATCTTCTAACATCTGGCTAATTTCTAGCTAATTCTTTTTCATTCAGTCATTTGATCATTATCTTCTAGACACCTACGATGCACAGGGCATGGGCTGGAAAGATGGCTGCTGTTCTGAGATGAACTGGGTCTTCTCCACTTTTACATGCGGAAGCTTTAGCCTCTAGGACCTGAGAAGGTGAGTGCATTTAGAGGTAGGGCTTTAAAGGGTAATCGAGTTACCACAGGGTCTGTAGGATGCTAGTCTAACATAACTGGTGTCCTTTTAAGAAGAGGAGGTCAAGACACAGAAAACACACAGAAAGCCCATGAGGACACAATGAGAAGGCAGCCACCTGCAAGCCAAGGAGAGAGGCATTGGGAGAAATCAACCTGCCAACCTCTGATCACAGATCTCCAGCCTCATGGCTGTGGGGAAACAATCTGTGTTGTTTAAGCCACCAGTCTGTGGTGTCTGTGACAACAGACATAGCACAGTAGCAGAGCATGCACTGGAATGCCTGCAGGTGATCACTGGGTAAGATGAGCATGGAAGGCCAGAGTGCACAGTAACGTGATCTTCCCTAAGAATATTTCCAGCCAGACATGGGGACACATGCCTGCTATCCCAGCACTGTGGGAGGCAGAAACTGGAGGCCTGTAAGTTTGAGCCCAGCCTGGGCAACTAAATGATTTAGGGAGACCTTGTCTCAATTTGCTTAAATTTCACTATTTATTATCTACTTATTTACAAAATAGCAGCATGCATGAATTCTCTTATTTGCAAATTTAACCTTTGAAGCTAATGATAATGGGATTATGGGGTCTTTGAATGGTGTAAATGTTTTCAGTTTTAACATAAAAGTAAAACTACACTTGGTTCACAATGTTACAAACATTGTGATTTATGTTCAAAATTCGAGGACACAGATTGACTACTTTTCTTCTCAATAGATTGTTAGCACTGACCTAGTTCCAGGCAGTGTTATTGTTCTCCCCTGGACATTTCTTGTTTGTTTCTGTGCCCATGTGTGATAAATGAAAGAAGGAACAGGCACTGCCAGCAACAATAACTCAACCTGAAAAGGGCACACAGATAATAAATAATCACCTCACAGGAGAAAAAGAGCTCAGTTGTGTGATTTTTCTCTCACACTTCATAGTGCGCACTTGTATCCCAGATGTGCAAAGGGAAAGTTCGTTGTGAGTGATAATTACAGACTAATGAGTGGGCAGGAAGCAAGAAAATAACTGCAAAATATGCCCATGGGAAACATTATTTACTTACAAACATTTACCTGGAAAATTCCAGGACCACATCTGTTGCACATGGCAGGGTGTAAGACATGGTTCTGGCCCAGTTATTTCCCCTCTTCCTCAGATAGGCTCAGATCACTAACTACACTCTGACTGGATCTCTGTGGGGTCCTGAGTCCCTCAGGGCTTGTCAGGATTCAGGAGGCAAAGCCTTCAGGGCTTGTCAGGATTCAGGAAATGAACCCTTCAGGGTGTGTCAGCCTCATTGGCCTCGGTCTTCCCAATGGGAAAACTGGGGTACTCTGGGGCTCAAAGATTCTGAAGTTTTGATTTTTAACCTGTTTCCTCAATTGCCATTCTGCAAAGATGACCACTACAAATCCCAGAAAGCAAATAACTTGTAATCATTTCCTAAATAGACAGTTTCAAGGGGAAAGTGAGAATGCTCCCATTCTCTCTGCAGCCTTTATTCATTCCATTCTTCGTGGGTCTTATTTCTGTGGGAATTTCACGAACTCAGCCCCCTTCCTTTTTTGTTAACCCAAATATCCACACAGCACTACATACAATAGCCCAGATAGGGAATCAGCCTAGGTGCCTGTTGACAGACGAATGGATAAAGAAAATGTGGTATCAGACACGGTGGAGTGTTATCCACTCATAAAAAGAATGAAATCCTGTGATTTGTGGAAAATGGTTGGAACTGGAGGACACTGTGTTAGGTGAAATAAGCCAGACATAATAAGATGAGTATTCGTGTTTTCTCTCACATGTGGAAAATAAAACAAACACCTGCAAAAATTAAAACAATGGGCTGAGAGAAAAAGAGAAGCTATTAGGGGATGGGAAAAAAAAGACCAGGAACAGATATGAACAGACCTTGCATTACAAACATTCATAGATGGAAAGAAATCACGGCATGAGAGAGGGTGGACACGATGATCCACGCATAATACATTCATGTATGGAAATGTCACAGTGAAACCTATTAATCTGTATAATTAGCACAAGCTAATAAAAAAGAAAAACCTGAGAAATCAAGTCTCACTGGCATTCAGGCCCTCCCACTCAATTCATGACCTCAAAGCTTCTGATTTATCCCAAGTAACTTTCTCACTAATAGCTGGCTAAATCTACTCTGCAAAGAGTATTAAAGGAAAGAGCCCTCCAGAGCTCGTGCTTTCTCCAATTCTCCAACCAGGGGAATCTGGGTCATATCAAGATCTCACATGAACTCACTGTAGGATGTGAAAAGTAAACACTCGCAAATTAACACTCACTAACTTAAATGTATTGGCTCAAGAGCAATAGTATGCCAATTATCACCCTTTAACGCTCTGTTTCATACTATCCTGTCATTCATTTAATCTAATTTTCATATTACAAAATTACTAAAACTTTTTTTTTACAGATGGTATTTTGCAGCTGCTTTTTGTAGCACTTAGTGTTAGTTTTTTTCCCCCTCTAGAATTTACCTTCCCAAATTTTATTTTAATCATAGAGTGGGTACAGGTAGAAATTGGCATTAGGATAAAAATGTGCACGCACATCCGCACACGCATGTGTGTGTGTGTCTTAGAGTGGGAAGGGTCACAGAGGTAAGGACACAAATTGGAGTGTCTATGCTGCCCATAAGTACCTGCTTTGTTGGGTGTAATCTGGGTTTGAACAAAGTACAACTTATGAACATTCAAGTTGGGGACTTTCACAGATATGAACAGACCTTGCATTACAAACATTCATAGATGGGAACAAATCACGGAAGTAGCTCACGTGTCTGCTGGACACTGTCACAGTTGTACTGCTGTGTGCTTACTGTAGAGCGTATGGTATAGTAAGATACCTACTGTAATTTTGTGTATTTGGTTTTTTTTTTAATGCTTTACATTGTATATTTGTATCAAGGGTGTGTAAGAATCATTTTGTTGGACTTATGAATAAATCTGACTTACAAATGTTCTCCTGGAACAGAACTTGTTCTGAAGTTGGAGACTTACTATAGTTTAAAGCACTTCTTTACATTTCTTTTATCCTGATTTTCCCAGAAGAATCTCTTCTGGGGTGCTTGTGTGTGTGTGTTGCTGTTTACCATTTGTGGCACATGCTCCCGGAAAACACTTATTTACATGGTTTTAAACAAACATTTGGGCAGATTCTCCTGCAAGTACTTAACTGGCCAGTTATTTTGAAGTTCTACAGCTACTGAAAAAATATATAGGTGCATGTTAGAGTGTGACAGTCAACAATACAGAATACAGTGTGCTGGGCAGGAGGATCACAAAGTTAATTTAAGTCTGATACCAAGCCAAAAAATTAGCCAAGATATCTTCTACAGGCCTTATAGCATAGCAAAAAGGAAGGCCTATGCGGGAAAATTGAAAGATTAAAACTCACACGGGGTCCTAAGAACATGAATACAAGGAATTGCCTTTATTTCCTGGCCATTCCTGAAACACCCTGGAGTTCTCATGGCTCAAACACAATTAGTGGGTTGACACTGTGGGGTAGTGTTGCGTATGGAGTAAGAAACTTGAAAGATCAGCATGTGTTCTTGAGGATCCCACAGCCACAATCACTATACGCTGGAAAATATCTTTTTATGTCCTTGTGCACATTTTCTCTCACACACAAAGATGCACACACATGCACATACATGCATATACAGGCATGCACACACACACACACCCTTGTCTTGATAGATGGACCTACAGTCTGTTTTTAGTTTTTACCACAGTGTTTTAGCAGGCCATTTGGTAAATTGTCTTCTTTGATTAATCACATCTCTTTCTTCCTGGCTCCAATAATTCCATTCTTTAAGTATCTCTAGATCAAATGATCATAAATCACACACTGCCCCAAGCCAACTAGGAACTGTTCCCAATTTCAATTAACATACAGACTTAACAGCTGTCACCAGGGGAGACTGCAGACACTGGAAGGGTCCTGTCTAACCACACAGAAAACTGGCCATGGGCTCAACTCTGATCTACTCACACAGTTAAACTGTCTGAGGCTCTTAAACCAGGATGTCAAGAAACTTATGGACATACAAAAAGTCAGCTGGGTTAAGTCTGTCTGTCTCTGCAGACTCCCATGAAAGTGGCTTCCTGGTTCCTAAAGCTAAGAGTGTTTTTCTCTTGCACAGACTGAGCTTTGGTCTTCGTCTCTAACATCGCACAATTGGGGCTCCCTTCCACACTCTGGCTTCTCTGTTCTAACAAAAGCTGAGTCTTTCTGCTTCTCTTTTCTCCAGTGTTGGGTATTCATTTCATCCATGCATTATTCATTCATTTTACAAATATTCTAGAGGGGCTGACCCCGAGGAATCAATAATGACATCTTCTTGACCATGGGGAGTTTATAAACTGTTGGAATATACAAACACAGATTTAGGGGCACAAGGGAAGGGCTCCCAGAAAGCTGGCATATGAGGAGAGTGCTAAAGAAGGAGAAAAACTGCCTTCAGGAAGAGGTCCTATGCAGAGAGAGTGCATGGACCCTGGCCCACACTGTTATCTTGGGCACTGCAGGTTTACACACCCTCACTGTCCTGTTCAATCTGGGCCATCTAAGATGGCAGCTGTGGGCCACACGTACATACTGAGCCCTGGAAATGTGGCCAGGGTAAGGAATTGAATTAAGAGCTTTATTTAATTTTAAGGAATGTAAATGTACAAATTGATACAACTCAATTATTTGAAAACTATGGAGTATGTTTGAAGCAAAATGGGTATGAACCTACATTTTCAAAGTAAACTTTATGAAATCTAAATCCAATGAAAACTTGCCTCTAAAATGAGTTGTTATGTAAATTAGAAGCAAGATTTGAAAACGTAGTACCAAAGATAATATAAAATATCTTGTTTTGGATGTTGAGCATATGTATAAATTACCATATTTTGGATATTTATTGGGTTAAGTAAAATATATTATTAAATTGATTGCATATGCTTTTTATTTTTTGATGTGGTTACTATACAATTTAAAATTACAAACTGGGTGTGGTGACACAAGGCACTGGGGGAGCTGAGGCAGGAGGATTGCTGTAAATTTGAGGCTAGTCTGGGCAACACTGTAGTGAGTTCAAGCCAGACTGACTGAACTGCAAAGCAAGACTCTGTCTCAAAAAAAAAAAAAAAAAAGAAAGAAAGAAAAAAGAAAGAAAGAAAGAAAGAAGAAAGAAAGAAAATAAAAGAAAGAGAAAGAAAAAAAGAAAATGAAAAATTACATTATGACTCTCCTTATATTCTATTGGATAACACTGGGCTAGCTGCTACTCTGTGACACACTTGGGCATTAAGTCTTGTGTATGACAGGTGCTCTGTAAATATTTGTCAAATGAGTGAGACATTCTATATGTGGGCAAGTTCTCAATCCACAGATACTTCATGGGACTTTAATTCCACAAATACCTTGGGGGAACCTATCATGCCAGTCCCTGTTTTGGGCTTAGGAGTGAGGGATGTGAAGTTCCTGCCTCATGGAGTTTCATCCTAGCTGGAGTCATGGTGATAAACGGGCTTTGCAAGTCAGTGTGAGGCCTAGGGCTTGGGCTGTGAGTGAGTTTGCTCTGCCAAGGAGAGTGAGTAGGGAGTCTCCCCAAGAAGCAAGGACTTGAACGTGGTGAGGGAGGCAGGTCCTCGAATGTCTAAGGGAACAGTAAAGCAGGCAGAGAGAACCACATGTGCGAATGCCCCAAGGGGAAGGTGCTTGGTGTGTCCAGAGCTGAGCAAGACCAGCGAGGCTGCAGTGCTGTGAGTGAGGGATAGTTGGCAGGGTGTGAGGGGAGCCAGGGACCAGTCAGGCAGGGCTAAGGAGGCCAAGGCAAGGACTTGGGATTTACTTTCACGTACAATGAGAAGACACTGCAGGTGGAAAGCAGGACATGGTAGATGGACCTACACTTTTGAAGGGTCATTCTGGTTGCATTGTGGAGAATAGAATGTAGCAGAGAAAAGTGGACCAGAGAGACCACATAAGCAGCAGGAAAAATAGGACAAGTTTGGAGAAATACCTTCAAACTTTATGAAGTAAAATCATTTTCAGCCTAGAATTCCAAACCCAGCCATGCTATCAATCTAGCATACGGTTTGATAAAGATGCGACCAGTATCATTATGAACTCCAGTAAAGGTAAAACATTGTGTGAGGAAGTAATCATATTCAGAATATTACTTGGCTTAGTAGGGATTAGAAGCATGTAAATTCCGATTTCATTTAATATTACCACTCCCAACATTGTGATATAACTGGAGAGGCTAGGAAAAAAAGAATGCTTCAATGGGGGTATAATTCTCAATTTCTATGCTAGTCCACAGATAATGTGTCAGAGAAAGCAACAGATCTACATAATGTAGAAAAATGAGGCACACATAAAGAAAATACCTCAAAGAGTGAAAGTAGTTACCCTGGAGAAGGAATGGAAGGTAGGGAAAGATAGGACCGAGAATGGCTCTATTTTGTTATAATCTCTTATTGGTATTTGGTTTTTAGGACTGTGGACATATGTAGCTCTGATTTAAAAAAATGAACTAAAATGTGTTCTGAATCTCTGAAGTAGCTCCTATGAGCCACCTGCTGTGCCATGGAGTCCCTTTGGTTTGCTACTTAAGAGTTGTGCTGAATGTCTTCGGGCATGCTCCTGACATGGGGTGTGTGGCATCTGCCACCAAAAAAGTAATTTCATTCCATCCTGGAGAACAAATGGCCCCTCTAGGGCAAGGGATTTGTTACTCTGTGAGAAGACATGGGCCCCTCCACCGAAGTTTGCAGCATACAATTTCTAAGATCATTCTGTCTTCTAAAATATACAAATTCTTCAATTTCATATAAGGCTGATGGAGGGGAAGGCATGCCCTATCACCCGACTGTCTCTTCTCTAATTGACTGGGAAATGAGAGAAGCTGCTGGAGGCACAACTAATGCCGTATGCTAAAGGGATCTGTCAGATAAACAGAAAAGAAAAAAGCACTAGATTTGCAAAACCATGATGTTTTTCACTGGGTATGGAAATGGAAAACAGATGTTCTGTAATGCACATACATTTTTATCTCGAGTAAGTTTTTGCACAAAGCAAATGACATGTGAAACTGACAGTTTAAGGTTTTTAGGACAGCAGCCTCAGTATAACTTAGTGACAAAGTTCTGGGTCCTGAGTTTTGGCCACACTGCAAACATTACTTACATTACAATACTGTTTGTATTTACATTTTCATATTGATTTTATTTTTGTTGTTTTTCTTTGTAATTCCAATATCTCTACAAATATATTTAACATCATAATTTAACATCATATTACAAGTGTCCCAACTTTCGAATGTTTTTTCTGTGATACAGCAAGTTTACCAACTAATGCATATCATCCCTTAGAAAACTACATAACAGGAAAGAAAATCTAATGAAGTATTGCTTATCTTGCTGCCAAGACATTTTGTGGCACCTCTACATTTTTCTAAGAATATTCACTTATTCCTTGACTTTGTGTATTTTAGGGTATCACTGAATGTCTCATCCCCATTTTCCTTCCTTTCCTTCTTTGTGTGCTTGAGATCAAACCCAGGGCCTTGCACATGCTAGGCAAACACTCTAGCACTGAACATCTCCTGCCCTTCCCTTTTCTCATTTACTCCTTTTTATTCTTTTTGCCATAGGTAAATTTCCTTTTTGTTTTGTCTTTTTAAGATCCTTTTGTGGAAAAATATCAATCAAATAAAATCAGATCTACATGTGATCATGAAAGGGCAAATTAATAACTATAGTAAAATTTAAATGCTAGCTGGCTTTATATGCAAAATGAAACACAGATACACTGCCTTTAACTCTGTTAGTTCTCCCATCTAAACTGATCAAATGTCCCTGCCTCAGGAATGTAGTAAATAATCCTGATGAAGTCTGGCCAGCATGTGTAGCTGCTCTAGCTTTTATCTCTTGATTACACTCCGTGGGGATGAGCAGTGTGAAATCACTCACCCGTGTAGCCTTTCAGTATAAATCAGGTAAGCACAGTCGCCCTTTTGATTGGCTATAATACACTGCACAAAGGAAACTTCAATTTCCCACTGAAATGTGCACCAGCGGGGGAAGGGGACACAAAAGAGCAAATCAGTAACTGCCTCCCTAAAACGAAACTCTGATTTATGACACTCTCCCTGGCTGCCAGGGTGCTCATGTTATAGGACAGTGGCAGGGACTCTGTGAGCAATGAATGGAAACAGAAACTTAAAATCAGGTTGCTCTTTGCTGCTCAAATCTCTACTCCATCAAGGAGGCAGAACAACACATCAGAATAAAACATCTCTTTGGATCCCTCCAATTTGGAAATCACAGCACCAAAGACACGAAGCATTTGATTCTTATTGAACTGAAAGCTCCAAAACACCTTTTCCTCTGAGCACTTGCCAGATCTTTGTATCAGATCACTGTGGGCAAGTTGTGAATGTGCTGTGCTGGGTTTGATGAAATAGGAATGTTATTGAGAATTTTGCTTTAGAATTCAAGTCATAATTTTCTTCAGACACAAGCAGAGGCTGGTATACTCATGATAGTGTGGATTTTTGAGACATACACTTAATTTTGTTGAAGCAAAAAAGGGAAATATTAAATTGCTGTGGCAAGGCAGCTCTAGGAACATATCATATGTGCTTCTAAATTACTGGTTCCATTTATCTAAATATTTATTGAATTACACACCATAGTCATATAAACCAAACTAATATTCCCATTTATATCTTGGCACATAACAATGCATGCCACTTTAAAGAAATAAAAGAGCATTTGTTTAAAAGAATTATACATAAGAAGCCCCTTCATAGAGTTTGTCCTCCCTGTTGTGGAGTTACGTATCTTCATTGTCCTGATATAAAAAATACTTCACTAACACACATCCTAAGAGCAGAAGAAATAAAATCAACCACGAGCTTCAGCAGCATTGGTGCATTAACACCTGAGGCTTTAAGAAACTAATTTTATGAACTATATGTTCATAAAAAGGGGCAGAGTGTGATGTGATACACAGGATGTTTATACTTGCAATGATTAAACCAACCTAATTAGCAAACCTATCACCTCACCTATTTAGCAAAGGGCATAAACTTTCAGAAGTGCAGAGAAAAGGTGACGATGACATCTATGTCTTTGAAGGCTGGAACCAAAGGGATGTCTTGAAGCCTTGGAGATGACTATGGCTGGCCTGTGTTCACAGATGCCAATGCACTTTGCAGATTCCCGTGCTGGGCATAGACAGTTCATTCAGACAGCACCTACTCCATCCCTTGGCCTTTACAAACGACTTGCCCCAGGACTTCAGAATGTCACAGTATAGTTAAGGGAGTGGCAAATATTTTCTAGTCAACGAGTGTTAGGGACTGAGGCTTGGAGACCCCAGGAACACAGGGGTTTATGTAAGAAAAGCCCTCTGATTCTTAGTCCAGGACTCAACATACATTACATTCAGGCAATAGCATAAATGATTAAAGTGAACTCCAATGAAACCCTCAACATTTTCTTTTCTTTTTTTAACCTTGGGTGCAGAGGGCCAAATTAATTACTCTCTCCATCTTACAAATAATATGCATCATTATTTTTCACCTTTACCAACATTCCCCACTTACTTTCTCTTCCGCTACCTTCTCCATCACCAACAAGTTTCCACTGTTAGATGTGACTTTGAATAATTCCTTATAAAATAAGTTGTGCATCTTTCAGTTACATAATGGCAACATGCTCTAGTTCTTTCTCTTTTTTACTCTTTCCACTCAGTACTGCTTTTTATGATGCATCCTGTCAATACGCTCATTCCTAATGATGTAAGGTATTTTAGCTCCTTCTGCATCTTTATTCCCCTAGTGATGTACAGACAGACAGATTGCACTGAGTGTCCCCTTTCATAAACAGCATCACTGTGAGCATTCTTATCATGGTCCTTTAGGATCGATGTACTGTGTGCATTTTTCTGGGGACATATTAGGGATGGAGTATGCTTGATCAGCATATACATATCAGTATAATCTGTCAGGTATCACTGCATTGACTGCTCCACAGAACACTCCCCAACAGACTTTAGAAGAATCTTGATTTAAGCCCCCACCCTCCTAAACTCCTTACCTCTGCCTCTTTTAGTCCTGTCATTGAAACTCAGCCTTAACATGACTTTCAAGAGGCAGGGCTTTGGCTGTTGCCATTTGACCTCCACGGAATAAGGACACTGTCCACATAAATGCCCTTTCTTTCCTCTGCTGGATGCCATCTTGCCCTCTCTTCATAGGAAGTGAGTGGTTAACCACACATGAGCTCTGGAACTCAGAGACTTGGAACTGACAAGCACTTACTTGAAGGTAGGTATGGAGAAAGAAGAAAAAGAGAAAGAAGACTCTTACAGGAGTGAAGGTCAGCTGATGTGGTTCCTAGTAGCTGGCCTCACTGAAAGACTTGCGTCCCAGGTCCAAATGGAAGTAAGAGGAGCAAGAGTTTGGGGGGGCTGTCTGGAAGGAGCATTTAGTCTTTGTCTACTTCATTACTCCTTTTTAGGTGTGTTAGGAATTGAAACCAGGACCTTCCACATGCTACGCAAGTGCTCTACCACTGACTGAGCTGCACCCTAACCCTTGCTACTCACTTCCAGCTGTCCAGCCTGAAGGAAGAGCACTTGAAAGTGGGGAGCAGATGGCATTGGTCCAGAAGAGATTCTTAAGGCTTTGAGGCAACAAATGGCACTTCAAAGCCAGATGGGGGTAGGGATGGGTCCTCAGCCTGGTAGACACAGGGAATGGGAGTGGGGATGGGGTGTCAGTGGGGTTCCCACCTCTGGCCACAGCTTACATGAATGTAGGCTCTAGAAATTTCCCTGCTGTCCTGGCCAGCCCATTTGAAGGGCCCATCCTGGGACAGGAGGCAGAAGGGCATTGTCGCTGAAATCAGTCTTTGACAGGAAGCTGGGCATGGGCTGCAGTGAGTAAAAGTGCCTTGCTGGGTATCAGCCCAGTAGAATGGGAAGCAAAATATGAATCCAGAAAGAATGTGACATCTAGAGACCTGCAGATGGTTCTGAATTTCTGCTCCTCCTCTGTATGAGCTGGGCAACCTTGGGCAGGTTAGTTGACCTCTCTGGGCCTCAGTTTCCTCACCTGTCAAATGCAGATAATATCTGGACCCACTTCATGGGTTAGTTGTAAAAATTAAAGGATTAATATAGCTTCACTTTTTAGTACAGTGTAAGATGAATAGTAAACACTCAATAAATGTTAGTAAAGAAAGCTCTGTCACCAAATCTTTTTGTCAAAGAGTGAGTAGGGGTATTTCTTCAGCACTCCGCCCCTCAGTCTGTCCCCCCCCCACCCAGGACAGTGACCTTGGTCTCAAGCATGAACCCATGGACATGTCCAGGGCAGATTGACGGTTTCCTTGTTCTAATGTCTACATGCTGAGTTGTGGCTTTCCCCATCCTGCCCACACTCCCGCCCAGCCCTTCCCACCTAGCAGGACAGTCAACTTTTTGATCTTCCAGACCCTCTCTGCTGTGAGTCACGGAAGACCCTGGGTCACTTCAGCCCTACTCCATCCTGTCGCCTCTCAACCACACATCTCAATGCCACCCAAAACATAAGCAAGCTAAGAGGCTTTTCTCCAAGAAACACCTGAGCGCCTCTGGTCTGGCTGGATCGACTCTCAGGGCCAGGGAGGCTCTCCCTGGTGGCCCTCTCCCTAATGAATCCCTGACACATTCAGTCAGTGCCATGGGCTGGGTCCCTTGAGCAGCCTGCCAAGGCCACCGACACAATGCTTTAGATTCCAATGTGAGTGACGGGACACAGAGAAAACAACTCAGAATCTTGAGAAGCATTTTCAGTGACAATACTCTATCGGTGGCCTAGTAATGAGGAAGCCTTGGGTGGAGGGAGGGCCTCTCGTGATCCTGCTGCTCTGAGCAACAGCTCCTGCAGAGTCTGAGCTGCTGCCTGTTAGCCATGGCCACACCCAGGCTGGGCACCTGTTCCTACAACTGATTCACACAGGAAAAAATAACCTTGCTGCAAAGCCTATTTAATAGAATGATTAGCTGGGAGCAGTCATTTAGGACCAGGTGTGTGCAGGGCTCTGCTGTCACTGAGTGGGGCATGGATGACAGGACTCTGACTCAGTGTGACAGAACTCACTGTGGGTTAGCCTGGGCCCGGCACTCCCGGCACTGTGCTTATGGCCATGGGGGTTAGAAAGATAATTAAGACTCAGTCTCTGGCCCCAGAGTGCAGAAATTGCTTAGTGTACTAAAGAATCCTGTATTTATCTTTTTTTTTTTTTCTTTTTTTTGACAGGGTCTCACTTTGTAATTCAGGCTGGGCTTGAACTCACTATGTAGCCCAGGCTGGTCTCAAACTTGTGGTGATCCTCCTGCCTCAGCCTCTCGAGTGCTGGGATTACAGGTGTGTGCCACCATTCCAGGCTCCTTATACAGTATTTATCTTTTCTTTTTTTTCTTTTGGTACCGGGGATCGAACTTGGTTCCTTGTGCTTGTGCAGCAGGCGGTAAAACCACTGAGCTAAATCCCCGGCCCCAGTATTTATCTTTTATGGAAGTGATGGAGTCAATTCTATGAGGCGGACGTGTACACTGGGGATAAGAAAGGGCTTGAAGGGTGCCCTAGCAAGGCTCAGGCTAATGGCCCTTCCTACTTGGTCCCACTGTACCACTTTTGGGTCAGAAAGGAGGAAATGTAGCTTCCACCTTTCTTTGCTCTCTCATTGTTTGGTCCCCCCCCTCTGCTGACAAGGTAGAGACTGTACTGCTGGCCTGGTGCAGCCTTCAGCACAAACCACACACGGTAGAGGGAGGTTGATCCTGAGAGGAGTCGGCACTGCCACCTGTGTTATGGTTTGGATCTAAAATGACCCTGAAATAGGAAGAAAAGGGGCAAAGGGGAAGGGGAAGTGGGAGGGGTAGGGGAAAGGAAAGAAGGGAATGGAATTAATATGAGAAAATGGAGAAATGGAAACAAAGTCTTTGTAAATAGGGAGGAATGGAGGGGTTGAAGAGAGGGCAGGGCAAGAATGAAAAATAAGAACCAAGAGAGACTATGTAAAGGTGCAAATTTCCAATGATGAATGTCATTATATTGTATACCTAAAATGTACCAATGATTAGAATGAATAATTGATAATGTAAAATAGGAAGAAAAGGTCCAGAGGGGTAGGGGTAGTGGGAGGGGCAGGGGAAAGGAAAGGAGGGAAAGGAGAAATGATGAGAAATGGAAAAAATGGAAATAAAGTCTTTGTAAATAGGGAAGTGTGGAGGGGGTGAAGGGAGGGCAGGGAATGGGGAAAAAATAAGAACCAAGATGCATCACGTAAAGGTATAAGTTTCCAATGATAAATGTAAATGTATTGCATATCTAAAATGTACCAATAAAAGAATTTAAGGAAAAGAAAATGACCCTGAAGGTCTCACGTGTTCAGAGGCGGGGCTTTGGGAAGATGATTGGATCTTGGAGGATTAATCCATTGATGAGTTCACAGCTGACTTGAGGTTAGAAGGTGGGAAGAGGCTGGCCACTGAGGGTGTGACCTAGAAGGGGTTATCTCCCTCTCTGGCTCCTCCTTTCTCTCTTGGCTTCCTGGCCACTTGGGTTGAGCAGTTTTCCCCTGTCAGGCATTTCTGCCATGCTATTTCTACCTTGGAGCCAGTCAACCATGGACTGAAACCTCTGAAACCATGAGCCAAATCAAACTTCGCCTCCTTTAAATTCCAGGTGTACGCTATTTTGTCTCATCAACAGGAAAGTGATTTAATTCAACCTGTTTCCTGCTGGGATCCTCTACCTGGTGGGCCCTGGGCAGACAGATTGTCATATAACCTGACTTTTATATTCATCATGAGACAAAGGTTCTGAACATCTCTATAAGCCATCAAGGGTAAATCTCATCAAAGGTGCCATCACCTGTCACCTTTGCTTATTTATGCCATCTGCTTGGTCCCCAAAGTCTTTAAGTTGGCTATTTCAGTCTTAGACTGCTGGAGCAAATGAGGCCAGGACTCCTCTGACTCCTCACAACTCAGCTTTTCTTCCTGCCTTGCTCTTCCCTGGGCCTGCACCTCACCAATCAGGCCCCTGGAACCCGCCTTTAATTGCCGACACCATTTGGATGGTAAAGAACACAGAGGAGTTCAAGGTGGCTCCACAGGCTGCCTTCCCAAGCCCACACAGCACCTGAAGAAGGGTACAACCACAGGTTGTACCAGGGAAGATGAGCAGCAAAGCCTTGACCCTTGACTGTTCTTGTAATCAGGTATTTCTCTCCACTCCAACCAGAACCTAGAAGCACCACGGACTCCAACACAGGGCCAGATACAGAGGGGTTGCCTGATAAATGAGTGCCGGACCCAAACACAGCATCACACCCTCATCAAGTAATCCATGTGAAGGCTCAATCTCATTGTCTGTAATGGAGAAAAAGTCTTAGAATCTATCTCTTCATGGGGTCATTTAGGACAGAAAACATCATGCTTCCATAGGCCTCAATCAGTTTCCTAACCCTGGCCAATCATCTCACTGGAAAGTCTGGGTAAGGAGTATGCAGGTGGCTTAGCCAGTCCATCTCTTCCACTACTACTAGGTCATCCCAGAGTTTTCCTGTTTGATTAAGCTCAAAAGCACCTTTTGTCATACTTTGCCAGACTTGGAGTCTGGCCCCTGCCACCTTCCTACCACGCGGTGCTCAGGCTTGTGCAGTGTCCTGTCTGAGCCCTACCTGACTCCTGTGTGTCTGGTACATCCCTCAGGGTGATGGGCTGCATTGCTAAAGCACTCCTTGAGAGTTGAGCTGGGGGTCAGCAATCAGTGAACATTACAATTCAGTTTGTCCTCAAAAGGAAATGAGTTCCAGTGTCACATAAGAGATCGTTTGCCTCATTAAAAAAAAAGCACTTTCTGGGCCGGGAATTTAGCTCAGTGTTTTCGCCACCTGCTGTGCAAGCACAAGGACCTGAGTTCAATCCCTGGCACCAAAAGAAAAAAAAAAAAAAAGAAGCACTTTCCAAACCTGAGAAGCATCCCTCCAGGGGTTACTTCACTGTATAATTAGATTCCCCCATTGTGCTTTCAACTTCAGATTCTGTCCCACTAAACAGTCTATTCGCTTAAGGCTCTATTCTAAGCAGTTACTTGTAGATACAGGGAAATGGGCACACAGGTATCTTCAGTGTGGTTTGCGTAAAGAACACACCCTTGCTAAGATGCCATGCACTGTCTCCTTGGATGGTCAAGACCCTCTGAAAGGAAAGGTAAAATTTCATTTTTGACAGAAAGCTGCATATAATATAATAACCACATTAGACCATGTGAGAATGGAGGAAAAGCTAGGTCACTCAGCACCCATCCGTGCCTCTGCTGGTAGGCTATGTAAAAAAAGTCTGACTTAAATCTGATAAATGAAAGAATATTATGGTTGTAAAAAACAGATGGGTAGCTCTACAACTTTTTGCCTTAATAGTCTGGGCAAATTAAGGGAGTACTTCTGGGGACCCGAGTATGCACATGGCAGAAAGACAATATCCAGTTTGTGTAATATATGCCCTAAGAGATGAGGGAAGCATTCTCCACCTTTCCACAAATCATAACCCCGTGTACCTCTTGCCCTCTAAGCCTCTGTTATTCTTGGGAATCTAAAGAATGACCACAACACTTAAACAAGGGACATTTTAGAAAGTGATGACTATTTTTATGTCCCTCCAGGTGAAAGTTAAATTAGAAGCATAGCAGTTAGTTACCAAGACTTGGTAATAGCACTAATTGTAAGCCTCAGATAAAGGATCTAATTAGGTTAATGATGAATTCAGCCATCAAGGATATTTTCAGAACAGTTCTTTTCAAAGAAACCATCCCCACACCCCCATACACATCCATTTTGTCTACTTCAAAATATAGAAGTGTGCAGAGAAAAAAGGGAGGGTTCTGATGGCTGCATAAGGATCCAGTGAGACCTTCTCTTACAGAAAGATCAAGTTAGGCTTGCAGTAGACCTCTAACAATAAAAGCATTAGATGAAACTACCAACTCTCAATGCTATCAAAGGGTGGCAGGTGCTTTCTGGTGGCCAGAGGGGGCTTACTTTGTTAAGATTACAGTGAATGGTGTTATGGACTGAATTGTGTCTTCCAAAATTTATAGGTTGAAGCCCACTGTCCTCCCCAATATGATTACATCTGGAGAGAGTCTTTAGAAGATAATTCAGGTTAAATGAGGTCGTAAGGGTGGGGCCTAGTCCAACAGGCTGTGACTTTATAGGAAGAGCGACAATCTCCCCTACACCTGCTTCAAGAGGACCCAGCAGAGGGCAGCTTTCTGCAAGCCAGGAGGAGCGCCCCCACCAGGAACCAGCTCACTGGCACCTCGAGCTTGGACTTCCCGCCTCCAGGACTGCAAGAAAAGAATTTGCTGGTTGAGCCTCCTGGTCTCTGGTATTCTTTCCATGGAAGCCAGGTGGGGCACGCAAGTTTGGAGGCAGCAGCACAGCAAAACTTGACTTTTCTGCATAATAAGGAGGCTGATGTGAAAGGGAGGGGAGTAGCACAGTTGCTTGCTGTGTGCAAAGGGGAGCAAGGAGACATCTTGTTGGCTTCTGAAGGACATACAAGGTCAAGTGAGGATTTATCATGTTTCGGGCTACACTGTGTGTGATGTAAAAACCCCTTCTGTCTCTTATAAGACCTTCAACATGATGATTTCTAAAATAAACAATTCTGCACTTGGCTGTTTTTCCTCTGGCAAATGGTGGAGATGGAGATCTCCAAAGCTTTTCAGGGCAGTGGGAGCATCACTTGGACAAGTGAGGGGTTTGCTGCTGCAGCCAAGTACTCACGCTGTTCAGTGTTAACCTGCTTTCCACCACCCTCTGTGTTACTCTGAGGGAAGATTTCTCAGCTTTGTCATATCTGAAGCATATTTTGAAGAAATGAAAATCAGAAGATCCTTTCTAATGCCTAATCTTTCATTATCTTGGTCATTTTGCGAAATGACAAGTTTTCTATGAAACAGGTTCTTCATTAAAGAGGGGAAATAACAGTTATAGCATGTACTATTGCCTTTTCTCTCCAAACTGTTAGAATAAAGGGGGTGATATACACGAACATTCCCTTTAAAGGGGGCTATTCCTCATTTATTTTCTACTTTTTATTTTGAAATAATTATAAGTTCACAGAAAGTTGCAAAAATAGTACAGAGAGATCCCACATGTCCTTTACTCCATTTTTCTCAATGGTTAAACTTACATAACTGTATATTTGTTACATATACAAAAGCAGGAAACGGATGTTCAGTGGTCCCTTGGCATCTGCAGATGGTTGGCTCCAAGAAACCTTTCAGATATCAAAGTCCACAAGTGCTCAAGGCCCCTATAATACAATCACACAGTGTTTGCAGTAACTTGCACAATCTTCTTGAGTACTTTAAGTCATCTCTAGATTACATATAACCAAGGCAATACAAATGCGATGCATTTGTTATACTATATTGTTTAAGGAGCAATGGCAAAAAAAATCTATAGATGTCCTACTGGTGCACTTTCCTCCTCCTCCCCCTCCTTCAATACTAGGGAGCAAACCCAGGATCTTGAGCATGCTAGGCAAGTGCTCTACCCTGAACTACATCCCCAGCACTTGCATATTATTGCTCCATGGTTGGCTGACTCTGCAAATGTGGAACCGATGGATATAAAGAATCTGACTGTACATGTTCCTACATCATTTCATCACAAGCGTAGATTCATGTACCACCTCAGAAATCAAGATACCAAACTATCCCATCCATACAGAGATTTCACCTCTTTATAGCCATGCCCACTCCCCTTCCCTGACCACTGCTATGCCCTGTCCACACCTGATTTGTTCTCTTTCTTTATATTTGTCATTTCTAGAAAGAAGCACAAATAAGCCCTTTGAGATTGGAGTTTTCATTCAGCAAAATACCCTTGATATCCATATAAGCTATGGGTTCAATCATTTATTTCTTTTTATTACTGAGTAGCATTTTATTATACTGTAGGGCATTTTGGTTGTTTCTAATTTTGAGCTATTACAAATAAAGGTGTTATGAACAATTATGTACAGGATTTCACATGGACATAACTTTTCATTTCCTTGAGAGAAATGCCCAGGAGGGCAGTTATTGGGTTATATATTAGGTATATGTTTAGTTTTTAATGAAACTGCCAATATAAGCTGGGCATTCAGGGGCCTGAGGCAGGAGGAACATGAATTTGAGAATAGCCTGGGCTACATAGCAAGTTCAGGGCTAGGCTGGACTACATTGAGAGTCTTTGTCTCAAAACCCAAAACCAAACCCAACCCAAAAACAAACAAAAAATGAACTTCCAACTTATTTTCTATAGTGGCCAGATTATTCTGCATCTGTACAAGCAATGCATGAAAATGCAATTTCTCTGTATCCTCACTAGCATTTGGTATTGCCATTGACTTTTTAAAACTAATTTTTATACTATTAAATGCATGCACCATTTGTTTTCATCTATATCTTTTTATTGGTACATTTTAGGTATACAATATAATGACATTTGTCATTGGAAATTTGCACCTTTACATAATCTCTCTTGGTTCTTATTTTTCCCCCTTCCCCTGCCTTCCTTTCAACCCCTCCATCCCTCCCTATTTACAAAGACTTTGTTTCCATTTTTTCATTTTCCTATTCCCTTCTTTCTTTTCCCTTACTTCTCCCACTTCCCCTTCCCCTTTGCCCCTTTTGTTCCTACTTCACATTATCTATTGTACCTTTTAGTCCTTATTTACACTTTCAGTTTCTCACACTAGAGAAACTATTTGGTATTTACACGTGTGTCCTATTTATTTCACTTAAGAGTATTGCCTCAATGCACCATTTGTTTTTAAAGCAAAATCCAACATTAACAGTTCTTCATCCACTGTACATATAGGTGCCTATTCTCTCTACTGTAGATCAAGTTCTCTAGGACTCTTGGGAGATCTAGTCAGGCTGGGATTCACATTTACTTTGGGGAGGACTTAAATGTCCAGTCCACTGTGACCTGACGACCAGGAATTCTGACCCTCTCTGAAGTGCTGAGGAGGATTCACATTGGCTGTGGATCCTGAGAGTTTGTGCGTATACTCTACACAGGCCATCTCAGACCAATCATACCCACTGTTCTGGTTTACATCTGGAGTGACCCCCAAAAGCCTTGTGTATTTGGCGGTGAGGCTTTTGGAAGATGATTGGATCATGGTTGCCCTGTACTTTTCAGTGGATTAATCCACAGATGAGTTCAGAGCTAGATGTGCTGTTAGGAGGTGGAGCAGGGTTGGAGGGGGCCACTGGGGGCATAATGCGGAAGGGACCATCTTCTCCCCAACTCCTCTCTCTCTCTGCTTCCTGGCTGCCATGATATAAGCAGCTTTCCTCTGTCAGACCCTGATACCATGGGTGTTTCTCCCTTGGCACCTTGAACCATGGACTGAAAACCTGAAAACACAAGCCAAAATAAACCTTTCCTTCTTCTTCTTCTTTTTTTTTTTTTTTGGTTTATTTTGGTACTGGGTGTCAAATTCAGGACCTTGTGCTTGGGAGGCAGGCAGTGGCAGCACTGAGCTAAACCCCTGGCCCTAAACCTTTCCTTCTTTAAGTTGTGGGTGTTGAGTATTTGGTCTCAGCAATGAGAAAGTGACTAAGATACCCACCTACCTTCAAATAGGAGCTGATTCCTATCTCAAAGTGTTTAGTGTATGCTAAGCACTTTATCTGATTGGGGTGTTAGGGTAATTTTCCATAATGTCATGCTCAGGTAATTATGATTTATTAACAGCATGTGGTGCATTGAAGGGTTGTATCTCACCAAGAAAACAAGTCACACTCTATAACTTTTCAGGGAAAATCAAATCAATATAAAAGCTCCTTGATGCTCTGGAAGTTTAAGTGGTGTAAGTTGAGCTAATTTTTCTTAAACTACAAGTGTTGTTTTTGGGTCTGGGTGTGGAAATCTTAAGTTTGCTGATGAGTCATAACAACCATCTAAGGAGATTCCCTGGGCTCCTACTGTTTTCTGAGCCTGGTTCTCCAGCCTTTTTGCCCATTTTGTGAATATCCCTAATTGCCTTCCAATAAATTCCTATTCTGCTTAAACTAGTCAGAGTTGCTTTCTGTTATTTGCACCCATAACTTGGCTGATACAGAAGGACCACAGTAAAATATTGAAATATGAAATGGAGGAACATTCCTAAGGAAGTTTTCAGAGGAAGAATGGAATGGTGCCTAAGGGATAGCTAGTTGTCTCCCAATACCCACTCAACCCTGATTTGTATTCTCCTAACTGCTTGGAATAAGAGGCTGCTATATATTTGCAAGACTCCCTTGCAGCTAAAAGTGGTCATGTATTGATATTCTAGCTGATAAGTTTGAAGTGTATTTGTGTGATACAAGCAGATTCTTGGCAGGAAGACAAATATATCATTCGTACTTTGTGCTGCCCAGAATGTGTCCTACTATTTGGAATGCTCGAAGAATAGTGGGAAAATGGGACAAAAGGAGCTGTGGCCTTTGATGGTGACTGCTGAACTACATGCAAGCCCTCAACTGCCTCCAGCCAGACTTCTTTCATGGGATATAAAATAAACTTGTCTCTTGTTTATGCCTCTGTTTATTGGTTTTTCTCTATATAATTTATATTCAGTTGGTTCTAATTTTAACTAAAGTGAAGTAATGGAACATGGGATTTTGGAGAGAATCCAGGGTCCAGTGGCTTTCTTGGATTCAAAAGAAAGCATCAGTTGATTTCCAGATTCTACACTCATATCTATCTCAACATCATGGTAGCAACTAGCCCTGCCATAGATGTTGTTATTTAATATGATAATATATCTTGGTATCTATTTTGCAACAACTAGTTTTATTTATTATCCTATTTATTTCAATCTGCATTTAAAAACAGTATTCTGGAAAGAGGAGTGGGGTTGGTGCTTTCCCAGTAACCCACAAGGTCAGCTATCAGTAGGACAGGGCTGGCAGGCTCTCACTCCTGCCTGGGAGGTGGCATAGTACCCTGAGAAATAGGCCTTTGTAAAGCATGTGTCTTCTGAATGTGAATTCATCAAACTAATGAATGAAGGGGGGGGCTCTGAGCCACTGGGGTCCATGTAATATAGGTTTCACAGAATTACTTTTTCCTTGCTGCCCTCTTATTACCTGAACTGTTGTCCTCTTTCTTCCTCTAGGCAAGATTTGGGCTCACTTTCTCTCTTTCCCTGTAGCTTCTGAGCTCACATGGGGCTCTAACTTTGCACATCTAATCTTGGTAGTAATAATAGCTGCCACTTTTGAGCACTAATGATGCACTGAATGTTTACCATGTTGTTAAGCTGACTCCTCACCACCTTGCTGACTATGGCAGTGACCAAAGGAAACAGAAAAGCTTAAAAGAGCGCACCAGAGCAGCGGGCCTGGGGCTGGGGCTGGGAATACCTCTTCTTTCCCTCTTCTTTCCATGGTTACAATGTCTTCCTTCTTGTGAGTAAAAGATCCATATCCTTCCTGCATTCTTTCCTCCACCAGACAGCTACTGCCTCCTCCTTCTCTGCCCCTCTCACCTTCACCATTAGGAGGGCAGACACATTAGCCCCATGCATCTCAGAGGCAGAGAAAGTGGGGAAACATGGATACTTGGACGACCTTGGGAATACATGTGTTTTGAAGCCCAGACATCTTGTTTTGGCTGGAGGAGTGGGATGAACTTCCCTATGGTGCTTGCGGAGAAGGACCAGCCAGAGCAAGTGGAGGCAGAAGAAGTGGTACAGCAAGAATCCTCCCTTTTACTAAGTGGGATGCACCTCATCTTATGCCCACAGAGTCACAAGAGAACATGATGACTAAGAGCCTAATGGAGCAGATAGTGCTGCAACCCAGCAGCAACTCTGAAGCCTGTGCCTCAGGACAGCCTCAGGCAGGGGAAAAGAGGTGATGACTCAGCTCCAGTTCCCATTCTCCCCGAATGCAATGGGGCTCCCATTAAAGATTGATGTGTCCTGATTACCAGGGAGTGTGGGTGGAAGGGGGAAGGCTGGAGGCTTCATGCCTGAGCTATCTGTTCCTGAAAATACTGCTTGTTTTGCTCTACAGTTAAAGAGCTACCACCTTATCTGTGAGAATAGCTACTAACAAAAAGAAAAAGAAAAAGAAAGGTGAGGATGGAGAAAAGGTAACTCTTGCACATTGTTGGTGGGAATGTTAACTAATTAATACAGCCACTGTGGAACAGTATGGAAGTTCCTCAAGAAACTAAAAATGGATCTACCATAGGACCCAGCCATCCCACTACTGGGTGTCCATCTGAAGGAAATTAAATCAGCATGTCAAAGAGATACACCCCCATCTTTCTTGCCTCACTATTCGTAAGAGCTGAACTTGGATGCCCCTTGACAAATGAATGGATAAGGAAAATGTGGCATATATACACACAATGGAATACTATTCAGCCATAAAAATGATGTTCTATTTGCAATAAAATGGAACTGTGAGGACATGATACTAAGTGACATAAGTCAGACACAGAAAGAAAAACACTGCACAATCTCTCTTATATGTGGAAGCTGAATGTGGAATAATGATTACCAGAGGCTGGGAAGGCTGAGCCTGGGTAACAGACACCGAGGCACATCTAGAAGGAATAAGTTCTAGTGTTCCACAAGAGAGTGCAGTGACTGTAGTTCACAATAGCCAATTATATGCTTTAAGGGTAAATAGAAGAAAGGACCTTAAAGCTCCAAACACAAAGTAATGATAAGGAGGTAGAAACATTAATTACCCTGATTTGATCATTACACATTATAGTCATGTATTCTACCTCATAAATATGTACAATTATTATATATTCATCAAACATTTTTGAAATATTTAAAGAGATGGAAGATCTAACTACCCCAACTTGATCATTATATATACCACAGCGTAATGAAAAAATGTTTTTAAATTTTAAAAATTATTATAGTAAAAGATACATTGCCATTAATCCCACCCAAACACTCCTTGCTTCACACTTATCCCATTGTTTGTGTCACTTTCTGGAGCAGTTCTTGATATCCTCTTCTGTGAGTGTCTTTAGTTGTGCTGCTGTGGCTGCCTTGATGTCTGGAATGGATTCAAAACATTTAGCTTTCATGGTCATTGTGACTTTGGAGAAGAGCTAGAATTTACACTGGGCCAGATCTGGTGAATAGGTGAATGAGGACACACAGTAATGTTTTCACAAGTCTGCTCTTCTGTTGGATGGCAATAGGCAGCAACATTCACTGTATTTTTGGTCAGACCTTATAAAAAACACACGAAAGAAAGAGGACTTCCAGAACTGCTTCAGAAAGTGGCAAGAATGATGGAATAAGTATGTTCAAAGGGGGAATATTTTGAGGGGGATTCATGGTAATGTATCTTTTACTGTAATAAAATTTTTAAGAAATTTAAACACTATATTTTTCAAACACCCTTTGTACATATGTATTGAATTAGAACACTGTACTCTGTAACTATATATTTAAGATAATAATAATTAATTTTTTAAAAATAAAAAATAAACATTGCTTGCTTTTCTGTATACTGGTAGCAAATTCCCACTGTGGGTCCGAAGCCTTGGTTTGAGTCCTTATGTCAGGTCAAGGAGATCCACATTTGTCCAAACTCTTGGTCTCATTTATGGTGGGCACCAATGTTTGATGCCAGGGCACTTCCTCTGGGTTTGCTGTCATTCTTCCTCTCTACTCTCATGAGACTGTGAAGCAGACAGCCCTTCAGCTCCAGAATGCAGGTGGTGGGCAAGGAAGGAGTGTGGGTGATGACAGAGAAGCCCTGCACCTTGTCAGCCTTGGTGTTTAGGTTGGGAATGTTTAGATGTTGACAATTGTCTGTCTGGCTCTGGGGGAATTTCAGCTCTAACAGTGCTGTTGTGAGGGGGACCATTCTTACCTGATGCTGATATAACCACTAGGTTTCAGCAGGCCTGGCAGATCCCACACTCCATCAGAAATTCCTGCCACAGCCCATCTTATCTCATGGACCTATGTATATCTAAAACAGTCTTTGTGGTGTTCTGTCTGACTTATAAGAACCCTTCCAGATTTCCTTCCAGAGCCCTTAGTGACCCTCTGAAGTCTACTTTCCATCAGAGACTTGTTCAGAAAAGCCAGAACTGAGGCATCATGGCCCCAAGCTCAGGGCTTATGACTGCTCAGCAACTGTGCAGAAAGTTGAACCTGAAGTCAAGGAACCTTCTGTCCATGAGCTTCCAATTATGTGAGTTATCATTGGAAATACACTGGCAGTGTGGATGTCATTTATCAGTCCCTTCTGCCAGAGCAATCTTGTTACTACTGTCCAAGGGGTCAGCACATGGCTAGGAGTCACTTTATTTTCTTCCACATTCCTCAGCACCTAGCTGTACAGGTGATGATGGGTGCTTGGTGAAAGGGGTGAAGGGACAGAGACTACAGAATTTCAGAGAGATATAAACTTTTTTTCTTTTCTCTTTACCCTCAAGGGCTGTAGAGGAAATGGATGGACTTTTACTGCCTTGTCTAAATAAGGTAAAATGATTTGTATCACTGCAAAAGAGAGCTATCTAGATGTCAAAGTTACTTTAAGTGTAAACTCGGTAAGCAAGAAAGTAGTTTAGCCTGGATGAAACTAACAATGCTGAAATTCAAATAGTGAATAAGTAAGTAAATCATGCAGGTTAGGTTTGCTCTTCCCTGCTCCCTTGTACCCTCCACAAAAACAGACCTCTGAGATCACCCCCTGGGAATCCCCAGCCTGGCTGGGCTGAACTCCAGCAGCCTGAACCACCTGTGGGCTTTAAAAACTTATCCACAGGGGCTGGGGATTTAGCTCAGTGGCACCTACACCTGCCTTGCAAGCACAAGGTCCTGAGTTTGATCCCCGGTACAAAAAAACCAACCAACCAAACAAAAAAACAAACCTTATGCATGGACCCTAACATAATAAAGGACAAGACAATAGCTGATGCACTGGATGGTGGAAAGCTAACAGCTTTTCCTCTAAGGTTAGGAACAAGACAAGGATACTCAAAGTTGCCATTTTTATTCAGCATTGTACTGGAAGTCCTCACCACAGCAATTGGGCAAAAAAAGAAATAAAGGTATCCAAATCAGCTGAGGAAGTAAAACTTTCTATTAGCAGATGACTTGATTTTATATACAGAGAATTCTTAAAAGTCTACCCCAAAACTTATGAGAATAAATTAATTCTGCAAATGTATAGCATTTAAAATCATACAAAAACCATTTGTGTGTCTCTACATTAACAATGAACTATCTAAACAAGAAATTAAGAAAATAATTTAATTTACAATAGCATCAATAAGAATAAAGTTAATCAAGGAGGTGAAAGATCTTTGCAAAGAAAACTATAAACACTAATGAAAGAAACTGAAGAAGATACAAATCAATGGAAAAACACCCTGTATTTATGGATTGGAAGATTAGCATTGTCAAAATGTTGATGCTACCCAAAGTGATCTACAGAATCAATGTAATTTCTATTAAAATCCCAATGTCATTGTTTTCACAGAAACAGAAAAAACCCCTAAAATCTGTGGAATTACAAAAAAATCCTGAAGTGTTGAAGCAATCTTGAACAAGAATAAGGTATCACATTTCATGATTTCAAATTATGTTATAAATCTACAGTAGTCTAAACAGTATGGTACTGGTAAAAGCACAGATATTGACCAATACCTGGCACAGAAAAAATTAATCATATAGGGTTGTGCCAGTCAATCTTGATTGTCAACTTGGTTGAATTAAGAGGCTCCTGGAGAGAGGACTGGATGATTAGGGAACTGACTCACCGATGGGTTAACTGATGAGCTCACAGCTGGAGGGGGCACCTAGCTGGGGACAGCGAGTCCTGTGTCATGCTCTTCTGTGATGCTGTTTCTGCCTTGGAGCCAGCTGACCACGGACTGAAATCACTAAAAACCATGAGCCAAAATAAACCTCTACTTTAAATTGAGAGTGTCAGGTATTCCATCCTAGCAACAGGAGAGCAGACCAATACAATGGGTCAACAGATCCTGCACAAAGGCAGCAAGGATGCACAATGGAAAGAAGGGCAGTCTCTATTCACATATAAAAGAATGAAATTCCTACAGTATCATCTCTTGTACCATACACAAAAACCAACTGAATACAAACTAAAGACTTTAATGTAAGATCTAAAACTGTGCAACTGTAAAACTTCAAAATGCAAGATTATTTGGCCTTAAAAAGAGAAGGACATTCTGCCACCACAACAACATGGACAAAAATGGAGGATGTTATACTAAATGAAACATGCCAGAGACAGGACAAACGCTGCCGCCTCTCACTTACATTCAGAATCTGAAAGAAATCAAAGTCATAGAAGCAAAGAAAGAAGAGTGGTTACCAGTGGCTGGGAGCCAGGGGAAAGGGGAGATGTAGGTCAAAGAGTTTAAACCTTCAGTTATGAGATGGTAAGTTCTGTGAACCTAATGTCTGACATAGTGTCTACAGTTAATAATAATGCATCAGGTACCTGAAATTCGCTGTGGGAATAGATCTTAGGGGCTGCCACTACACACATGAAAAGATAACCACAGGAGGTGATAGATGTGTTAATTAGTTCAATAATGTAATTATTTCACAAGGGATACATAGATCCAAACATTGAGTTGTACCCATTTACATAATTTTATTTGCCAATCACACTTTAAACTAGAAAAAATAAGAATAAAAGTTCTCAATGCTGAGTCCTCAGTTCACAGAACCTGATGATTAACCTGATGTAGGACTCAAGTGTGGGTATGTATTTTCAGGGCTCAGGGAAATATGGAACTTACTGAAGGGTGTTTATGAAAAACTGTAACAGCCATATAATATGTGCAAAAATGTAGTGTTTAATCAATTTTTTGCAAGTGAATGTCCCTGCAAAACCCCATCACATAGAACATCATCATCACTCTAGACACCTCAGCAGAGTGGTTTTTAAACAAAACAAAACTCTCCAAGTTGCAAAAGCATAAAAATGAACTCAGCAAGAGTATTTTTCAAAGATCTCCCCTATTGATTTTAATTTGCAGACAAGATTGATTGAAATAATTTGTTGCTAGTGCTGTACTTCTGGCATGGAAAGACTTCAATAAAATACGGCCCTAAGATTTTAATATTCTGATTTCTTAACCAGGTTGTTATTTCTCAACACGTGCCATCAACACGAAAATTGTTATTTTGTGCCACCAACACGAAAATTCAAGTCAGTCTTAGACACGTAACTTCATTGTGTTGTGATTGTTTTTTGCAACTTTTCATGCATCATCTGTGATTTACAACCTTCCCTCATTCCAGGTATTTATGGATTAGTCAGCCCTTTGTGATATAAATGGGAGGTATTTTATATGTGCCACAGAAAAGTAAAGGTGAAGATTATGTTTATTCTCTGAGGGTCAGCCACTGACTGAAGGGTGCCAGAGCAAGAGAAAAATCTTGAGTCATCCCACAATTCAATGGCAGGATTGTGTGACAGGTAGATTTGGAGCTATCATATCCCTAGCTGTGAGACATGTGCAGAATGCAGAGGTCAATCCAAATTAGGAGTTTCAGAAGTCTGGTAGGTGACACTCTGAGCAATACGATGGGAAGTGTGGACCAGGATGGAAGCAGCAACAAAGCCAGGGCACCAAGGAGGTCCAGAGAGAAGGTCGAGCAGGAGCCAAGGACCTGTGCTGTCATGAGAAGCTGAGAAGCTGAGAGAGAGGCAGGGCTGGCCTGGAGGAGGTGGCTAAGGGGTGTGTGTGTGTGTGTGTGTGTGTGTGTGTCTGCGCGTGTGTGTACGAGGGGGTGTTAATTCAGCTGCTGTGCTGCCAGGCTGTGCCTTGATCTAGTAGCTGGTGACAATGGCAAGGGGGCCACATCCGCATCCCCTGGAGGCACCTTATTTAATCTGCACAAAAGCTGCGTATGGATGGACTGGGAACAGCTCTGGGCCTGCTGACAGGTAAAGCAGGATTCTGCTGAAAGTCTGCATTTCCTTTTTGCCTCCTTGACACATTTTTCTAGGAAGCACCCCTGAAGTTCCTTTTCATTTGACCCAGTGAGCCAAGTGGGGCTGCCCTAAGAGGGAGGCTCCACAAGCCCGAGGGCCCCGGAAGTGGGAGAAAAGTCTAACTCCTCAGATGGTGGCAGAAGACAACCTCATGGTGGAAATGGGGCACATGAAAGCATCTTCGGTCCAGAAGAGACTGGAGTCTAAAGATAAGCAACCCATGGGCACCCTTGCACTCCAAGCCCACTTAAAACATTGAGCTAAGAAAAGTCCCCTGTAGGCCAGGAACCAACTCCTATGTCTTTCATCGTTTGCTGCTGTTAAATACAATCTCAGTCTTCAAATAACAGCTTAGGGTTATCAAAAGAAGGTGACCACATGAATTTTCTATTCAATATGTAAAACAAATTAGAGTGGTTTTGGCTACATCTGATATTAACCATGAGTTAAATTCTCTGAGGTTGTTCTCTAATGAAGCTATGCTTTATAATGAAAAACTGCTCTCTCCTAAAATGAAAGCAAAAAATAACAAATTAAAAATAGAATCAGAATGAAAAATAATGAAAAATAGAAAATGAGCAAAGTGAATTTTGAAATCTCATTTTTAAAGATTGATTAGATTTTTGACAACACAAAGTACTGGGGATTGAACCCAGGGCTTCATGTTAGTTAGGTAAGCACTTGCCACTGAGCTATACCTCAATCCCCAAAAGGTGAGTTTTGAAGCCACATATAATTTTAATTTATATAGTATTCTTAGTTTTCAAACTTCAGCCTATAAAATTCACACACACACACACACACACACACACACACACACGACCAGAACTACTTCCTCCCTCCTTTTTCCTTATGAATTGATTTTGAGTCCTGAGTTGTTGACCCATTCCTACAATTCACTGGTTGTGGGCAAAGCAACTTGGATCTCTTGGTTTAGCAGGACAGTACTGCACAGCAAGTGGCGGCTTTGGGTGCTCTGAAGATGAAGAACAGTGAGTGCTTAGGAGAAACTAAGGAGGGGATCTGGGGAGTGTGGGCAGGTGGAGTCAACTCGAATTCTGCAAACTGAGGGTCCACAAGATAGGATTCCTCCTGCTCCATGCTGAGATGTCTGAAGAGCAGGGGCTGACAAGGGGCTGGGCTTAGGATGGAGCCCAGAGAGGATGGATCAGGGCACCCATGTGGGTCTGAGTTGCAAGAATGAAGTAAGTCATGTTGTCTTAACTGCTGACATTGCTCTGTGTACCCTCTTACCTCCACTGAGGGGAACCCGCAGGATTGACAGCATACAGCAAACAAATGAAAGTGATGGCTTTAAAAACAGCAAAATGCTCTAGATCAGTGGTGGCAAACCTATGACACACATGCCACAGCGGGATGTCTGTATCATTGAAAGCTCTAAAAGGTTCACCATCACTGCTCTAGTGAATGAAAGGCAACTTCACAGATAGTTCCAAGACAATACCTTCCTTGAACCTTTTGTTTTGCTTTGGAATACTAGAGATTAAACCCAGGGCCTTCATACTGAGCTACATTGCCAGGGTCTTTGCCATAGAAACAAAATATAATCTTTCAATCAATCAAAAACTTTTGTTTTTTCTTCCATTGTAGAACAAATTACCTGCTGTAGTACTTTATGATATTGTGCTTTGTAATAAGAAGTATGTAATTTGGTCCTGATCCTCTGTTCCTGCCACAGAATTCTAATCTCTTGAACATTTCTGGGTGACAGTGTCTCTGTTCTGATGAAGCACTGTTTGCTGGGCACCTAGATGGAGCCTGGTCACAGAAAGACTGAACCAGGATGAGAAGCTCAGAACATGTAGCACCGCCCTCCATCCTCTGGTCAGGGGAAAGAGTTAACGTGACTTGTACAGTGAAGCCCCTATAAGACTCCCTGGGGCCTGGGGAGCTCCAGGTTGCTGAAGGAATGGATCGAGGGACATGGTGAGCCTGGAGGTGGCCCGGAGCCCCTCACCTTGCTCTGTGTATCTTCACCCAGCTGGTGGGTAAAAACACCCCCACACATTTGGGTGACCAGAAGTGCTGTGAGAGCGAGGAGAGGAAAATGCTTTCCCTATCATATTGCCCCACCTAGAGGACCACAGACACAGTCTGCTTTAGATCGACCTGTACACTGGAAGAAAACATGATGGACACGAGAAACACTATGAGGATGGTGTTACCCTCAAACCCATACTTAGAAGGAGGGTAGTGGCTGGGATGGAAGCGAAGCAGATGGAGTGCCCACTTGGCTGGTGCAAGGCCAGCCCCTTACCGTAGTGCGGGATGATGGCCCAGGCCATGGCAGAGGCGTAGATGCCGCCGATCATCCAGAACATGCAGAGCCAGCTTAGATGCTCACCCCGTTTCTCCCGGGCCAGGACTTCGGCAAAGTAAGAGAACACAGTGGGAATGGCTCCCCCGATCCTACGAGAGGGACAGAGAACACGTGAGCTTGGGGACTGGACAGCTAACATGAGATGCGATGGCCAAGCCACAGAAAACTCCTAATAACACATCCTCTCTCCCTACACCAGCATGTCGAGAATTATGTGTTTTCAATCATTTTATCACTTTGATATTATAGTGTCCTGCAACACCTTGAACCTGCAATTAGGCAATGTGGCCAAAAGGTGTCAGTGGTGCTCTGCTCATGTGACTTAGTACTTAGCTTCGGAGTCCAATTGGCTTTCTGCTCAGTATTATTAGATGACCTACTTGACATTTATTAAGTTGTAATAATTTAGTGAAAACTAGTGAATATTTTAATTAATTCATTTTTACAAAGAGACACTGTGATATGTACTACCCATGGGATAGGAACTCTGGAAGTAATTCCAGACGTCTACAGGGACTCTCTGTAATCTGTCCTCCCTTCCCGTGACACCATGGCAGCTGGTCCTGCAGCCCTATCAAACACAGAACCAAAAGGGCCACTACCTCCAACCACTGTAGTCCCAATCCAGTCCACCACTGATGAGTGGTGTAAATGGAAGGGACCTGTAGAATCCAATAAGAAGCTGTGATTTACACACCAATGGAATGAGATATGATGCTTCCTTCCAGAAGGGGCAGTGATAAGAGGTAGTCCCACTGATCTGGAGAGCTGACAGGGCCAGTGGATGATCTCTGCTCAGGATGGGGATTCTCAAACAAGAATGAATGGAATCAGAGTTTCGTCCATTCAGGGATTTCATAAAAATTTCAAATAGGTCTTGATCCCCAATTTTAGGAACCACTGCCTCAGAAAGACAGGATGGTAAAATATTACTTGTTATTCCCAACAATATGAATTCTTAAATATACTTAAAATCCATATGACAACATAAACAAATTTGCTGTCAAGATATAAAAAGTGTTTATTCATTTAACAATAACTGATTCACTTAGAGCCTTTGATATGACAAAGAAGTATTTGTGTTGATTTTAGCAAATGCAGTTTAGGGAAAGGCCATTTTCTGCTGCAAACTGGATGTACTACATGAACCACAGGATTTAGACTATTCTGCATTAACTTGTGGATTAAAATATGGCACATTTCATGCATGTCCTCTGCTTGGAGTGACACTGTAGTTTATCTGTCGGTGGATATAGGTAGGTTACTTAGGCCAATCTTATTTAATCTGTGAGTTGTGAAATTAATTTGGAATCTATGAACAGCATCTCAAAAATTAGAGATGAAAAGAGAGCACAACTCCAGTAACAAGAATAAGGATAAGCATAAGTTCATTTCATGAAACTTCTGTTCGTGTTATTAACATATTTGTAGTGCACAATGTGTACATATAATGTATAAGGGGTCACTGTGTGTTTCTTAGTGAAATTTTCTATTTAAGAAGTTTACAAATCCCTAACTTACATCATCTATATCTGTTTCCTGGACTATGAATGTGGTGATACCACCCAGACTCTAGAGATCTGATTCTCCATATCTTCAAATGAAACACAAGGTGATGTAGGAGCAGCACCCACAGAGGCAACAACCAGGTCCAAATGCATCAAGCTAACTTTCCAACATGAAACAAATGCATGAGGGAGGTGGTGAGAACCAGCTGGCACCATACCACCCCTTAGTGGACCCATGTATTTCTCTCGCCCACTTCCTTAGGTAGCTCATGCCATAGAGAGCTAGTTGAGTTTAAAAATCCAACAACATTTGAATAGAATTTAAATGGTTGCATTCCAGCACCCCATTTTAGCAGAAAAGAAAATGTGTCCATCACAAATCATTTACTGGTACTCCTTTTTTTGTGTGACATGAAAAATCCATTTATAAGCATGATAAGTCCTACACAGGTCCCTACTCTGTGGCTTCACTTTTAGATGCATAAAAAGAATTCTAGTTTTTACTGACTTTTCACAATCTAATTAACAATTCATTGGGACCCCAGATGTTCTGTATATAACAGCCACAACTCATACTTTGTGAAGGCACAACTGGATGGTCAGATATGTCAGGAACCTCTGGAACAAGATGAATGTACTCCATCATGGCTAACACTTCAAGTGGAAGCCTGCCAACTTGCTTGTTAGTTTTCAATAAATTAAAGTGGAAGAGAACACCTACTATTCAGAGCTTGTAAGCAATCCAACTGGGTTTGATTCAATGCTTGGTTTTTTTTGTTTTTTGTTTTGGTACCAGGGATAGAACTCGGGTCCTTGCACTTTCGCAGCAGGCAGCGAAACCACTGAGCTAAATCCCCGGCCCCAGTGCTTGTTTTTTAAGGTAGTTTTATTTTTTGCACCAATGTCTCTCACTTTGTATAGCAGACTACAAGACACTCTAAAGCCAAGGGATAAGTAAATCTGATAAAAACACTGAGGATCCTATTTCCATCTTTTGCAAAAGTCTTTAAGCTAAGATATCTTTAGAATAGTCTGAGCATTTTCTATTGTGGGCTCATCTATTTGAGGGAAAACAGTTTTCATCTTACTATGGCATCTCTTGAGCAGAGAAAAAAATTCCTGGTGCAATGATGTCAGCTGTTGCTGGTGATTCATACTCTCTCGACAGCTGGCTGGGGTATTCCTCTTCAACTCCTTATTGCCTGGCTCAATGGAAATGGACCAAAGAACTGAATTTCATGCTCTCCAGTGTTGGAGCTGGCACAGCAAGTTTCCTAAGATAGTCTGTTCTGACATTTAAACATCTTAATGAATAGAAACATACACTACCTCTGGGGTCAATATGACCGCAAAAGAAGTTGAAGGTGTTAAGGTGGAGGTTTAATACCAATGTAGCCTCCAAAGAGTTGCTGAGCTACTCTATGCCTTAGTCACTGCAGTCACCCCTTGCTCAGACGCTCGGGTGCTCCTAGTCTTGGAGGGAGTTCACATGGAACCGGTCAGAAGACACTGGGGGCTCCTGTTGGGCACCTGTGTGCCTTCTGAAAAAATGGTGTAGCTGCTATAAGTACCACTGATAAAAATATCTTCAAAAGAGAAAGTAGCTGTCTGCTAATATAGTTGGGCTCCTACAAAATGTTGGAGGACAGGAAACCACTGCCACAACCCAGCCCCCAAAGCCTACAAATTAGAAAACATTTCTCATTGTTGTTCTACCTCATGCCTTCATGAGAAAGGCTAATACATCTCATTACTATTATTTGTTATGGTTTATGTTGTTAATCGCGTTAAGATTCAATATCTGAGGGTATATAAAGAGATATAAAATATTTCAATGGAAACTGTCAAATTCCCAATGTATAAATAGTTCTTAGGTAGGGCTGACTTCACACACACACACACACCTAACTCAGATATTCGGCCATGTATGGACACAGTTTAAGTTGTCACAATTTAGGGGGTGCTACTGGCATCAAGTAGGTGGAGACTGGGAAGATGCTGAACAGCCACCAGTGATAAAATAGCTCTCCACACAGAAAAGAATTATCCAGCTCCAATATCAATAGTGCTTGATTGAGAAACTCTTGCAATGAATGGAGATTTTAATGTAGAAAATATAATTAGATTCATATTTTTTAAATCCATAATATAAGACATAGTTATTTTTACCTTACCTGGTAGGTAATACATCCTTAAATTCAGTTAACATGGAAAGATTATTGTTCATAACATAATGATAGCTACTGCTGAAATTTATTCAAGCTCTTTTTTTTCCAAGCTCATTTTTGATGAATGTTTACATAAATGAAGTAATTGGATCAGAGTTTTATAATGAATTTTTCTCAGTATCAGATATTAAGACTATTTTATTAGCTGACAAAAATTGTCAAATCTTAATTACCCTTGATAATAAAAGGCACAGAAGGAATAATCACAGAAATCCACACTGTATAGGAAGATTATCCAGACTGAAAATAATTGAATTTATATAAACGAAGCAGAATACTGATATCCAGCTTTTAGAGTTGGAGTAGTAGATAATTTTGATGGAAGTAATAATAATTTTTATAAATAATATTAATCATAAGGTTTCACTACAATAATTATAAAAATAGAAAGAGTCTAAAATTTTTGTATTAAAACATATTCCTAGAATAAACTGGGGGTTCTCTCCAATGCACACGTATGTACACACACACACACACACACACACTACCTCAATAGGACTGCATGTGGCTCCATCTAGGTGTTTGGTAAATATCATGAGACATATTTATTTTCTTAAAAATTTAGGGCTAATTTACTAGTGGGATATTGTTTAAGGCAAAGAATGCACAGCCTCAAAGACAGAATTTCTTGTGTTGAGTAATGCAAGACATGTAAGTTAAATCAGGTTGGCATAGCAAGTGATGAAGGGTGCCAAACACCTCACAGAGAGACTGGGAAGCCTGACTGTCCTAATCCCTGAAGTCTTGAAGCCACACCTCATACTACTCCAGCTCAGGTGGCAGCCCAGGGGTGGGTGGTGTTTGTCCCTGTATCTTATCCTACGGAGTCATGCTGGCTTCTCTGGCTTGAATTAGCATCCCACAAAAGCCCCCATGTGAAAAGATCAGTTTCCAGCCTGTGGAAGGTGGTGTAACCTTTAAAAGGCATAGCCCACTGGGATGTCCTGTAGTCACTGGGAGTAACCTTGAAAGGGGCATTAGGACCCTGGCAACATCCTGTCTTTTCCTGACCACCATGAAGTGAGTAGCTGCTCTGTCATGTGATCCTCACCACGATGTGTTGCCTTGCCACAGGCACAAAAGCAATGAGGCAACCTGCCATGGACTGAAACCTCCAAAATTGTGAGCCAAAGTAGACCTTTCCTCTTTTTAAGTTGATTATCTCAAGTATTTTGTGACAGTAATGGAAAGCTGACTGACACACCGGTTGTTTGGGCAAAAAGAGGTTCAGGATTCTACAGTGAAAAAGGAGGTTATAGGTAAACAAGAATAATTGTACTTAAAATGGTTTGAAGTATGACATAATTTTAGGGGAGAAATTATGGAATGTCTCATGACTTCTTGCTCTAAGGAGAAGTTCCACTAAGTAGTTCTGTTCTTTAATTCTCCATCAAGCATGCATATAGCAAAGAAGAATTTCATTTTTGCTGGTTTTAGCATGTGACTGTCAAACAATTCTTTACCTCCACCTTGCATTTGCCATTTCTATTAGGAAGTGAGTCATTAGGCAGAAACATAATGAGGAAGCTGGATAATCATTGTAAAGTCATGAGTCCCATACAGTTAAGAAGCAGAGGGCAAAGTTCACTGAGCGCCAACTCTGGCAGCTTTCATTAAGACAAGTTTAAGGGGATTATACAAAGAATAAGGAATGGCCTACTCTGTGGTAGGAATCACAATCACCAATAACTTGCGTAAAAATATCCCTTTAATTCTTATTCAGAATCAACAAAAAAGAGGGAAGACATTGAACAGCCAGGCAAATTCCATAGTAATTCAGAACCAATTCATTGTGTTTTAAACTGCACCCAGAAATAAGAAATCAAAGCAGCAGCCCCAAAGATGGAATCCCATGTTATACAAGTCAATAGAATATCACAGAGCCTGGGGAGGTTGTTCCAAGGTTTGGATGAAATAGCACAGACCTCGTAGTCTCTGAATAGGCCGGGCTGGCACAGAAAATAAGGCTGCTATATTGATTAGAAGCACGTGTTTGTTATGGATAATCAAGAAAGAAATAATTAGGGGAGGGCTCACTTATTGGTAACCAAACTCATCATTAAATCAAGGACAGAAATCTCCACCCAAAGGCAGTGCTGAAGGACATATGCTTTGGGTAGATTTAATCCTCCAATCTCCAACCACAGTTTAAAAAATTATATCCTTTGATATAGCAAGCTGTTGTTTCATCAATATTATGTAAACTATGGGTAGAGTAATTGGTAGGAAAATTTAAAATTTTACTTAAAAATATTGATCTGTAAACATATAATTTGGGCAAAAACAGTGCATGGCTAAGAAAACAGTGATTCGACTCTCATAGGCCTTGTCTGCAGTCAGACTTGCCCCCTGAGGCCTCAAACCTGTGGCCATCTATGCATCAGGGGCAGCAGACCTGGTGCCACTGGAGGAAATGGTATAGTCACAGATCAGGATTCTAATACTATCTGGGAAAAAACAAAAACAACTAACCTAGCTATTGAGAGAGTTGGAAGAGTACATTCCCCTCAAAGGTATCATGAATGAATATAGCATAAATGATCATTATGATGACCTATAAGAAACAATAAAAGCATGCAGCCATATCTGGCCACTTGCTGTATAGATGTTCTCATCTACTGCCCCATTTACCATTCCACTCATCTTCTTATTACTTATCAACCCATCACCCATCCATCCACCCCCTCATCTAGTTAAACTGCACCAGGCTTCTGTCCACTAGCTGGAGGTGTGGGCCTGAAGAACACAGGTTCCTGCCCCAGGGGCTCACGGAGTGAATTCTGAAGACAGAATGTAACTAATAGCTCACAATTTTATATTGCAAGTATGGAAAATCTTCTCCTCTATCCCTTCTTCCTTAAGATCAAGAGCACCTCTGCCTGTAGATAGAATGGGAAATACTAAGAGTCAAAAGGTCAACCTTTGTGCTGGAAAGACAGTGCTTTCAATAAAAATATAATGTGAACCACACAAACACTTTTAATTTTTCTAGAAGAGATATAAAACAAAGAAAAAAGTCAAGTGAGATTAATTCTAATATATACAAATTACTATGATAGCCTTGGAAAAAGAAAATTAGTGTATTTACCTTACAAGGTTGAAAGAACTATGTTAAATCTGATTAGTGTACAGATGTTACAAAATTTTATTATAAATCTTACAGGAGATGTGATTAAAAGTCATTATCCTTTTCTTGTTTCTTCCCTCCTGAATGCTTATATTCTAGCAAGTGACCAGCATGATGGTTTAAAAGCCTAATTGTTGGTGAAAGATTGAGAAACAGATAAAAACAGCAATATGCTGTACACTGTTTACCACCATATTAAACAGAAGTGACCGTGCATACTATCTTGCTTAAAGAAGTCTTTGACAAAAAAGCAATGCCTGTCATATGTAAGTTTTCTTGTTTTAAAGACAGCAGTTCTGTTCTATAGATATAAATTGTGTAAAGAAAATTATCTTATACCAAAAAAGAAAAATGTAAATTAATCTGCATTTTCCCAATGTGATGAGGAAGTTAGACATACCTTAAGAGAAAAAGTACCTTTGAAAGGAAAGCCTTGTAGTTTAGAATCACACTAAAAATCAGAAGAGCTGGGGACACTGTTGACTATTTGGAAATAATAACCTATCTGTGCTTCAAGTTTCTAATTTTAAAAAAGGATGCACAATATTTTTGCATGCTTACTTATTAAAAACAAATGTGGCAATAAAAGAGATTCTACATATAAAGCATTTTGAAGAATTCCAGTTAATGATGACCATTTCTGCAAAGCCAAGGTATTCTTACCATAACTTAATACAGTTAATGAATGGATACTGCTAAGAGCTATGAAGCATACATTTGTTAGGCTCTGGTACAGAGGAAGAAATGACTATTCTTTCTCTTACAGTACACAGGCTCCCTGAAATTTCATTTTCATTCCTGTTGCTGTTATATTTTTCTCTTGACCTTCATGCTTAGCAATGCCAGGCCTTTAGTGGAACCTCACAACCCTGACATTGCCCAGCATTATCATTCCCCTTATTAACAGTGACTGGAAACAAAGAATTGAATTCTAGGACAAATGAAATGAATCAATGGTGCCAAGTCCATTTCCCATCTTTCTAATTTTCTGTAACAGAAGAGCAGAGGGATAGGCCTGTTCCTTGGTGCAAGGTTCGTTTAGGAAAGTGAAAGGCATGCTCAGTAACTGGTGACGACCTCTTCCTCATTCCCACAAAGCACTGTCACCCTCAGCAGGAAAATCTTTCTTTGTGCTGAATTAATATTTTAAGTCACATAAAATATGGTAGCTGGGCATATTTTATGTTTCTAAGAAGAGGTACTCAAGACTTGGCTTGGTGAATTCAGAGGAAAGCACACATAGACAATGAAACCATGAACCTGGGTAAATTTCAGCCTAAAACAAGTTCCCTGGAAGAGAAAAGAGGAATATCTCACAGAAGTGCTAAGGATGACACAGACAGAGCATTTGCAACACCAGCAGGAAGATGTGTCCAAGCCTTGGGTTCAGAACCTACACTTTACTCATTTACAGAGTTGCAAGTTAAAGGGACTTAACTGCAACTTAACTCCTAGCTGAGTCATTCCTGGTTTCAAATCTCCCAAATGAAGTATATGGTTTGGTGACATAGGACTTCTCTTTGGGTTCTTAAATTCCCCGTGAACACACCTGGCAGGCAGGTGCTCTACCAAGTTGGGGCTCTGCCCACTGCAGATGGGTCTGTCCCAGTAATGCATTCTGGAAGTGTGGAAGTAAGCAGAGGCTGGAGTTAGTGACCACTGGACCACTGTGAAAAGGACCTGAGCTAAAACCCCACCGATCACCTGACTTCCCAAAGCCCGTCTCTGACTGGTGGACCATAGTGACATTTTGGCCGCTTGCAATTAGTGTCCCTTCACAGCCAGGGTCTGGTAAGCCCCCAGAAACCTGCTTTGTTTTCCTCCCAAGCACCCTGGTTAAAGGTCGCTGGGTCTTTTGCAGAAGGATGTGAGATGAGGAACAGAATACATTTTTAGCAGTGTAGGGTGTCCTTCCTCCCAGGGACCTGGTGTTCTGGGTGTAAAGTGGCTGCAATCTGGGGACTGACTGAGGGGCCAGGACTTTGTGTTTAGGACTCAAATTAGGTTTTGTCCACTTGATGTGGAACTTTTCTGCTTATGTGGTCAAGTAAGAATTTAGTAGCTTCCTAGCTCATTTCTGGTACACCAAAATTAAGTAGCCTGGTCTGCAGGCTTACTCTGTTTTACCCCTGCTATGCCTCCCATCTTTCACAGCAGCCACACAGCCACCTTCCTATCTATGATGTCTGGATCTGTGGATTCAGCCAACCTGGCATGGACAGTATTCTGGGAAAGCAATCACATCAGTACTGAGCATGCACAGACTCTTCTCTTGTCATCACCCCCTGACTAATTCAGTATAACAACTACGTACATAGTGCTTACAATGTACATGGTACTGTAAATCATCCAGGCTACAGGAGGAAATGCGCCATCCTTTCACCTGGAAAATGAGCCCTTACCTTTCTACCCGTGGATGGCTGTGATTTCTCCTATAGTAAACCAAGCCTTAACTTTCTATAGATTCACAAATTCTACAGATTTCCACTGCCAAAAAACCCCATAAATATCCCCAGCTCCAGACTTGAGGGCCCACATTCTATTTCCTTGGGTGTGTACATTTAAAATTTGGCCTAATAAATCCCTTTATGACTCTGTTAAAAAATAAAGTATACAGGATGTGTGTAGGTTATAGGCATTTTATATGAGGGACTTGAAGATTAGCTGTTGGGGCCCTGAAACCAATGACCCCTAAATGCTGAAAGCAGAGTGTGTAGAACAAGACAGACTCTTAAGCCTTTGAGGGGGAGGTGGGGGGGGGAGAAGAAGAAGGAGAGGGAGAGGGAGAGGGTGAGGGAGAAGGAGAGGGTGAGGGAGAGGGCGGGGGGAGGGGAAGGAAGGAAGGAAAGAGAAAAATAGAGAAAGAGAGAGAGAGGAAATAAAGAGGAAGGAAGGAAGGAAGGAAGAAAGCGAGGGTCTCCAGCCATGGGTGATAAGTACCACCAAGAAACAAAATGGAGCTGTGGTGGAGCCCCTGTGAGCTCTGCTAGGAAACCCCTCTTGGAGGTGTGAGGGAGAGGGCTTGGGAGTAGAACCTCAAAGTGCAGAGCTGGGCAGGCACAGTGCTCCTGGGAGATGGTGGACCTTGGAGGGTCTGAGACCAGAGACCCACTGCGGAAACACCCCCAACCTGTGGAACTTTATTTCTTCTACCACCTCATTTTCTCAATTTTAAAACCTGACCAGATGTGAGTGGAGGGAGCTGCTTAACTGTGTAGGTATAAAGTGATCTTTTATTTAAGGTCTCCAGCAAGAGAATTTTAATTCTCTGGCTTATGTGCTAATAAAGAATATTTAAGTACAAAGAGAATATATCAAACTTCTGCTGCTTAGTGGCTCATGGTGGCACATGCCTGTAATCCTAGCACTCTGGGAGGCTGAGGCAGGCAGACTGCAAGTTCAAGCCCAGCCTGGGCAACTTGGTGACTTAGTGAGATCCCGTCTCAGAATTCAAAAACTAATGGTTAAACAAAGGGCTAGGGATGTAACTTGGTATGAAAGATCTGGGTTCAATCCAGTACTGCAAAACAAAAGCAAAAAATCAATTTTTGTTGCTTAGGTACTGAGTTCCTAAGTAATGGGAATAAAGGATTGAATCATTATACGCTTTTAAAAACAAGAAGGGCCTTTAAGTGGAAATTGCTTTCTCATTCACTTGTTGTCATTGTTTTCTCTTCCTTTGAGAGGCTCTGAATCTGCCTCCCCTGGAAGGTAGAGCTTGGAGAGTGCTCTGGTGCCTTCCTTCTGCTGCCAGAATAACAGCATGAGGCTCAACTATATCCCTGAAAAGCCTGGCAGGGTTTCAGGAGGTAGTTGAATTGGAATGGCACTGGAGGATGGAAAGACTTCCCAGAGACTCAGGGACAGAGTACTGAATAAATACCCAATTAGGGGTATTGACTCCACTAGGGAACCTAGATAGCAGGAGAGCATTATTTCCATGTGTCTGGGACGGTAACTGATGTGTGAGTTCACAACCCGGTGGGGGAGATCTGCCCTAATGTGGACAGGTACTATTCAACACCCTGGGGTCTGACACAGGAAAAGTTGGAGGAAAAGATGGAACCTGTCCAATCCCCCCAGAGCCAGGATGCCCATCTTTTCCTGTCCATAAATGTCAAAAGTCTAGATTCTGTACCTTTTGCAATTAGAACTTGGTCCAGTCCCCCATCTCCCCAGGTTCTTGGCCCTTTGTCTTCAGACTGAGCATTACACCTTCAGCTTTCCTAGGTCTGAGGCTTCTGGACTTAGACTGAGACATGCTATCTATATTCCTGGTCTCCAACTTGCAGACTCTCAGCCTCCCCTAATAAATCCCCATCTGTCTGTCTGTCCAAACATCTATCCATCCTGTTGGTTTTGCTTCAATATCATTGATGGCCTAGGGTTTTTACTGTTAATGATGGATCGTTGATTTCGTCAATTATGTATAGAATTCGGAGGGAGGGTAGTGCAATCAGGATGAGGATTATAGCTATTATAGATTATTATATATTATTATAGATTATAGATAGCCCTAGCTAATATAGATTCTTTTCTTCATTTTTCTTAATTTAATTTCCTACCCCTTCCCTCCCCCAGTTTCTGGGTCCCACAAAACTCTGTAGATATTTTGCCACGTAGGCTCAGGTGGCAAATCTTATTATCTCATCCCCACTCAGTCCTGCCCCTGGCTTAGGAAACCATTCTCTATTCTGCAGGTCACTGAGGCTTGGTGTTACTTCTCGGGCTCTCTCTCAAAGCCTTCGTCCATAACTAGTCCTTTCTGTTTCTCTCATGGGCAAGACTCAAACTTCACAGTCTGAAAGAGACTTCTATCTCTGGGCCTCCTGCTGTCACACTGAAGAACAGAGCACAGGACAGTGCAGCTGTATGAACGGGACAAGAGGAAAGGGGGAACAGGAAATGCCAAACCACGGGTGAATGTAAAGACATGATCCCTCCTTTTCTCCTCTACCGTGTACTTCCAATACATTATCGCTTTTTATCCCCAGTGCAAGGTAGGAATATGATCTCTCTTTCATAAAAGAAACATTAGCCTGGAGAGTCTGAGAGACTCCCAGGTCCCACAGCGAAGGGCAAGAGTGGGGGGTGCTTGGATGTCTTGATTTTTCAGCCCTGTGCCAACTTCACAAAGTTCCTACAGTACTGTATCCTCTGGTATCACAATTCATAGTACCTACCTGTGTCAGAAACTCCCAGCCCATGCTTTGCCAAGGTAAATTATGTTCATTTGAGTTTAGTTGCCCTGATCTTCTGGCTGAAGGATAATTTGTCCATGATAGGGATAAGGATGATATGAATACTCTCAAGTAGTCTCTGGTTCTATATTGCCCCTAAATTAGCTTCTGGGCAGCCACTAGTTTGGAATGTTTTGCAGCTACAGTAATGGCCCCCTTTCTCTACAGTCAATTGGGTCGACAATACAAATCAGCAATTAAAATTGCCCAAACAATTTGACCACAGTCAGGTACTTTTGGGTCTATGGATATCACTGAAATTTCCTGGAGAAGACTGCAAGCTGAAAGGGCCCAAAGCTCAGCTCCTGGGTTGCCAGCCTTCTCCTGACAGCCTGGTGGTATTATATAGGCAATAAAAGGTGACAAGGATGTGTTGGCCCATGTACCCATTCACTGAGAAGATCTTTTCACAAATACCCCTGAAAATTACTTGTTCTTTAGGTCGCACAATTCTGTCTACATTGGGGTCTGCTGAAGCCTACAAATTCATGATCCAAAATTCCTCAGTTATGGCTTGTGTCTAGATGTTCCCCCAGGACCTCATGCAGTCATAGGTGGGGCTTTTTCAGAGGTGGCTGAATTTAGAGTGTGTGACTGATTCATGGGGCAATGCTAGGATTAAGGGCACTAGGATTAAGGATAGGTGATTACTGAATCAGTCCACTGATTGGTTTGGCACTGCTCTAATTCCTATAGACTGGATACAATATAAGGGACAGAAAGAGGCTTGCCTTCTCCCTTGCTTGCTTGCCTTGCTACCTTCTGCCCACTATGAACTGTTTCTCTTCTGCAATGTCTGTCTTCCATACCACCCTGCCTTGGAGCAAGCCGATTATGAACTGAAACCTCTGCAAACTGTGAGCTAAATAAGTCTTTTCCCCTTTAACTTTGGGTGTTGAGTATTTTGTCTCAGCAATGAGAGAAAAGTAACTAAGACACTCACCATGTCAGCCCTGCATGTAGCCAATTTCATACAGAAATTGTCCTCTGCTGAGGACATGACCCCTAATCACAAAGGAAATTATTGATTCTGATCATTTTTTCCTCTTAAGGACTAGATATTTTTACACTTTCCTAAACTCTCTCCACCTTGGTTTGGTGGGAAGCACTGTTTTTACTCTAAGGAATCCTTCTTAAATTTGTGCAAATTAGTCAAATATTTGCTAAGTGGCCATCATGTGCAGGGCATAGAATATGAGAAGCTATAAGAGGCAGTAGTGTATGTAAGTACAAAAGATATGCTGGGGCTCCCTGACTTTTTCTTATCGCATTGTGTTGTGCTATGTAGGATGTGATGTGGTATTAACAATAGCCACAACTGGTAAGTTCTCAAATTCATAACCCAGCTCTATCTCCTTCTCTATATTTAAAATAAAAATAAATAATTTCCATCATCACCTGGAAAATAATATCTAAATTCTCAAGCATAAATAAAACATTTTATATTTCTATAATTTTTCAAAAATTAAAACCAAGTTTTAATTTTTCATACTCTCCTAATCAAGCCATTGAGTTTTCCCAAGCTAGTGGGTTTACTTAGGGTGGAGTTTCCAACTTTTCAGAGATGACTGCATGGCTGGCTGTCCTCCATCACTGTAGTTGTTCAATAGCACAACTTCTGTTCATTCAACAGAACTAACAGAAATAATTTATGTCTCAAGAAGCAAGCTTTGAATCTTCTATCTCTTTCAATGCATTCAGATAAGACAGATCAATAAACCCACAGTTACTTGAGACACTATAATCCTGAATTTAAAAGTATTTCTAAATGTATGGGATCTTTACTTCATAATAACAGGTAGAGCTACTTCTTTCTTAAATTAAAATTTCAGAAGAAATACATGTATAAATGTGCTCTGGTATGGAAATAGCATTCCATTTAGAGTAATACCAGTTTCTTTGAAGTGATACATAAAACCACTGGCCTTGGGAATGCAGGCATGTTTTACTTCTATCCCAGATCCAAAAGGTTGGTAATCATATTTCTAAGAACCAGCACTGTGGATTGTTAAGATGACACAAAAACAGAAGAGGAAATATATTAAGAGATAATTTCCAAGCTGGGAGTAGTGGCACATGCCTATAATCTCAGCACTCTAGGAGGCTGACATAGCAGGATGGCAAGTTTGAGCCCAACCTGGGCAATTTAGCAACTTAGTGAGACTCTGCCTTAAAATAAAATTTAAAAAAATTTAAAAAGATGGAAGGGCTTGGATACAGCTCAGGGTGAAGTGTAACTCAGTACTGGGTTAAAACTCTAGTACCATAAAAAAAAGAGAGATAATTTCTTGGTAATGAAGTTCTCTAGGGAAAAGCACATGCACAATTATGAATAAACACATTACTATAAAATATGAAGGAGAAAACCTTACCCGAATCCAGAAAGTAAGCGACAGAAGAGAAAGAAGCCATAACCTTGGACAAATGAAGAAAGGAAGGCAAAGAATCCGTTGACAGACATGCAAATCAGAAGAGACTGTTTCCTTCCCACTTTGTCTGCCAGTCCTCCCCAGAAGAACGCCCCCACCATCATCCCGAGGTACACTATGCTGCCTGCAACACACAGAAAACAAAGAGATACATCAGAGATTGGAAGTCAATGACACGTCACAGCAAATGAACAAGGCACAAAATACATTCCAGTATTTCTCATGGGGAAAACGACCTCAGAAAACATGTCTGTCAGGATACAGTAATCAGCTTTCAAGTAGGAAAGTAAGCTCTGCCAGCTACTGCTGGTTACCATGGGCAGTTAGTTGCAAGGGCTGATGGGAAGTCATTTCCATTATCAACTCATGGAGAAGAAGACATAATGGTCATGTGCCATATCAGCCTTGTGGGGAAGGACATACAGTGGGCAAGAATTAGAAGTCTCCTTGAGCAGTAAGCTTGAAGTTTGACTCATGGTCAGGTCACCTTTGGTCCAAATGTCCAATGCAGTCCCAAGACAAGGCCAAGATAGGGGACCAGTTCAAGGGCACCCAGGTCAAAGTAGGCCTGCCAGAGTGTTTCAAATCTCTGCCTATAGCAGATGACTGTCACCAAGGCCAGACCCTTAAAGTGCTTCTGGAGGGTTCTATGGGTTCTCTCTCTCTAGGCCAGTGGTGGCGAACCTATGGCACTTTGTGTCATGGTGTTTTTTTTTTAAGACAAAAGATGTTAATGTAGAGTTGCTTTTTTCTAAACTAAAACCTCAGTATTCAGTTATAATTGCGGTGTTGACACTCTGTGATAAATAAGTGGATTTGGGTTGCTGTTTGGGCACTCAGTCTCTGAAAGGTTTGCCATAACTGCTCTAGGCTTTCCTGAAAACCCTGGCTCTTCCTTGGAATTTGGGGAGGTAGGCTTAGAGATTATAGTTCATTTTAAAAACGATCTCTAGGTCTATTCATCAAGAAAGAATCTTGGAGTCAGGAGCTTAAGGAATTCAGGGAGAAGGGAAAGAGCAGGGAGATACTAAACTTATCATGGTTGGCTCTGGTCTCTAAGGGAAACAAATAGAAAATCAGGAGTTAGACAGAGGTTCCTCTTGGTGTCACCATGAGTAGACACTTGAATTTTCTAATTCACTTTGTTCTTCTAAAAAACCAGACCTCTACCAACCCTGTCTAAAATCTTTGTCAGGATAAAATCATATTAAGTGTGGCAAATGTTGGTTCAGAAAAGTTTTTTTAAAAAGGATACACAGTGTCTAGAGAGAATAACACAATTAATGAGGTTTGCCATATCCAGATGTGGCAATAAAGAAGTTGCCACTTCACCTTCCATCCATTTCTGCTTTTTCCTTTGGTTCACTCAAGAACCATTTTCTAAACACATTCCAGCAATACTGTGGCATCAAAGTAAGAAAGTAAAAACAAACATTGGTGCATTTATTGCTTTAGATTACTTTGGGAAATAAAATATTTAAATGGCCACAAATTAGTGTGTTAACTACACAGTTAATGAATCAACAAGACTCAGAAGGAAATCACTTCGCAAGGGCTCACAACCACCCCACCAATGACATGAGCTCTGCAGACAGCTGAGTACACAGAGCTACAGGGAGTGCTGGATGTTGGGAACAACTGTAACATCAGACAAAACCTGAGCTGTTTCCAATTAGACTGGGAGATTGCAAAGAGGTGAGTGGTCCATCTTTGCCTGGGTGTGGAAGGCATAATTATCTGTCCCACGGGAGCAACTATACACAGATTATCCCTCTCAGTAGAGATTACTCATATCATGAGACTGGATGCATGTCCAGCAGGCGGTTTAAAGAATGTATCGGTACAATGGAGGGAGTTGCAGATGCAAACAGACTGATCCAGGGAAATGCATAGGCAGAGTATCTCTTATTTATAAGGAAAGAGGCTCAAGTTGGCCACTCAGGCCTCAGAAGGATAAGTGGTAGCTGAGCATCTTCATAAAATCGTCTGTCCTTGAAAGTGCCTACAAATCAGAAAGCAGGCTGCCGCAGATCTGGCACAGCCCATGGCTGTGGCATTCTAAAGACTTAGAAGCCTTTCTTGTAGCCCCAGGCCCAGGAACAAAGCTTCCCCTTGCCACTTGTGTACTATACCTCCCATCCACCCCAAAGGTAAACAGCATGACAGGACAGCAACACTAACCCAAGGCCTCTTGTTGTTCCCATCCTCACTCTATGCAGAAAGCGAGAGCAATACAGAGGCAAGCTTTCTGCATTTGACAGCCATCCATTTACTATCTTTTAATGATAGTGTATTATCCCAGCTGTGGCCATCAGTTTGTGTCAGAGATTCTTTGAAGAATGTATCATACTTTGCTTCTTGTATTCCTCACCACAACGCTGCAAAGTATTACTAACCCATTTCATAGATGAAGAAACTGAGGCTTAGATTAGGCAATTACATCTACCAGATACAAAGTGGCAAATCAGGGTGGCAAAATGATGTTCCTCTGACTAAAGCTTGGAAGTCTTTCTCAGCTCTGAGACTCAGTTGGATCCTCCAATGGGACCCCTTTGACCTGAAACTAAAGAGTTAAAGCCTGATGCCCCAGCAAATGCCTAGAGCTACAAAAGACCTGCTCTGATGCCCAGATTGTTCCTGTTATTAATTTTGAATATTAACACTGTTCTTTCTCTTGAGCTCATGTGAGAAACACCTATTATATGCAAACCAGGAAGCAAGTGATATAGACAGAGGAGGCTCTCTAGGTGGGGGTCAGAGCTTCTGCTCGACCACAACCTTGTTCTGTTTAAAAAAAAGGGATCAGAGCACCTGGGGCAAGCACAGAAAATTCAGGTCCTCACCCTATATCCTAAGCACCCCTCATTTCCCTCCTTCCTCCTAACAGCCTGGTCTTGCAGATGTGTGGATTTTGACTCCTGAGAGAATGGAGTTTATAATCTAGGAAAGTGGCTTAACAGAAAGTAAGCCAGAGGGACGGGGATTTAGCTCAGGGGCACTGTGCCTGGCTCACAAGCACAAGGTCCTAAGTTCGATCCCTGGTACCACAAAAAAAACAAAACAAAAATGTAAGCCAGAGGGAAGCAGCCAGGCCACAACCTTCCCCGGCCTCACCAGGTTACCTGACAAGGGCAGACAGTGCTGAAATGTGCATCGGTGTCTCTGGGCTCTAGGTTCCCACATTCTCGTGCTAGTCATCAGGATGGCCTAAGCAGGAGCTCATGACTCAGTAGGGGACACAAATGGATACATAGCCAGGCAAGCCTGGGCCCAGTCAGTGCAAGCTCCACAGGGGGGTGTACACAGAGAGAGGGCAGAGGTCGACCTCGACCTCGGGAAAGAGCTCACGAAGAAGAGAATGTCTGAGGGGAGCCTGAAAAACAAGAAAGCTTTCAAAATGGATTTGAATTCCTCCACACTGGCAGGTTTATAACAAAAAAAGTTATATTAAGTGGTATCTTATCCTCACTTGTACTCTGGCTAAAATTACATTTAAGATTTAATGGTGATACTCTTTTGTGACTATGCTTGGTACTATTGGTACTTGGTAATTTCCATTGGCCAAGCAATGGAAAGAATTAAGCCAACAAGGTAGCTTATTTGTGAAAAGGGCAGCACATGTTCATTTGTTGATCATATGACTTATTTAAAGCCAAACCTTTGTTGGCGCAAGGTGAATAAAACTATAATCATGCTGGGCTTGTCAGAATACAGACTGTATTTCCTGTCTCATTTGAGTTCACCTTTTGTTTTGTCTTCATGGTGTTATAATGAAAATCTTTGAAAATTCAGGATAGATGCCACCAGATACACTATGCCTTCTACACGCCAGGCCTCAAGTTGCTGCTGCTGCTGGCCAGAAGTACAAAGGATCCAAAGCTCCATGTTTTATAAGAGGGAAAATTGAGGTTATGAGAAAACAGAATTTGAAACCAAGTCTTTTAGATCCTGGGTCTTCAAAGTACAATCTTCAGACCAAGGACCTTAAGGTAGAAATGCAGACGGTAAGGTCCCGCTGAGACTTACTGACTTGGACTCTGCATGTGAACCTCAATCCCGAGTAATCCATGTGCTTGTTTAAATCTCAAAGTACTTTTAGGCTGCCAAGTTTGCCGCAGAAACAGACAACCTCTGTAATGCATTTCTTGCCTCAAGTATTGTATTTGTCCAGTAGGTGTTAGAGGAGAGAAGATGTGGCCCACAGGAAACTTGAAAGACATGGGACAGGCACAATCTCCCTGGATGAGCTGGACATCTCACCCAGCACATGGCGCTGTGTACTCAGGAAGGACTCACCTCCCCCAGGACCTGCATTCAAGCAGTATTAAGTGAAGCCGGCCATGATTCGTGGATTCTTTTATGAATTTAATAAAGCTTTAATTCGGTCAGGCTTTTGAAATGTTGAACCTGCCCTTCCCATAGCTATGCTGATGGCGCTCTTGGCCGCCCAGCCTCTCAGTCTTGAGAAGGCAATCAAAGACCAAGCATGAATTTCTCATCACAGATTTGCTAACATGAGGGCTGGTTCCATTTTATTTAATCACACTATTATAGACAGCTAAGTTAGATAAAAATTAATATGTAGTCAGAGAAGGATCAGACCCTCGAGGAAGTCAATACAAACAAATAAAGGCATCAGAACTGTGGCAGGAGGCAAACCTGAAGAAAGCCAGGCCTTAGGATGGAGAAGGAATGGCCAGGCCTGAGAGGATCCCTAGAGATAAGCAGAATCTTGAGATTATACTGTAATTAGAGCCACCTGATCCAGGGGGCCCTCGATAGGCATCAGACACATAGGTGTGGGACCAAACACCTGGACACACACTCCTTCTAAGAATTCCTTTCTTTCCATGTACCCCTGTGACTGATTTCCCTATGGGATGAGTATTAGCTAAGCAACTATACTTGGAATCCAACAGGTTGATTGGAGTCTGGCCCATGTTGTACCCACGTTGTGATTTTGCTGTATAAATTACCTCGAACCACTCACTTGGGACCCCTCCTGGAAACCCAGGAGCTGTTCTCTTCTTCTTCCCAATAAAACTCTCCTACCTTCCCAAGTTTGTGACTTTACTCTTTGGTGTTGTGAGACCATGAACTTAGCACATCTGACATCTAACAGGTCGGGAGTTATATTTTTCCACATCAATACCCTCATTTCTCCTGATAAATATCACATTTCCATTTCTGTCTCTTTGCTAAGATGCTTTTGATTTCTTGTAACAATCCCTGAAGAGGTCACCTCCCCCCCCACCATTTTAAATCATTTAAACAAAACAGAACATTTTAAGGAAATGAACTATAGTATTTTTCTCATAGCAACTTTTAGCCAATTAGTTTTTAAAAATTGTTTTAAGCACCCTGGTTGTCCATGGCTAATGCATTATTCCAGAATCCACTGCACCATTTATTTATAAATTGATTTTCAAGAAAAGCAATCCATAATGGTATCCTGAATTCAGAGAAATAATCTCCATGAGATAATGATCACATTGACCTTTTATAAGAGCACTGTCTTAGGTTAACACAAAAAATTTAAATCAAAGTGAAATAAAAGTAACTTTTTGCGTAACGAAGACATTTCTGGGAGTGACCGAAAAGTGTAATAACATAATCTTATTCCTTGTATTCACAGAATTAAGAAAACATTTTATTGCCCAAATTATGCTCCATAGATATTACTAGATATTACTTTATTCATAAAAAGCCAATACAGCTCCCCAAGTAGGTCCCCCCAAAGCTGGGATATGCCTACTCTAGAAGCCACTGACGGAGTCTCATCTCCGTGGAACCCTGGGCTCTTCTGATCCTTTTCCAACCAGGTCTCGACTTTTGGACTTCTTTGTTCATTTCTGTATTGTTGAATTAGAAATGATAATATAAAAATCTCAGCTTTGGTATTTATTCTGTTAGATTCTTTCATTAAAAGTGTCGAGAAGTGAACTCATTTAAACAATGGAAATTGATGTGAGGAAAGAAGGAGAACTGTTTTTGTTGCTGCCTTTTAAAAATGAAGTGCAGTATCTTTCATCTGTATCTCACCATTCTGAGCTCGGGGTCAGGCAGCACAGAGTTAAGCATCTAGGACTTCAACCAGATGGCCTAGATCTGAGTCCTTGCTTTCCTGGCCCTGGCTATGTGATCCTGGGTACTTACTTAATTTCCTTGCATTTCACTTTTCTCCTTGGTACAATGGGGCTAATAATAGAACCTATCTCACAGGATTTTTGAGGCATTAAGAAGAATTTAGGAACATGTGAAATGAAGTAGGTCAATAAGCAACAATTACTAATATTTATATAGGTGTGAGATAAAGAGAAAAAGGTAGAAAAAGACAAGGGGATGGGAGAAAGGTGGAAGGAATCAAAGGAGAGGGATCTGGAATGGTGAAGAAAGTGAAATGACATTAGCTAGCTTCCCTCAGCTCAAGCTCTGGCAAGAAGCCACTTGAAACAGCTTTAGAAGAATAACTGAATTTTTTAAATCCCAAAGACACTTGTTTATTTTGCAACTTAAGGCCATTTAAACATATAATTATGAGGCATGTCCTAAAACCAGCTCCTCCTTTTATTTTTCCAATTACTATTTTCAGTAGCCACAGGTAGGGGTCATTATGTGTTCAAATGCATCTGTGGACTTTGACAAAATAAAATAAAACCAAAGGAAGCAATGACATCAAAGGCTTATGGACAAAAGCGAGAAAACCTTTCTAATTTGCATTGGGGAACATTGGCAACAAACATTCACTCACATTAGCTAGAAAGAACTGTAAATATCAGATAAGGTCTACAGTGCATCTCTGACTTCCACTGTTGGAGGCTGACATTTGAGTGTGTTGGTATAGGCAGAGTTGCTTCTATAGACAGATAATACTATGTCAAGCAACACTGCTACTTGTTACCTGTGTATGTCCACTAGGGCACAAAACAGCTCATGGAGGCCAAAGACACTTGCACTGAATCTGGTAGGCAAGCCGACTATAGGAGAGTCCAGACAAGGAAGCCCACTCTGTTCTGTAATATCCCTCTCAAATAGCTGGGACACAGAGTGCCCACTGGATGGGGAAGGACAATAAGATATTTTTGCATAGAATGACTTTGCTGACTCCCCAGAAAGGGCAGTTACAATCTACTTGGTATTAAAAACAATAAAAAAACTCAACCAAGCCTTGGGAATCAAGAACATCAGAGTCACTTTGTGGAGTGTTATGGATATCATGCATAGGTGCCATCCCAGGGGCAATCCTGCTCTGTGGGCTCTCCCACCCAAAGCCCTGTGCTGCGGAGGAGAACCGTAACTGATTGAACCTGCTTTTCACTAATGCCAACCACTGACCCAGTAAGTAGAGCGAATGATCACTAATTTCACAGCTTTTGAGGCCCACAGTCCTGGACAGGACATGGCCTTTCCTCTCCAGCAGCTCACTGTTGTGTGGTTTTAGACTTTATCTGTATATTAGAATCATCTCATTATAGACCTTTAAAAACAAAACAAGATAAAGCACAGATGCCAGGCCACACCCAGGAGCTCTGTGTCCAGGGTAGGGACTCAGTGACAATAGTGTTTAAAAACTCCCCAAGCAATTCTAATGTGTAGCTGGGGCTTTGAACCTTTATTTTCCTGGGAGATTAAAAACATGCAAAAAATAATTACCACAGAATGAAACACATGCTGTAATCAAGGTAAGTACAGTTTGCTTAAGGGGGAAAAGGAAGGAATAACTTAATTAGTGCTAGGGAATTTTGAAATGCTTCACATGAAAGATGACTGTTGTTCTGGGGTTGAAACCGTGAAAAAGAAGTCTCCAGGTGCAAAGAGGGAAGAAGACCACATGCGAAGCCTGCGGCAGGGGTGGGAGAAATTACAGCACAGCACATTAGGAGGCTCCAGGTGGTTAGGGTTGTATTAGTCAGCTTGCCTACTGCTAGAACACAATGCCTGACACTCACAATTTAAAGGAAAGAGGTTTAATTTGTCTCATGATTTCAGGGGATTCAGGCCATGGTCAGCTGGCAGAGGCAGAAACATCATGGCAGAGCAAAGCTGCTTAGTTCATGGCGGCTGGGAAGCAGAGCAGGGGGACAGTACCAGAGAGGAAGGGATGAGGGACCAGTATAGACCCTGAGGACATGCCTTTAAGACCTACTCAAACACCCTCAGAAGTGTGCTATACTGATCCTTCAGGTGGATCCCAAAGCCGATCAAGTGGACACTCCAGCCTAACCACCACAAGGGTGGATGGAATGTAGAATGAGGAAGGAGTGGAGGTACAGTGGCAAAACAGGTGGCTGGAAGAGGAGTTGGAGTCACTCCCAGGAGCTGGGCTTTACCTCTGGGGTAACTGAAACAAAGGCCGGGCATTATGTATACCAGATTTCACCTCAGCAACTACACAGAGAATAAGCAGGAAGGTCAAACGATGGGGAAGAGTGGATGGGAGTAAACGTCTATTAGGACAAGGACATGTAATTGAGGCTCCTGAAGTGCCTGGAGTGCAATATTTAAGGAGACTCTCTCAGGTGCCAACTTTGCAGTTGCACAACCCTGAATGTGAGGACTTCCTTATGTCTTGGACCCAGGTCCCTCACTCTCCTCACCCTAGTTCTGGCCCTGGAAAAAAGACCACTGAGTGACTATCACTGCCCCTAGGACTCTGGTAGCTCAGGGGAGAACCGATGGTGCCTGGTTTAAGGCAGCTGGAGCAGGTCTGGAGAAGAGGAAAAAGGCTGGAGGTAGTTTTAGTGGTGGAGCACACAGTTCTTTTTAAACTGTGGGGTGAGACAGGGAAGAGTTGAAGGTGACACTGAAAATTCTGGCTTGGGATAGGTCATTGTAAAATTAATAAAGAAAGGGGAAGCAGAAGAAGGCAGGGCTAAAAGGGACCATGTCTCAAACAGGTGAGGAAGATGATTACCTCAGTGAGCCTCAAGCTGAAGAGGGCAGAACATAGAAACCAATAAAACAGTGATCAACGTCACCAGGAGATGCTTCATGAAGGAAGCAGGGCTTGAAGTGAGCTTCCAAAACAAGGAGAAGGGACCCTAGGACCCTGCTGTGGGATGTAGATTGGTCCAGCCATTAGGGTAAACAGTATGGAGATTCCAAAAGAAATTAAAAACAGAACTGCCATGTGAGCCAGCAATCCCGCTTCTGGGTATGTACCCCACAAAAATGAAATCATCACCTCATAAAAGTATCTGCCTCCCCATGTTCAACTGGTGTAAAAGAAACTTGAAATAGGCAATCTCCACATTACTACAGAAAGGTCACTTAGCAGTACCCATAGAGTAAGAGCTCAGGAAAGACCTTTGGGTTTGTCCCAGAAGTAGTCACTGGTGAGGTCTGAAAGGGACTTCTCAGGCCAGTACTAAGGACAATGTCAGAAGCAGAGAATAGTAGTTGGCAGCTGGGTGGCAATGAGGAAATGCAGACAAGAGATGAAGCTCAGGACATCTGCAACTTGGAGAAGCAGAAGGTGTGACACTGCTGTCCTGAAAGGAGCTGGGGGAAGTGCAGAATGGGAGGGCAGTAAAGGCAAGAAAAACAGAATGCGTGTGAACACACATGTGGTTGCCTTGCAACCACAGCCCTAAGTATAGTAGAGCAGCAGAACAGCAAATAGAAGCAAGGGGCCTGTGCTATCAAAAGAGTGTGCTACTCTGGAAGAATGGTGCTATTATGTCTTGTTTCCAGAAAATACACGAAAAACAAGCTTTTGAGAAATGTATTTTCTTTTTTTTTTTGGTACTGGGGATTGAACCTGAGTCCTTGCACTTGTGAGGCAGGTGAAGGTTTTTGAGAAATTTTAAATCTTTTCAAGTTTAAGAATAACTGCAGGCAATGAAAGGCTTTTTTTTTTTTTTCCCACCAGAGAAGTCTCTATTGTATCATCACAGTGACAAGCAAAGCATTAATCTTTCAGATTTACTGATATTTTAGAGGAACAGAACAAGAAAATAATCTTTGATCTCTCTCCATATTAAATCTTTTGCTATTTTATAACAAATAAAGGCCTAGAGGGGCCAGGCCCCTCACTACTTAAGCCCAGACAGTCCCTGCATGGCCAAAAACAGGTCTGAGGGTTAGGTCCAAGATAACACAGTGTCAGGTCAATGCTGACTGGAAAAACTGGTGCGAGTCCTCCAAGACTCCATTCTTGAAAAGCCATTTATAAGTTTCTGCTGTTTTCAAGTTTAGGTGGCAGATATGAAAATAACATAATTCCTGCTAGACATCTAGAGAAAATTCTTCAGCCACTTCAAGTGCTGTGATACAAATTACAGAGTTCATAAGTACAAGGTCTACCTCCGACTTGCAGATGTTGTCCTAATACATCCCTGCTGGAAAGCTGAGGCAAACTCAGGCCGGCTCTTCCTGGGACTTGTATGTCATCATTAGTGGTGAAACATCACACAGGAGCTCCTCTTTCTCAATGGTCAGAAGTACACCTTTGAATTTCAGGGAAGGTGACTGAAATAATTAGGGGCTGACCCACAGTACTGTAGCTTTTATGTAGTAGCTGATTACTTTTGCTATGATTATTAATGATTTATGTCTAGAATGAACAATTGGCCATCTGCTTCTCAAATTTGAAGGGAAAAATGTTCATTCTGAGAGTAAGAAAAAAGTAGGAGTTGGGATCAATTATATTATGGTTCAAACCAAAGAATTCTGAATCCATTTTGTTTTCTCCTGTAAAGCCTATGACAAAACATATTTAAAAAACAACACACTCAAAAGCCTTCAATGTCCCTAAACATATCAGTAATTCTTACCTGTGAACGCTTATCCAATTAATTGTGTATGCAACATCTGCCTCTTGCCTGTCATCTAAATCCTGTATCTTGAACTTCACCCCCACATTCTTTGTGAACTCACCAGACTTGTAGTTTTCATGGTAACTCCTACATATCCTCACCCATATTCCCACTCGTATTATCTGTCAGTTTTTCATATGCACCAGTCTTAACTTTATAACTAATTTGCAACTGGAGCCCAGGCATATATCATATGGCCTCTTATTCTGAAACTCTATGTAGCTCCACTATTCTCTATACATCTTAAATAATTAGTAAAAGTCAATTTAATTTGAATTTAATATAGAGGTTTTAACTCAAACCATAGTCCTTTGTGCATACAGCTATGCAATTGATGAAACTAAATTAAAAATGAAATTCTGACCATAAAATCTTGAGTGTCCCAAGAAAGTGTTACAAATGGCATACTCAAGACTTTTTGTCTAGAAGTGATTCCCAAATGCATATATGTCTACAAAACAGGCTTCATGAGAACGTTTCCAGAGCCTCAGTTAAATGAGAAGAACAAGGAACAAGGAAGAGGATGTGCTTTTTCACAGATACATTTATTTAGTTTTTTAAAAGGTCCTTCATTCTATGGGTATGTCCTTCCTGTTACTTTGGTGTGAGCATGGCTTTTGTTTTATGAAATGATAGAGTGTATAAACATTAGTGTGTTAGTATAGTTACTGTTATTTTAAATGTCCTTCCTTACTAAAATAAAAAGTTAACTTCTCTATGTCAATCCTTATTTTGTTTTAAATGGGACTTTAAAGCCCAAAAGGCTGAGAGCCACTAGGATAGAACTCCCAATGGTAGGAACAATAATTTGGAAACAATGCACTTTGAAAAATGGCTAAAGGAAAAAAATTCCTGTAATTTTTGTAGTAGAGATGTCTCCTGTGAACATGTCTGATGACTTCACAACAGAGCTGCATAATTTGTGAGTCCTCCCATCCAAAGGTCAAGTCTGTCCTCTCCTCTCCTTGATCCTGATTGGTAACTGGTCCAGGCAAGGGAATAAAACAGATGTGGTGCATGTGACTTCCAAGACAAGGTCATAAAAGGTCATGCAGCCTCCACTTTGTTCACTGGGACACTTGCTCTTAGAGCCCTGGGCTATCATCTGGAAGTCTCTCTTAACATTGTCAGGCAGAAATTGACACAGATAGGTGCGCTCTCCTTGGCAGTCCAATCTGAGGCCAGTTTTAATCATTCCTATCAAGACACTCACCATATTGGACTCTCCAGAAGAGTCCATCTACCAGCAAAGCCCCGTGGCATGACCTCTGTTGACACCACAAGGAAGAGTCACCTAGCAAACATTTTTCAAGTTCCTAACCACCAAAAATGTGTGGCATAATAAAATGATTATTGTTTAAAGGCCCTAATATTTGGGGTAATTTGTTACACAATGCTGCATGTTTTGGAATAGTATGTTTTCTAAGACACTTCTAAGAACATTTCTAGTGCAGATACCCAGAATATGAAGAATGCCCTATTGGGAATCTTATATTTTTTCTACTTTCAATTTTAAGGATGATCAAGACAGGTTAATTGCTATTATTTCTTTTAATACTAAAACCATTTCAAAAGAACATCAGAAGCAGTTCCATTAGGGCATTCCACTTTCCCCTTACCTCCAACTAGGTAACTAGGTAACTAGGTAACTAGGTGAGTGGGACTAGGAATCAAGTGAAAGTCCTTCCTCTTGTTCTGTCAAGGGTTCTCCAGGAAATCCCTGGGAATATCTGTGTGTGTGTGTGTGTGTGTGTGTGTGTGTGTGTGTGGTGTACTTTGCTTCAATGATTTTTAAAAGTAGGGGAAAGATAGAACTAAGTGATTGGGGTCTAGGATTAAAGCAGATCATTTTTTATGGGTGGTGGTGGTCGTAATGGGTGGTTTGGTTTTAAGATGAGAGACCTGATTGTGGTGCAAAGAGAAGAAAGATCCAGAGAGCACTTTGTCACCAACAGAAGTGTATCAACTAGCTTACAGAGGGAGAGCAGAGTGGCGTAAACTCCATGCACTCTGAAGTGTGCGAACTACAATGTGGCTGATTAGTAAAGTTCAGAAGTAGCAGGAAGTAGAACCTCAGCACCTCCTAGGAAACTGGGTCTCCATTCCCTACCATAGCTTTCTGTTTGCACAACCTCCCTCTCCCAAAATGACACCAGCGGCTTTCTGTTTCTTGCAGCTTGAGGGGCCATGGTGGGGTAAACCAATAACCACTTACAACTAATACATTTGACTCTCAAAGTACATACCAGACTAAAAGTGGTGAAGTCACTACGTGTTCTGGGGAGCACTGTGCACAGCAGGTTGTGGAGTCAGGCTGGAGCCCCACAGCCAGGCACACAGGGAAGCAGCACCCTACTGTGGTGGGCACAGCAGGGCTCTGTGCTCCACTCCCCTTCTCATTCAAACTCTGGGGGGCTGCCTGCTGCCTGACTCAGCAGCCCATGGAGGAATGCTGCTAGGACAGTGGGACAGACAGAGCTGACGGCTGGACCAACACCCTGTATCGCTAATTCAACTGGTCGCGCAAACAGTCTGACGCATTAAATCCTTGGGTTGTATGGTCAGTTTTTATTTCAATAGTTCTGATTTCAGCTGTTGGAAATAATAAATTTCCTGTGCTTTTCTAGATCTCCTGTCTTAATTTTTAACCATCTGAAAGACAAATACAGATCATTTCTTAATGTTCAGTGCACTTGGATTAGCCTTGAGAGTATCCCATCAGCAAGCTGAGCTGCAAACAAAGCTATCTAGAAGATGGATGGAGTTTTTAATCACTATTCCATTCTGTATTAGACCCAATTTCTCTCTTAACTGTTAAAACATTCACCATTAGAGTGTCAATTTTTCTTTTAAATTAGGTTATATGTGGTCTTCTACTTTAAAGGATACATTCCTTTTTAAATTCATTCATACCTAATTCCTGGTCCATTTCAGTAAAACTGAGTCATGGTCAGCTTTCCTTTTGTTTTATACTAGAGCAATACAAGATTTTATCGTGTTTCAGGCACCTTCCCTGGGGTTGGCAAATTCTAGCCTCCAGGGGGTGCCAAAGTTCCCCTTGTTTTACCCAGCAAGAAAAAAAGAGCTCTGATTCTGGGAAGGGAAATAAAAGCTGCAGACTTAAAAATGAGGCCAGTGTTGCTGGGATGAGGAAATGATCCTTTGTTTAGATCATGTGGCTCCCCGTATCACCTCCCACAGCTCCCCCAAGCCCCAAGAACTGTGAGGTTCTGAGATGTTGCCTTACTTGAAAGTTAATTAAGACAGCCTGCTCACTTCATGGATGTTGGTAGAAGACATAAGACTCTTGACTCTGAGATAAAGAACTTTAATACTCACAGCAATAGCAGTAACCAGGTTGTCAGCATTTGTGCTGACCAGGAAGGTATGGTACAGGCTGTTTATTCTTCCAGCCTTGATGCTATGCTAGAAGTCAGTGCCCTAGCTCAGGAGGATAGGAGCCATACCCCAAACTGGAGACCCCATCTTAGCTAGTAATGAATAGTACACAGGTCCACAGCAAGGGTCCACAACTATGTTTTTATCCCATGAGCTAAGAATAATATGTTATATTTTTAAAAAGGGATATAATAAAGAACATGTGACAGAGACCACAGACGGCCTGAAGAGCTTAAAGAATCTACTGTCTGGCCCTTCCTAGACTAATCTGCTAACGCCTGGTCTAGAGCACATCTCTGTGCACAGGGTCTCAGTGGGCAAGGAGCAGCAGCGCCATGGCAACGAGGATCAGGATCTCTTCCTTTCCTTTTTGTTCACTCCACGAGTGCCCCAAATCACTGGCCCACTGGGAATCAGTGCATTAACTTGGGAGATTGTCCTACTCTTTCATTATGAACCCCGCCCCAGCACTAACACCAGAGGCAGGTAGAGTTCATAAAATGGGGCTGAGGTGACAGGTGGTTGTTACATCAACTTATTTGTGGGCAAAGGCTTTGTTGCTCATTTTTACCAACACCATTCTTGTGTGGTTTAATATTTAAAGCTGGCATCCAGCCTTCCAGATGACATCGACGGCCCTCTTTTGGGAAATTACTTATTTCCTGCCAATCACAGTATTTCTCCCAAGTCAGTGCCACTATTTCACCAGCACTGGTTTTTACCACCAGCCAAATTATTTCATCACCTAGCAGCTGATTCACCTAGCTGTGTTTTTAAGCCCTTCAATTCCATGTGCTGCTGTTGCCAGGACTGGTTTCCAAACAGCAACAGTCACATCTGGCAGCTTCTTTAATTGGCTCCATGTAAAGGACCAGTTAAGAACTTTATTATCACCAAGATTCAGTCAGCACAGGATTTATCCAAGCCCTTGCTAATCAGGTAACGGTTTGAGGTAGATGATGGATTCCCTGGCACTAATGAAGAACAAATCAAGTTTATTCTACCATCCAAGAAGTAACCAGGCCTGACTCTGCTTAGCTTCTGAGATCACACAAGATTGAGCATGTGCAGGGTGGTATGACCATAGACTCAAATTTATTCTATCATTTTTGATCCATAGTTCTCTTGGCGTTAGAAACAAAATCCTGACAAGCCTGAGATAAAATATACCTGATTAAGCTTTTGTCATACTCTTAATTCCTAGCTTTTTGCCACCCACCCCACATAACTTAAGGGGTTCTTGTGACCACTATATCATGTTAGGTGGTAAGTCTGGTATGCTGGTCCCACAGATCCGAGACAATCTTGTCACATTAATATCAGCCATTACATTGCCACGTGATTCTAAGAAACAGGAAGCTTCTAAATGGAATCCTAGCTAGATCTCACCAAATGCTAATCACCCCATGTTTCTCGATTATTTTCAGCACACACTCAGAACTTTTCCTCCAAAGAGGTTGATGAGGCAATTCTTCATTTTTTTTCAATTTTGCCCAATAAAGTGTATTTTATGCTTTTATTCTGTAGTATTTTCTTTCATACTCAGTAAGTGGAAATGCCTAACATAGGAACTCAGTTAAGTCAGCAATACTTTATATAATGGTTCATTAAGAGTGAAAAACATGGGTAGGTATTCTAGAGTACTTAGTACAGGTATGTTAGCAAAAGCAAGCTCAAGATGAATGGGACACCAGAAGAGTTAATTAAGCAATGGTCTTCACAGGACAGTCTAGAGAGCAACAGAAGAATAGGGAAGGAGATTTTTCTCTTCAAGGGCAAATCTTTCACTGGAGCTTTCCTGGAACATCATTTCGGAACTACTAAAACTCCCACAGCCTGAATATTTTCTGAAAAGGGAGACGGATTTATACCTCATGAGAAAATCTGGTGAGAACCTTTTTTCTGTGAACTTTACAATGCACACATTTAGGAGAGAGGTGAGACCTAAGAGAAAAGGAAGACTCATTCACCTCAGGGTAATACAAAAGCAAAGTGAGTTGGGAAAGGGAGTGGCAGAAGAAAAGCTGTGTGGTGGGGAATCAACTGCTCCCAACAGCAGACCTGTGGACAAGGTACCCAGGCATTTATGAAGGCATGTTATAAAGACCGAGGTCCTTTATAACACCATCTCCAAGAGGACAGTAGCAATTTCATGAACAACTTTCTACTTATGAATCTATCAAGTGAACTTTTCTAGACCTTCCTAGAACTCTTTCATACTGTTTTCAGCCTGCTTTTGTTTGTGGCCACCCACCATGGTTAAAGGTGGTAGAGCAGTACCACATACTATTAGGTGAGGATATAAGCGAGTCAGTCTGGGACCTGAAGTGTTGGGCAGCTTCTGGGCTTGGGCAGGAAGCGGTGGAGTCAGATAAAGCTGGCAGCATCATACTGGGTCACAGGATACATAGCTCAGAGAGGGCCAGTAGGAGTTGAACTGGCAGTAAGAAGTGTCCAGCAGAAGACAATTAAGCCCTCTGCCATCAGGGTGGGGAGTAGATGCTTCTGGCCCATGGATTTTGACTCTACAAAAGAGGACACTGGCTTATATGCAGGGTCAAGAGGATCAGGGTATTGAGACACAAGTGCACTTATGTAAGAAACTCAGGAACCCTTCCACCACTACACCCTAACCAGGCCTTACATATGATGGGCTATTGTTGCATGGAGAAAGTGGTTAGGGGCTAACACACACAGATTGGGATGGGAGTCTGGATACCCGGAATGTAAATTCTGTGAACTCTGCCTCAAGAACAGAAGCCATTTTCTCTGTCCTACACACTGAGCTCCTGCCTTTTCTGTGCAATGAAGCACCTCCTCCAGGTTAGATTCTTTTTTACAGCCTAGGTATAACTCAGCTGATAAAGATTCTGATCCTGGGTTCTGGGTCTGAAGACTTTTCACCACCGGCCACTCAGTGGAGTCACATCACACTGCTTCCTATCCAGCTTCAGCGACTTGGACAAACAAATCCACCTCTCTGGCCAAAAGTCTCAGTATTTGTAAAGCAGGGATGATAATAGCTCCTTCTTCATGGGGCTATTCTGAAGATAACAATGAGTTAACATTATGTAATACTTAGAACTGTATCTGGCACACAGTAAAACCTAGATAAGCATTTGTCATTATTATTATTATTGTAGGTTTTCCCACTTGTAATGTGTCTAGCTTTACCTCACACACACTCTGTCTCAGTCACTCTCATGTCACTGAAACACAATATCCAACACCCACAACTCTAAGGAGGAAAGATTTATTTTGGCTCACAGTTTGTAGAGGTTTCAGTCCATAGTTAGGTGGCTCCAAAGCAGAATGGGATGGCAGAGGACCATAACAGAGGAGAGCTGCTCATGGCATAGTGTGGGAACCAGAGAAAGATCAAAGGAGAAGGGAGAGACACCTTTCCAGACCAAGCCCCCAGGGACCCACCTTCTCTCACCAGGCTTCACCTTCCCAACATCACATTTAGCCAGAAACTCATCAACAGACTAATCCACTGATGAGTATCATGCACCTATGATCCAATCACTTCCCAAAAGCCCCACCTATGAGTGCATGAGGCTTTGGGAGAACATCTAGGTATAAACCTTAACACACACTATCAATGCACACACACACAAATCTGAAAGAGCTATGGCAGCTTGGGCGTTTTCCCTCATACTAACCAGTCATATGTAAGGCCACCAAGACACAAGGCCAAGGAAGATACAGAACAGAAGGGAAATGAGAAATTGAGCCAAGCTACTCATTTTACAGCTAAAACTTAGTCTGGCTGCAGAGTTAATTTGGCATTAGAACAAGGAATTGAGTTCAGGAAAATGAATTTTCCAGTGTCTGAAGGTGTAGGTTGACATACTCAAACAGGGCCCTGCCAGGTCAGCATTTTGTAGGCCCTGTCTGTTTTTCTTTCCAGCAGCATAGTCCAGTGTAAAAATGTCCTGTGCTCTGCAGGAGTCAGTCACGACATAAAGATGCTGAGGTTGGACACATCTCATTCAGATAACACTGGCCTGGCTTGGCTTTCTCTCAGAGCTCTCATTCTGCTTCACCTAAGACAAGTATAGAGGAAACCCCACGTGTGTCATGGAACCCATGCTCAAGCACTCCCTCTTAGGAGAAGGAAACTTTACACTGGCAAACCTGACTTAGAATTCTGTCAAATGGAAACATAGTCCTGCTGTTGAAAGTCTGGGCCTCTAGGGCTAAGGAGGGTAAGGTTTGTGGATGCTTAAACAGGGGTTCTGAGGTGAGCTAGGTAACCCAAATCATTTTGGTCCAGTTTTGTGCAAGGAGCATAACAGGACCATACCAAGGCTGCATTCCCCACCTGGAAGGTGAAGGGAAAAGTAATGAAATGTTTTCTGCAGCAACATCTAACAGGTGCCTGCTCACTACTGGCTTGACTCTGGCTCATAAATATTTGCAAGATTTACATAACAGCAAATGATGGCTTCGGCAGAGGTGACTTTTGTATTAATTTGTTTCAGGTCCCACTCCTTCTGACTTTACAGTCGCATCTGGGATAAGATGAACTTCCTTTACTTTGGAAACTGCCTAAAACTCCTACCCAAGGGGTTATTCTCACTCCTTACCTTCACTTCAATTCTGGATGATATTAACACTCGATCCTGCAGGACAGAAACAATATGAGAAGACGCAGGGAGAATGGTGACCACGGGGCCCAGTGTAAGCTGGGGACAGGTGGGGGAAATCTGAAACATTTATAAACTGCCTCTCCCTGTGAATCCTTCTTTGTGGTCAAACCTGATTCTGGGCAGCGAGTGTGAGCCTTGTCGTATCTTGATGCACCTTTCACTCTCCTGTTTGTTGGAGCATGGCCTATTCTCCCCTCTGCTTCCTGCCCCACGCTGCCCTGCTGACTCCCTCCATCCCTGCCACCACTCACATCCAGTTCCTGAGTTTACTCAGCCACCAGCTTGATCTTTTCACCTTGGTCTTAACCTAATAAACCAACCCCAACTCAAAGGATATTATTCATACTAATCAATAATAAATAGGAGCAAATAGATTAATACACACAACTTGTAGGTATGAAGATCAAGCCAATCTCAAAAAATTATATACTATAGGATTACATGCCTACAAAATCCTGAAAAAGTCAGAGAGGAAGAACAGATCAATGGTTGCTAGGAGGCAGGGGATATGCTGTGATATAAAGGGGTACCATGAGTTTCCTGTGGGGATGTAACAGTCAGGACTCTGATTGTATGGTGATTATAAAAATCTATATGTGACAAAATTTCTTCAAACTCTTCTGGCCCCAAGAGTGAATGCAGAAAAAAACACCAATGAAACCTAAATAAGGTTTAGATTTGAGGTAATAGTATTACATATATCAATGTCAACTTCCTAGTTTTGGCCATGTATTCTGTTTATGTGAGATACTGTATTATCAAGGGGGAAGATGAGGATGAGTAAGCAGGAACTCTCTGTACTACTAGTACAATTATTTGTTTGTCCTAAGCCACATATATCCTCAAGAGTAAGGTCCTAAGTCTCATCCTCAGTACAACCCCTGAAAGAACAAAAAATGACAAGCAAAGTGTCAAAACCATAGGGCATCTGCATGGCCTTCTCAATAAAAACAACATGTGGGGCTGCGGATTTAGCTCAGTGGTTCCACTGCCTGCCTTGCAAGTGCAAGGTCCCAAGTTCAATCCCTGGTACCAAAAAAAAAAAAAAACCACCCCAAAAACCACGTGGAATTTAGTTTTAAGTTAAAAAAGCTTTGGCATTTCAAAAAATAAAATAAAAAATGAAGTAAGTCACCACTGAACTTGTGCTATGACTTTAGTGGGACAACTAAAACTATGGGGACATAAAATGGAGGTGACATTTCAATTAAGCGTGTCACATTGCTCAAATCTGGCTAGCTTTTCTTTTCATGTTGTTTTCTATAGTACTGTTCTTATTCAATTGTGCACATGGTAAATTTCTTCCTGACATGAACAGCAGTCCCCGATGTATATGACTATTGTAAAGAATATGATCTTGAGACCATTTGAGAAAGGAACAAGGTAATTCTCCAACAATTCATGAGTTTCTGAGAAGCATCATGGAGCCAGAGTAAAATAAATCAATACTTCTAAATAAGATTATTTGAAAGAAACATGAACCTTAAACACTGTTCTCACATAACTTGAATGAAGCTTCATGGACTTAAGAAAGGAAGCAGTTGAAGTTTTTCACTTTGATTTGACAACTGAGAAAAGTCATAGACAATCTCCATATGCCTGAGTTACTTTCTCACCACTGGGACATAATACCCAACACCCACAACTTAAAGGAGGAAAGGTTGATTTTGGCTCATACTTTGTAGAAATTTCAGTGGGTAATGTGCTGGCTCCAAGGCAGGGCAGCATGGCAGAGAGGCACAGCAGAGGAGAAACAGCTCATGACAGGAAGCATAGATGGCTCAAGAGAAGAGGAGAGATATACACACTTCCAGACCATGCCCACAGTGACCCACCTCTTCCTAGCAGGTTTCACCTCCCGACATCACACTCAGCTATAAACCCATCAGTGGACTATTTTGGTGATTAGTATCACACACCCATGATCCAGTCACCTCCCCAAATCCCCATCTATGACTGCATGAGACTTCGTGGGAACTTAGATGGAAACAATAACACTATTTTTGCTGAAAGAAAGCCAGATATGGTGAATATATATCCTCATGATTATCAGAAGACAGGTAAAAGTATTTATGGACATATATTGAACATAAGAACTGTAAGAAGGGTATGTGCTGGTCAGCAAACAATATCAGTATCTTCCCTGCTGTACCTGAACTAAGGGCTCAGAGATGTTTATCTTCATATTTGCAAAGGTTCCTTCCTTATGAAATGACCTCGAATTTATGGAAAATCAAAATGATTATGTTAACATTCATTACTTCTTCTGAGGTCAAGGAGGAAAATATGAAGTTCAAGGGTCTGAGGAAGTCATTGACCCTGCAATAGAACATTTATAATGATGGAGCATCAATGGTCTGACTTGGTTTTCATTATGAAAGTTCTTTTTTGTTTGGTACTGGGGATCAAACTCGGGACCTTCTGCTTGCGAGGCAGGCAGCGGAACCACTGAGCTAAATCCTGGGCCCTGAAAGTTCTTAGGGTTGGAAAAAGAACTCCAAGAGGGGAGGGTCACCCTGTGAGGCTCAGATGCAGGGCTAAGTAAGAGCCAAGGCAGGTTGGGGCAGGAGTAGGCCAACAACGCCAATATGGAACATGGTGCCATTAAAGAGGTTACATACTAGCTTGCACAACAGCAGTTTTTGGACCTCAAACCTGAAACTCTGGCTCATGGGATAAATCACTACCAAGTAGAGCTCATTTACACTAGGCAAGCTTAATGCAAAAATATTGATTAGAAGAGAGAACAGCTGGTTACAGTCCAGAATATACACATTTATTTGTTCATTCTATTATTCCACAAACATTTTTGAGTAATAAAATGGCCTTATAATACCAGGAGCTGTGTCAGTCACTGGTGACCAAAGAATGAATAAAACAGAGCATCCAAGGAACATTTCCCAGGGTTAGGGAATTGTGACAATGGTTTGGAGGTGTCCAAGGTTGAGAGGGCCTAGGAGACCTCAGGATTCCTTGGTCTCTAATTTAGTGAAGCATTAATATGTATTCCATGAATCACAAGTTTTCACAGTCTGATTACTTTACCATTTCAATTTAGTCTAGAAAATGCTCTGAAGATCCCATAATAAAGAAATGTAACCCTTCCAGGCTGCCATACCACCATCCCCAGTGCGGAGGAGCAGAGTCACCCCCAGCGCTGAGGAGCTGAGTCTTCCCAACTGCCATAGCGCTGCTCCCAGCGCTGAGCAGACTTGCCCCCAGCACCATGGTGAGCCATGCAAGTGCTAGCAGCATAACCCCCCCAACCCCCGTTGAAATGAGAAGACACATAAACAAGTCTCAAAACCAGACTTCCAGATCACCTAAAGCAACCCCATAGGGAAATGAGATGGAACAATCATCTGATACACAACCACCTGGACTCCCTGCACTGGCAACAAAAGAGGATCTGGAAAAAGTGAAATCAGAAATAATTTCTCAGAAAACAGCAGAGATTGTGCCCATAGTGCAAGACATGATTAATAAATCTAGAGAGGACACAGATTAAAAAAAAGAGAAGAGCTATGGAACATGATGGAATCCCAACATAGGAAACAAACAGAATCCATCAAACAGATACAAACAGATTTCCAGGAGAATAAAAACTCCATTGAAAGTTTATGCAGCAGAATGAGCCAATGTGAGGACAGAAGTTCAGATGTAGAAGATAAGACTGCAGTTAGTGATCAGGAAAAGAAAAATTTCTTTAAAATAGTAAGGGACAATGAGAAATGAACCTAGCAACTGCTAGACAATGCAAAGAAGAATAACATAAGACTGACTGGAGTCAAAGAAGAAACAGGAGAGTGTGCAGATGAAATAAAAAACTGTTCATAAAAGTGATGGCAGAAAACTTCCCAAGCAGGGAAAAGAACTTGACATACAGATAAGTGAGGCAAATAGGACTCCAACTAGACATGATCAAAAAAAATCTACACATAGGCATATAATTGTTAAGATTCCAGAAACCCAACAAAAGAACAAAATTCTACAAGCAGTTAGAGAAAAGAAACAAATCACATACAAAGGAAAGCCCATCAGAATTACAGCAGACTTCTAAACTCAAACCCTCAAGGGAAGAAGAGCTTGGAGTGACATATTTCAAGCCTTAAAAGAAAACAGTCTCCAACCCAGATTGATGTACCCTGCAAAACTATCTTTCAAAATTGATGGAGAATTAAGATACTTTCATGACAAAGTGTACCTTAGGAATTTCATGAATGCCAAACCAGTACTCCAAAAAATTTTAGACAATATTTCTAGGAAAATACAACAAGGATCACAACCCCAGGAAGCCCAGCAGAATGAATCCGTCAGACATGACAGGAAATTAAATGCAAAGGGAGAGAATCCAACAAAAAGAAAAAGTCATGACAATGATAAGTCAATACATATCAGTTATAGCCATCAATGTTAATGGTCTCAATTCACCAATCAAAAGAAACACACTGGCAGAATGGGTCAAGAAGCAAGATCCAACAATATGCTGCATACAAGAAACACATTTAATTCAAAAAGAAACTCGTAGACTGAAAGTGAAAGGGTGGAAAACAATACTCCATGTGACAGGAACCCGAAAAAAAGCAGGAGTAGAAATCCTTGTTGCAGATCAAGTGGATTTCAAACCAACATTGATTAAGAGAGACAAACAAGAACACTACATCTTTGTAAAGGAAGAATCCAAGAGAAAGAGATGACAATCATAAATATCTATGCACCAAACACTAATGCACCCAGCTATATAAAACAAATACTAACGAACATGAAAAATCAAATAAGCACTAATACAATAGCAGTGGGGGACCTCAATACCCCACTATCACAAATAGATAGATCAACTAGACAAAAAATAAGCAACAAAACACTAGAACTCAATCAAACTCTTGAACAAATGAACTTAACAGATGTTTACAGAGTGTTCCACCCAACAAAATCAGAATACACATTCTTTTCAACTGCACATGGGTCATTCTCCAAAATAGACCACATGCTCTCTGATACAACATGTTTAGGTAATTGCAAAGGAATTGAAGTTATCCCCTGAGTATTATCAAACCATAGTATAATTAAATTGGAGATCAATAGCAAAAGATACCACAAGAATTTCATAAACACATGGAAACTGAACAGCACATTTACGAATAATCAATCAGTCACAGAGGAAATTAAAGAAGAAATCAGACAGTTCCTACAATTAAATGACAATTACAATACAACATATAGGAATCTATGGAACACAATGAAAGCAGTCTTATGAGGAAAATTCATAGCAGTGAATATGCATATTAGGAAAACAGAGTGAGCCCAATTACACAGCCTGATGCTGGACCTCAAGCTTCTAGAAAAAGAAGAGGAAGACAAACCCAAAGCTCATACAAGGGACAAAATTATAAAGATCAGAGCAGAAATCAATGCAATGGAGACTAAGAGAACGATACAAAAAATCAATGAGGCCAAGAGTTGGTTCTTCAAAAGAATAAACAAAATTGACAAACTCATAGCCAACCTTATCAGAAAAAGGAAAGAAAAGGCCTAAATACATGCAATTAGGAATGAAAAGGATGAAATTGCAATGGACCCAGAAGAAATCCAGAGGATCATCAATACCTAATTGGAGAACCTATATGTTAATAAAATGGAAAACACAGAAGAAATGGACAGATTCCTAGATAAGTGTAAATTACCAAAGTTGAATGAAGAAGACCTAAAAATTCTAAACAACCCAATATCAATCAATGAAATTAAAAACGTAATTAAAAACTTACCAACTAAGAAAAGCCCGGATCCTGATGGCTTCAGTGCCAAATTCTACAAGACATTTAGAGAGGAACTGCTGCCACTACTGTTTAAACTCTTCAATGAAATTGAAAGGGAAGCAATACTCCCAAATTCATTCCTTGAAGCATCACCTTGATCCCCAAAGCAGAGAAAGACCCAACCAAAAAAGAGAACTATAGGCCAATCTCATTAATGAACATAGATCCAAAAATCCTTAATGAGATACTGGCAAATAGAATTCAGAAGATCATCAAGAAGATCATACACCCTGATCAAGTGGGATTCATCCCAAGGATACAGGGATGGTTCAACGTATGCAAATCAATAAATCTCATACACTGTATTAATAGAGCCAAGGACAAAAATCATATGATCATCTAAATAGATGTAGAAAAAGCATTTGAGAAAATCCAACACTCATTTATGATAAAAACCCTACAAAAATTGGAATAGATGGTCTCTACGTCAATCTGATAAAAGTCATCTATGAAAAACCAACAGCCAATATCATACTAAATGGTCAAAAACTGAAATCCTTCACACTAAAATCAGGAACAAGATAAGGATGTCCATTAGCACCACTCCTGTTCAATATAGTTTTGGAAACATTAGCCACAGCAATTAGACAAGTGAAAGTAATAAAAGGAATAAAAATAGGAAATGAAGAAGACAAATCATCATTATTTTGCAGATGACACGGTACTCTAATGGAAGACCCCACTAAATCCACCAAAAGTCTTCTATACTTAATAACCAAATTCAGTAAAGTAGCTGGATACAAGGTGAACACACAAAAATCAATAGCTTTCCTCTACATGAACAACAGACTCACTGAGACAGAAATAGCACAAACAATTCCTTTCACAATGGCATCCAAAAAACTGAAACACCTAGGAATCAACCTAATAAAAGAAATCAAAGACCTCTTCTCTGAAACCTATAGCACTCTGAAAAGAGAGATTGAAGATGATATTAGAAAATGGAAAGACATCCCTTGCTCCTGGGTAGGAAGAATCAACATAGTGAAAATGTCCATACTTCCAAAACTGCTATATAGATTCAACGCAAACCTGATTGAAATCCCAACAGTATATTTCACAGAGCTAGAGAAAAATATCAAAAAGTTCATCGGGAAGAAGAAGAGACCTAGAAGAGCAAATGCAATTCTTGGCAACAGGGACGTGGTAGGAGCTATCATAATCCCTAATCTGAAACTATACTACAAAGCTACTGTGATAAAAACAGCATGGTACTGGCAAAGAAACAGACTTGAGGACCAGTGGAACAGATTAGAAGATACAGAAACAACTCCAGACACACTCAGCCACCATATCTTTGAAAAAGGAGCCAAACACCCTCACTGGAGGAAAGATAGCCTCTTTAATAAATGGTGGTGGAAAAATTGGGTTTCAATTTGCCAAAGATTAAAACTAGACTTGTATCTCTCACCATATACTAAACTAAACTCGAAATGGATTAAAGATCTAAATATTAAAGGAGAAGCACTGGACAGGTTAGAACAGAGGTTAGGTAGAACTCTTGAAGATACTGGTGTAGGAAAAGATTTTTTGAACAACACCTCACTTGCCCATGAACTAGCACAAACAATCAACAAGTGGGATCTCTTCTGATTAAAAAGCTTCTGCAAGATCATCAAGAAGATCATACACCCTGATCAAGTGGGATTCATCCCAGGGATGCAGGGATGGTTCAATATATGAAAATCAATCGATGTAATACACTATATCAATAGAGCCAAGGAAAAAAACCATATGATTATCTCTATGGATGCAGAAAAAGCATTTGACAAAATCCAACATGCATTTATGATAAAAACCCTACAAAAAACTGGAATAGATGGTTTCTACCTCAAACTGATAGAAGCCATCTATGAAAAACCAACAGCCAATATCATACTAAATGGTCAAAAACTGAAATCCTTCACACTAAAATCAGGAACAAGACAAGGATGTTCACTATCACCACTCTTGTTCAATATAGTTCTGGAAACATTAGCCATGGCAATTAGGCAAGAGAAAGAAATAAAAGGAATAAAGATAGGTAATGAAGAAGTCAAATTGTCATTATTTGCAGATGACATGATACTCTATATAGAAGACCCACAGAACTCCATCAAAAGTCTTCTAGACTTAATAACCAAATTCAGTCAAGTAGCTGGTTACAAGGTCAACACACAAAAATCAATAGCTTTCCTCTAAACAAATGACAGACTCACTGAGAGAGAAATAGGGCAAATAATTCCTTTCACAATAGCATCCAAAAAACTGAAATACCTAGGAATCAACCTAACGAAAGAAATCAAAGACCTCTTCTCTGAAAACTATGGCACTCTGAAAAGAGAGATTGAAGATGATATCAGAAAATGGACAGACATCCACTGCTCTTGGGTAGGAAGGATTAATAGAGTGAAAATGGCCATACTTCCAAAACTGCTATATAGATTTAATGCAATTCCAATTGAGATCCCAGCAGCATACTTCATAGACCTCGAGAAAACAATCCAAAAATTCATTTGGAACAAGAAGAGACCCAGAATAGCCAAAGCAATTCTAGGTAACAGAGACATGGCAGGGGGTATCACAATCCCCAACTTGAAACTATACTACAAAGCTACTGTGATAAAAACAGCATGGTACTGGCAAAGAAACAGACTTGAGGACCAGTGGAACAGATTAGAAGATCCAGAAACAACGCCAGACACACTCAGCCATCTCATCTTCGATGAAGGAGCCAAACACCCTCACTGGAGGAAAGATAGCCTCTTTAATAAATAGTGCTGGAAAAATTGGGCTTCAACTTGCCAAAGATTAAAACTAGACCTGTATCTCTCACCATCCACTAAACTAAAATCAAAATGGATTAAAGATCTAAATATTAAAATAGAAACTCTGAACTAGTTGGAACAGAGGTTAGGTAGAACCCTTGAAGACATCGGTAGGAAAAGATTTTATGAACAAAACCTCAGTTGCCCATGAACTAGCACAAACAAGCAACAAATGGGATCTCTTCTTTTTTTTTTTTGGTTCCGAGGATCGAACTTGGGTCCTTGCACTTGCAAGGCAGGTGACGGAACCACTGAGCTGAATCCCTGGCCAAGATCTCTTCTTATTAAAAGGCTTCGGCACAGCAAGAGAAACCACCAGCAGTGTGAAGAGACAATCCACAATGGGGGAAAAAATCTTCACCTGCTCTTCCTCAGACTAAGGTCTACTATCTCAAATCTATAAAGAACTTAAAAAGATCAGACCTCCCAAATTTAAAGACCCAATCCAAAAATGGGCATCTGAAATGAACAGACATTTCTCAGACAAAGAAGTAGAAATAGCAAATAAATACATCAAAAAATGTTCAACATCACTGGTCATTCGAGGGATGCAAATGAAAACAATGCTGAGATTTCACTTCACTCCAGAAAGAGTGGCTGCTATCATGAAATCAACCAATAACATATGCTGGCGGGGCTGTGGGGAAAGAGGAACCCTGCTCCACTGCTGCTGGGATTGTAGACTGGTGCAAGCACTGTGGAAATCAGTATGGAGGTATATACCTCAAAGAACTAGGACTGGAAGTCCCATTTGACCCTGCTATTCCACTGCTGGGGATCTTCTCCAAAGAATTAAAAGAATCATACTGCAGTGATATATGTGTGCCCATGTTCACAGCAGCACAGTTTGTAATAGCTAAAACTTGGAAACAGCCCAAATGCTCATCAACTGGAGACTGGATCAAGAAAATGTGTTTTTTTAATAAAATGGAGTACTACTCAGCCATAAAAATGAGAAATTAGAGACATTTATAGCTAAGTGGATGCACATTGAGGCAATACTCTTAGGTGAAATAAATAGGACACACATGTATAAATACCTAATAGTTTCTCTGGTGTGAGAAACTGAAAGTGTAAATAAGGACTAAATGTATAATAGGTAATGTGAAATACGATAGAAAAGGGGCAAAGGGGAAGGAAGTGGGAGGGCTAAGGGAAAGGATAGAAGGAAATGGGATTAATATGAGAAAATGGAAAAATAAGAACAAAATATTTGTAAATAGAGAGGGCTGGAGGGGTTGAAGGGAGGGCTGGGCAAGGGTGAAAAATAAGAACCAAGAGAGACTATGTAAAGGTGCAAATTTCCAATGATGAATGTCATTATATTGCATACCAAAAATGTACCAATAAGTAGAATGAATAATCCATAATGTAAAATAGGAAGAAAAGGTCCAAAGGGGTAGGGGTAGTGGGAGGGGCAGGGGAAAGGAAAGAAGGAAAAGGTAAAATGATGAGAAATGGAAAAAATGGAAATAAAGTCTTTGTAAATAGGGAAGGGTGGAGGGTACGAAGGGAGGGCTAGGAATGGGGAAAAAATAAGAACCAAGATGCATTATGTAAAGGTACAATTCCCACTGAGAAATGTAATTGTGTTGTATACCTACAATGTACCAATAAAAGAATTAAAAAAAAAAAGACAAGATAAGTGGTAACACCTGGCCTAATGAAATCTAGATAGACATTAGTCACCCTGGTGGTTGACCAAGACCTCTGGATGCATCATTCCTTAAAAAAGTCTTTGTTCTTTCGATCCACACTTGTTGCATAACTTCTTCACTCACTGGATCACTATTACCTAAGCGATTATACTTGTAACCTTATTGATTATGCTTTATAAAGCTTCCCTGTAAAGTGGGGTCCTTGGCTACCCATTCAGGACCCCTCCTGCCTCTCAGGAGTGATCCCCTCAATAAAGCCTTCCTACTTTAAAAAAATAAAATAAAAAGCTTCTGCACAGCAAGAGAAACCACCAACAGTGTGAAGTGACAACCCGCAATGTTGGAAAAATTTCACCTGCTGTTCCTCAGACAAAGGTCTACTATCTCGAATCTATAAAGAACTTTATAAAATCAGACCTCCCAAATTTAAAGACCCAGTCTGAAGTTGGGCATCTGAAATGAACAGACATTTATCCGACAAAGTAGTAGAAATAGCAAATAAACATATGAAAAAATGTTCAACCTCACTGGTCATTCAAGAGATGCAAACGAAAAAACGGCTGAAATTCCCCCTCACTCCAGAAAGAATGGCTGCTATCATGAAATCCACCAATAACAAATGCTGGTGGGGCTGTGGGGAAAGAAGAACCCTGCTCCACTGCTGCTGGGAGTGTAGACTGGTGCAACCACTGTTGAAATCAGCATGGAGGTACCTCAAAGAACTAGGACTGGAAGTCCTATTTGACCCAGCTATTCCTCTGCTGGGTATCATCCCAAAAGAATTAAAAGAATCATACCACAGCGATATATGTACACCCATGTCCACAGCAGCACAATTTGTAATAGTTAAAGCTTGGAAACAGCCCAAATGTCCATCAATTGGAGACTGGATAAAGAAGATGTGTTTTTTAAAATAAAATGGAGTACTACTCAGCCATAAAAAATGAGAAATTAGAGACATTTATAGCTAAATGGATGCACATTGAGGCAATACTCTATTTCTAAGTGAAATAATTAGGACACACGTGGAAATACTGAATAGTTTCTCTAGTTTGAGAAACTGAAAGTGTAAAAAAGGACTAAAAGTTATAATAGATAATGTGAAATAGGAAGAAAAGGGGCAAAGCTGAAGGGGAAGTGGGAGGTGTAGGTGAAAGGAAAGAAGGGAATGGAATTAATATGAGACAATGAAAAAATGGAAACAAAGTCTTTGTAAATAGGGAGGGCAGTGGAATGGGTAAAAATAAAAACCAAGAGAGATTATGTAAAGGTGCAAATTTCCAGTGATGAGTGTCATTATATTGTATGCCTAAAATGTACCAATAAAATTAATTTAAAAATAAGAAATGTAACCGATACCTCGCAGGATGGAGTTTAGGTCACACTGCTCTTTTAATTAGACACTGATACAGAGAGGTAAGGAGGCAAAGGCACTCATAGTGCAAAGACAGTATCAAGCAAGTCAGGGTCATGGCCAATGAAACATGCCAGGGCTCAGTCTCCTGAGTCAGCCCACAACCCACAAATGTCACTGCTATCCAATTATCTGACAGGATGCCATATAAAATGTATGCAGGACTCCTGCCAACTTTCCTCTGCTTAAAATGCATCAAGATAATTCATCTTCCATACAGTCTCAGCATCAGAGAGGCTGGACCTGGTAAGACTGTCAGGAAGCATTTGGGACAATCTTCTCACTGGACAGATGACCCTACTCTGAAGAAACCCTGGGTTCCTGATCCCTGGCCCAAAAGTTCTTATGTGCCCTACACAGTATTTGGTGCATTGTGGGTATGGAATGGCAACTGCTAAGTCATGAAAGTAAATTACAATACTTCTAGCATCTCTAAATACAAATCAGGGCCATAAGAAAATGTGTTCATTTTCTTGGAGGCATTTATTGAATACTTCAGGGCTAGCTAAAGAGTTAACATCGCTTCAACCTTTAGAATATTATTGTCTGACAGTATCGCCTTTCATGACCATGTGAATGAGGATTTTTTTTTTGGTATCTTTGGTGTTGCAGTAATCTTATTAACCTACTGGCTCATAGAGCTTATTACTCTGAAAATAGCTTTCTTTTCCTTTTTAAGCCGGATTTACCCAGAAGCATCAGTCTAAAAACTATAAATAACCCATGTGGAATGATTAGTGACATGAAAATGTAGGCTATAGCTGACAGAACTAAGCAATAGGTTGAATTTCAAATTGGGGAACTAGGTGATAAGATCCCAGTGCTGTGTTGCTTCTGCCCTGGATTCTACATAGTTATCAAAATGGCACTGCACAAAGGAATATGTATAGGTACCCCTACCCCAACTTTACAAAGCAAGCCGGTTAATTCCCCAGCAATCCTACATGTCTACTTAAAAAAAAGTTCTATGAGAAATAATGGACACACTATTGAACTCACCCATTTAAAAACATAAAATTCAATGGTTTGTAGTATATTCAGAAACATGCAACCACCACCACCATCTATTCTGGAATATTTTTATCACTTCAAAAAGGAACATTGTACATACTAGCTGTTAGACACCCCTCCCCCATCTCCCACTCCATCTTTCCATCCCTTTCAGTCCACAGCAACAAATAATCTACTATAATGTATAATCTACTAATATTTTATAGAACTACTATGCTGGACATTTCATATAAATGGAATGATATAACGTGGTCTTTTGTGACTGGCTCCTTTCTTTCAGCATATTTTCTCAGTTCATCCAGGTTGTAGACTGTATCTGTACAATATTTTTATGACCAAGTAATATTACCACTAAATGCATATACGAGTTTTGTTTTTTTGATTCAACAGTTCATGGGCATTTAAATTGTTTGCACCTTTTTGGTTGTTATGAATAATGTTGCTATAAACATTCCTATAGTTTTTGTATGGACTATTGTTTTCATTTCCCTGAGTATGTACCCAGCAGTGGAATTACTGGGTCATCTGATAACTCTAAGAGCAATTGTGTGAGAACGTGGCAGATTTTTCCCAAAGTGGCTGAAACATTTAAAATTCCCAGCAGCAGTGTGAGGGGTCTGATTTTTTTCCCAAATCCTCGAGAGTTCTCATTACTTCCTGACTTTTGATCTAGCCATTTTGAAAAATATTATTTTATTGGTACATTTTAGGTATACAATATAATGACATTCATCATTGGAAATTTGCACCTTTACATAATCTCTCTTGGTTCGTATTTTTCCCCCTTCCCCTGCCCTCCCTTCAAACCCTCCATTCCTATTTACAAAGACTTTGTTCCTATTTTTCCATTGTCTCATATTAATTCCATTCCCTTTTTTTCTTTCCCTTATCCCTCCCAATTCCCCTTCCCCTTTGCCCCTTTTCTTCCTATTTCACATTTTAATCCTTATTTATACTTTCAGTTTCTCACACTAGAGAAACTATTCAGTATTTACATGTGTGTCTTGTTTATTTCACTTAAGAGTATCGCCTCAATGTGCATCCATTTAGCTATAAATGTCTCTAATTTTTCATTTTTTATGGCTGAGTAGTACTCCATTTTATTTTTAAAAAACCCCACATTTTCTTTATCCAGTCTCCAGTTGATGAGCATTTGGACTGCTTCCAAGTTTTAGCTATTACAAATTGTGCTGCTACGAACATGGGCGCACATATATCACTGTGGTATGATTCTTTTAATTCTTTTGGGAAGATACCCAGCAGTGGAATAGCGGGGTCAAATGGACTTCCAGTCCTAGTTCTTTGAGGTATCTCCATACTGATTTCCTCAGTGGTTGCACCAGTCTACACTCCCAGCAGCAGTGGAGCAGGGTTCCTCTTTCCCCACAGCCCCACCAGCATTTGTTATTGGTTGATTTCATGATAGCAGCCATTCTTTCTGGAGTGAGGTGGAATCTCAGCCGTTTTTTCGTTTGCATCTCTTGAATGACCAGTGAGGTTGAACATTTTTTCATATGTTTATTTGCTATTTCTACTACTTTGTCGGATAAATGTCTGTTCATTTCAGATGCCCAACTTCAGACTGGGTCTTTAAATTTGGGAGGTCTGATTTTATAAAGTTCTTTATAGATTCGAGATAGTAGACCTTTGTCTGAGGAACAGCAGGTGAAATTTTTCCAACATTGCGGGTTGTCGCTTCACACTGTTGGTGGTTTCTCTTGGTGTGCAGAAGCTTTTTAATAAGAAGAGATTCCACTTGTTGATTGTTTGTGCTAGTTCATGGGCAAATGAGGTGTTGGTCATAAAATCTTTTCCTACACCAATATCTTCAAGAGTTCTACCTAATCTGTGTTCCAGGTGATTCAGAGTTTCTATTTTAGCATTTATGATTTAGCCATCTTAACAGGCATGAGATGATATTTCATTTGATTTACATTTATTGATGACTAATGAATTTGTGTGCTTACTCACCATCTGGAAATCTTTGAAGAAATGTCTGTTAAACTCCTTTGCTCATTTTTCACGTCTCATTATTACCATGTAAAAGGTCTTTTTATATTCTGCAAACAAGTCCACATTACAAATACTTTCTCTCATTCTGTAGGCTGTCTTTTTACTTTCTTGATGGTGTACTTTAAAATACAGTAGGTTTTAATTTTGAGGTATCTGTGAATAATTGGTCTCTAGTAGCAGCCCTCCCTTCTAGTTTTGACATTCTGTCCTCACACTGGTCACTTCTGCTGCCCATACTTTCAGTACGATTTTTAATCTCCTAAATTACAGTTTGGTACATTTTCATAGACTAATTCTTTGCTAAACTGGTCATTCATGTTTTGTATGATTTTGTTTAGCTCAGCTTCCTTTTTATTAGTGTCTTCTGTAAACCTGCTGATGTTTTAAGTTCATTATCTGTTTAGTTATATCTTCTTAAATTTTCCAAGAACTTTATTGACTTTTATTTTATCTCCTCTGTTATCTTTTTGCATAATTCAGTTGTGTGGCTTTGGTTTCCCTGCCCCTTTGATGCCCCTTGGATCAGCTTTGATGGAGTGGAGAGTTTTTGGAAGCATTTCATTTCCTTGATTTCTCATGCATCTACTATTTTGTGCTGAGGTTTGTCAGTTTATCAAAGTGGAAGGTTTTGTTGCTTGTATGGAGACCTCTTTAGTTAGCGTCTGTTTCTCAGTGTGCACTCTGGGCGTGGTCACTGGCCTTTGCCTCTCTCCCAAGATCCAACCATCTCTGTTTATTTGGGAGGGGAGGCTGCAGTGTAGTTGGCTTGGCACCCAGTTCTCTGGGAATGGGCCACACTACAATGACACAGTCAATCCAGATATTGGCATACAGAGAAACTGATTATAGAAACAACTATGCCTCCTTTGCAATAGCAGTAAAATCAGCAACAGTATGACTGTCAAAGACAAATTGGATATTGATATACCCTAAGAACCTGTAATGTACCACCCTTAACCATAGGTAAAGGATGTATAATTATAGTATAAGCATTAAGACAAATCAAATGTTGATATATCGTAAATATCTACTAAATGCAACAATAACCCCTCTAACAATAAAACAGTATTCTATAGCATAGAGTTAACTGTCTCAAGATTCATAAAGTTTAATATTTATATTAGTAAAGATAAAGAAGGTAGGGAACTAGAGAATGAAAAAAGTGGAATTTGAAAAATTAATCAATGGAAGATGAGAGAAAAGTGAGATAAAGAATCCTACTGAGTATAAAAGAAAATTAATAGCATTAGATAAAAGTAACAGAAAATAACAAACCAAAAATAGAAGAAAAAATACAAAGCAAAATAAAGAAAAATATGAAGATAAAAAGAATTGAAAGAGGAAAAGAAAAAAGACTCCCCCAAAAAACCAACAAAGGAAAAAGAAAAAAGAGAACCCCTCAAAATTCCTCCTTTGGGATGAGTGGTTTCTTTCCAGGATCCACAGTCTTGGAATCCAGGAAAGTAACAATTTTCTCTGCTTAGCTTTATGGGCTATGGGTTTGTGAGATGCCCTTACCCATTCAGAGAGCCTTCTGTTCATACAACCCAGTCTGTGGCAACCATCCAAGCTGAGGCATGTCCTTTGCTCATGTTGGTAGATGGGGAAAGCAATCAGATCACTAGTCTTTGCTGGACATAGGCATCAAAACAGGGATTCAAGCAGATTGCTAGACTTAATGCCAACATTTTCAGATCCAGCCACCTCTGAAAGCGACTCTGGTTTCTCATGACGTAGGGTGGGGTCCAGGTCCTTCCTGGCCTAAGCTTAAACTTCTCAGGGGATCTAAGTCCAGCGGCATCCTCTCCACAGCTGTCTCCTGTGGCTGTTTTTTATCTAATCACTTTGGGAGGGCAACACTGGAAACTCTGAAGTGGAGTTGTTCTGTGGCTCAGTCTTAAATAATTAACCCCTTCCCCAAATGGCTCCTGATTAAACAGTCTGGCAATATCGCAAGGTGCTGCACTGGGTTTCTCCTCCAACTCTAGTTTGCCATGGATGAGTCAGTTTTAGAGCAAAACCCCATGCTATTTTTGTTGTTTACAATAGCTGTGAGCTTTTCTTGGTACCAGCACTGCTGGCGGGGTCCATTACTTTGCCCTGGAGCTGTTGGTGCTCCAGGGTTTACCTTCTCTTCCAGTGCATTGGCTGTGCTCATGATCATGTCAGTCAGTTGGTCAGTGTCTGCTGCCTCATGCCAAGGGGAAACAAAATACAGAGCAGGATCGGAGTTGATGGGTGGCCATAGTCAGGGTGCAGAATCCAAGAGTACAGAGTTAGCCAGGAGTGAAAGTCACGGGGCAGGTTCTGTTTGCAGTCTGTGGGAGCTGGTTCTATCTGAGATTTGCAGGGGCAGGTTACTTCTGCAGTCCACAGGGGTAGTTTCGGTCCTTATTTTTTATGAAGTTTAATGTATTTATATTTCTCTTTGTTGCTTGTATTTTGGTGTTGTTCTAAGAATACTTTCCTAAACTAAAAGTCATGAAGGCTTCATTTTCTTCTAAGAGTTCTAGTTTTATACTTTCCCCTCTTGTATGTAAATAATTCTTTGACACATTTTGAATAAACTTATGGTGTGAGATAAGGGTCCAACTTCATCGTTTTTATTTTTATTATTATGGTTTGCAGCACATAATGACTACATTCATTGTGGGGAATTGGTATATGTACCTGACACATCATAATTCTTTTTACTTCTTCTCCCTCCTCTCTCCCTCAATCTCTTGGTCACCTTCCCATTGAAAAAAGATATATCTCTGTTTCCTATTATCTATCTCTTATTTTGATCTTTAAATTGTTTATACTTTGGGTTTCTTATATAAGAGAAATTATGATGTATATTTAAACTTCTGTATCTGATTTATTTCACTTAACATTATGATCTTAAGGTGCATCCATTTTCCAACAAATGACTAAAATTTATCCTTCCTTATGGCAGAGTAGTACTCCATTGCATATAAATACCACATTTTCCTTATCTATTCATATGTTGATGGACATATAGGCCACTTCCAAGATTTAGCTATTATGAGTTGTGCTGCTATAAACATGGGTATGCATGTGCACTATAATATGGTATCTTTAACTCTTTTGGGAAGATATCTGGAAGAGGAATAGCTGGGTCAAATGTAATTTTTTTTTTTCCCAAATGTAATTTTTATTTTTCTTTTTTTTGAGAAATCTCTATATTGATTTCCATAGCAGTTGTACAAGTTTACATTCCCACCAACAATGTAAAAGGGCTTCTCTTTTCCCTGCAGCCTTGCCAGCATTTTTTACAATTTGATTTCTTGATGACAGCCATTCTTTCTGGAGTAAGATGGAATCTCAGTGTTGTTTTAATTTGAATTTCTTTAATGGTCAGTGATATTGAGCACTTTTTCATGTATTTACTGGTCACTTGTACTTCTTCTGAGAAATGTCTATTCATTTCAGTGACTCATTTTTTGACTGGATCTTTCACTTTGGGGGTGGTCTAATTATTTCAGTTCTTTATACATTCTAGGTATTATTCCTCTTTCTGAAAAATAGCTGGCAAAAAATTTTTCCCTTTGTGTAGGTTGTCTCATTTTGATGGCTGTTTTCTTTGCTGTTCTGAAGCTTTCAAATTCTATATAATTCCATTTATTGATTCTTTTTCTCCTTCTCTCTTGGTACGGGAATTAAACTCAGGACCTTGCACTTGCCAGGCAGGCAACTGAGCTACATCCCTGGCCCAATATTGATTCTTGATGTAATTTCTTCTGCAATCGGGGTTCTGTTAAGAAAGTTCTTGTCTATGTCTTCAAGAGTTTTATCTGTTTTATTTTCCAGCATATTAAATGCTTCTGTTTTAATATTTAGATTTTTGATCCATTTTATTTTAGTACATGGTGAGAGATATGGGTCTAGATTCAGTCTTGGCAATCTTTCTTGGTTGAACCACACTTGCATCTCTGGGATGAATCCTACTTGGTCCTGATGTGTGATTTTTAAAAAATGATTTGCTGCAATCTTTCTGCCAGTTTCTTATTGAGGATTTTTGCATCTATGTTTATTAAGTAGATTGGCCTGTAGTTTTCTTCTTTAGTCAAGTCCCTGTCTGGTTTTGGAATAAAGGTAATGCTAGCTTTCATGAATAAGTTTGAAAATATTCATTCCTTTTCAATTTAATTGGAGAATGTGAGAAGTATCTGTGTTAGATCTTCCCTGAAATTCTTGTAGAAATGCTTTGGTGAATCTATCAGATTCTGGGCTTTAACTAGTTGAAAGGTTTCTTATTACTGCCTCAATGTCATTGCCTGTTGTTGGACTGTTATGGGTTTTCATATCTTCTCAATTCAGTTTTGGTAAATCCTATGTATCTAGGAATCTATCCATTTCTTTTGGGTTCTCCAATTTTTTGGAGAACAGGTTTTCAAAGTAGTTGCCATAAACCTTCTGAATTTCAGTGGTGTTCTTTGAGATTTAGACTTTTTCATTTCTAATTTTGCTAATTTGGATCTTTTCTTTCCTTCTTTGATAAGATTGGCCAAGGGCTGCTTATTTCATTTGTCATTCCTTAGAACTAGTTCTTCGAGTCATTCTTTGCATTTTTTTTTAAGCCTCAGTTTCATTAATTTTTGTTCTGATCGCTATAATTTTCTTCCTTGAACTAGCTAGCAAAACAAGAACAGTACAAATCCAAATCTAGAACAAGGAGCTACTGTGGGAGGTTAGAGGATCCTCTGACTGGAGTCGGGTTGGTAATCAACTGGCAAGTCCATCTCCCTCCACATAAATTGTACCTCTTCATCATTACTATTTGACTACCTCAATGTTATTATTTCAGCAAAGTTCGTTTTATTTCATTGTTAAACTGATCTAGTTTTTCAATTCGAAAAAATAAATGAGATGAGATAGGAGCAGCAAGCAGACCCAGGCCTCTCTTGCATTGCCAATTTATCTCCTACGTATATTCCAGGTGTGATTATTGGCACACTGTGACACAGAAGCACTAGATAATGGCTACAAATATCCACATTTTTCCTTGTAGAAGATGACTAATATTTTTTCAGCTGCTCCAGTCTGTGGTATAATCATAGTATTAGAAGTATTATCTAAAGTAAATATTTACTACCAAAGTGCCTTATAATCAATTTTTAAACACAAGTTTGTTTCTTTCTTCTTAAAAATATACATTCAAACTAAATGTATGGGCTCTCTGTCCACACACAGGTCCCAACTCACTTTCCAATTGCCCCCATTTATATATGTTCTACTTCAACGAAATTGAACTGCAATCTGTTCTCAATCCTTAATCCAAGATGTTCATGAGTGTATGCCTTTGCTCAGTCTGCTCCATCTCTTGGGAATGCCCAGCCCTTTACTCTGCATCTCCAAAATCTACTCACAATTCAAAGCTTTGGTCAAATACCACAATCTTCTGAAGTCCTTCTTTAATCCATTCTCCCCTCAAACAGAACAAATCTCTCAATTCCCTGGTACTTTCACCACTTGGATGACAACGTCTTGTACACAGAGTTTGATCTTTGAAACGATCACACAACAGAATGCAGTGTCTTGCACTGCATGGTAAGAACATCATGAATGAATGTGTGGGCCCATGCTGCTCCTGGCTTTGTGTGAAAATCACCAAATTTCAAAGGGACATTCCATGAAGATATCTTTCATCAAACCTCCACTCATCTCACAAGTATTAACTAGAAAAATAGACAATTAACTGAATAATGACCACTGGGAGGTTGCTTGCCTTTCCCTTGTCCAGTCTGCCTCCTTGTATGTGTGTTTATGCTGAACAGATTCCCACAGCAGGACTTCCTTTGGTCCTTCTAAGCCAGTGGTGGAGAATGTATGGCACTACATTATGGGGTTCTGAAATTTTCCTCTAATTAAAAATCACTTGGGATGCTTGTAAGACATATGTGCACTCTCCCGGGACCCTCTCTTGGCAGTGATTCAAAAGATCAGGGAGTGGATGTATCAGGATAAAATGAGATAATGAACATGACCAATATGACAATTCCTGGCACATAAAAGGCTAAAAGCAAACTATAGTGCCTCCATTTTCCTGAACCACCATCACTTCCCCTTTAAATCTGATCCTCAGGTAAACAACAAATAATATTTTAGTATAAGTATGCTCCAAATATCACATGGCACATACTTATATTTTTAAGACTGACCTCATTTCTACTCTCAAATTTACCTGGGCAGCTTGTATTTTATCTGGCAACTGTCACTACCCTTGACCTTTGACTATTGGGGGGAGGGGATTGAGTAGCACATAAAACTGGAAAAATAGAGCAGTCCCAGGTTGTGCGGAGTTTGTGACCACCATCCACAGGAGTTTACATCTGCCTGTATACTAAGTAGCCATGGTATGATGTGACCAGGGGCCTCCAGCCTCCTCCTCCCAGGAATACTGGAACAGCAGTGGCAATTAGGCCATGGGAACAAAGTCTGTATCATGAAGACCCCTTAAGGAGGGAGCCCAGAGGATGAAAGGAAGTCATGGCCAGTGACCATGTCACAAAGAATAAGGGAGCTAAAATGTCAAAGCCTTAAATTTATTTTGTATTAATTCTAAAGTTTTAAATCATTTATTCATACCCTGCCCCAACCCATAAAAATAATTTAAGCAAGTAAGTTGACTTTTCTAGCTGGTCCACAGTTGAGCCCTAGCTTTATTTATATAGAGCTACTTGCAATTAGAGAAAAATAATGGGCACTCACATACCAAAAGTCAAATTTCCAGGGTCCTTAGCCCACTCAGCCAGATGTTTAAACTTGGTTTCTGGACATCTCAGATAACTGGCATGAAGCTCCACTTGTAAAGCCAAGCAATTACTGACCAGCTATTTGGTCATTTTAAACATATAATTCTTAAAGAGCTTAGTTATCCAGCTTCCTAATCCACAGCCCAGAAACATCAGGGGATGAATTATAGGCAGCTAAATGGGCATCAGTGAGAGGATAGGGAAAATAAATATAGGTTAAAAATAGATGTATTATACAAAGAATAAAAATAGATACCCTGAATCATCAGGATGGGTTTAAATTATATACAATAATTTTTATATAGTATAAAGGCACTTTGAGTTCTATTTAAAAAATATGTTGAAATAAGAGGAGCTTTGACTCTTGAACAGGTAAGCTCTATTTTCCTAAAAATCAACATCTCAATTAACGAAAAGTTACATAAAAGAAGCCCCCTTTTGTTTTTTTTGTTTTTTTTTTTGGTACCGGGGATCCAACTCAGGTCCTTGAGCTTGCACAGCAGGCAGCGAAACCACTGAGCTAAATCCCTGGCCCAAAGCCCCATTTTTAAATTTACTGTTTATATAGCTGATTCTAAGTGAACTGAAGTTATCTACAGGATGTCTTAGCTCTGTGTTTGTCCCTTCTGGTTTTAAGTGCCATTGTTCATCCACACTCAAGTCTTTCCCTCCACTCTCAGTTTCTCTCTAGAAGTCCGACAGGACTGGAGCAGTCAGGTTCACACAAAAGTTAGTGAATCCAACCCCTTGTCCCGAATGGTTCTTGTCTGGGATAGCTCCCCACAAAGAGCGCTATAGAAAGAGCCACCACTGAGGAAGAATGAAGGTCCCTCACTCCTGTGAAACTTTCAGAAACAGGATGGGAGTAGTTGCTGTCTTAGTCCATTTTTATCTATGCAAGGCTCATGATCAGTTCCAGTGTTTGGTCAAACATAGGAAATGGGTGACACCATCTCAAAGTAGGACTAGGAGGACCCAGTCACTTCCTAAAGGACTTCCTTTTTATTGTTTTTTTTCTTTTTCCTTTTTTTATTATACGTGCCAAAATTTATGGAGCTTCAAATTTACTATTTTATTTGTTTGGGCCTTGAGTGTGCTAAGCACCTGCTCTACCATTGAGCTACACTGCCAGCCACACATTTTTGAAAGGGTAAGACCAGGTTTATCACCTCCCTCCTCCTCTTGTGTGGTCTCAGGTTCTCCACCACTTCCAGCTGGTCACCAAGTAATGGACATTCCTGGAGCAGAAGCACCTCTACGTGAATTATTGGGAAAAAGTGCTCATCTGAGTGGATGAATTACAGAAAGAAGCTTCCTTACTGTACAATAAATTAGCAACACTCACTCCTTCCTTCAGGGGGGTAGAAACAGTTCCATCCCACTCCACTCCACTCCACCCCACCCTACCCTAGCCAGGTGGCTTTGGTCACATCCTCCGCGTGTTCATGACAACCCCACCACACAGGCTGCCTAGGGAATGTGCATTCCTTAGGGTTTTCAGCACTTTCTCAGGTGTGAGCTTCCATTTTCATGGTCTGTCTTAACGGTGAAAACAGTAAATGTAATGGCATTAAGTAATACTTCAACATTTAGAAGTATTTGCTTATCCTATTATACAGAGAAAGACTCCCAGGTTTGTGGTAAAACACACATACAAAATTTATCATCTTAACCATTTTTAAGCATACAGTTCAGGGTTGCTAAGTACATTTGCATGGTGCAGACCTCACCATCATCCAGACCATGTGTTCTTTTGAAAAGGAAAACCCAGCCTGGAAACTGGAAATGGTAAGTACTTACCCTTCCTGACATAAGCCTGTGGGGAAGTCCTTTCCTTCCTCTCTCTCTCTCAAGTGGAGGGCGTTTATGTGAGCACTAAATTGCCTTCCTCCCTAAGGGATGTGGTTTAGAGCAGCCCAGTGCCTGAGCTGCCACCTTCCCTGCACACAGTCTTGCCAAGACTAATAAGGGGATCCTGATATTAAAACTGTAATCTTAGAAGACACAGAACATCTTCCCGGGGTCAAAAAGCCAGCAAGGGAAGGCTCTTCTGTTCCTCCCACTCCAAACTCCAGTCTCTACTGGGTTGTGGTTATATTACCACTGGGGGTCAAGCCCCGGGGCTTGTTGCCCCTGGGGGGCATTTGGAAGTGTTTGCTTGAGGGGCTTTGTCTGAGGATGGTGAGCGGTGTGCTGGAAGCAGTGCTGTGCAAGTACCATTCACATTTGGTGGCCATGGCCATGGATGCTAACCATCCTGCCATGTGCAAGGGACAGCTAAGGTATGTCCTGAGGTCAGTGCTGCTGCTGAGGGGCATGGGCCCAGAGTCGGGAATGGGCAAATGAGCTCAGTCTGGGGGTCTGGTGTTGGGGGTGACATCATTGTTTGGAAGGTGAGTGAGCACATAAATGAGACCCCTTTCTGTGCTTTCTGTGTCTGATCATCTGACTGCTAATGTTCTTTTCATGTGTGCTGCACATTATCATCATCATGTTGGAAACCTGTTTTCTTAAAAACATGTTGAAGAGGGCCAGGGATTTAGCTCAGTGGTTCTGCTGTCTGGTCCCAAGTTTGATTCCTGGTACCAAAACAAAAAGAACATGTTGAAGATACATCATGTCTGGAGAATATGCAACAGCTTTTTTCTCAGCCTTGCCCACTTCCCGGGTCTGCGCTGCCTGGCATTTCCAACAATATTTAAATATTTATAATATTTAAGTATTTTTAAACTTATAATTACTGTCCCAATTCCACTTTGGAAGACATGCCAAGTGGATATTCCAAGCAAAAGAGTCATTTGAAGAATGATGTTAATTGGAGGATTATTTTCATGTGATAAATAAGGAACTGGATACATTTAAATCTTAGCAAAAAGATGGCTAAGCAGGTTGCCATAACCAGGAGTTGATCCCACCACTTGGGAGGCAGAGGCAGGAGGATGGCTGTGAGTTCAAGGACTGCCTGGGCTACATAGTGAGACCCTGTTGAGAGAGAGAGGGAGAGGGAGAGGGAGAGAGAGAGAAGAAATAGTGAGATAGAGCTTTCACACAAGGGAAGGGAACTAAGAGAAATTTCTAAGTAAGAAAGTCAGCTTGTAAATATGTGATATGTGGGCTTGGATACTCACTTCAGTGATTTATCAGATTAATTCCTCAAGATGAATGTACCTGAACAGTTCTTTACTTTTGAAGCATTCTGCAGGAAGCTGGAGTCCTATAAAAGCTCTTACTTTATTTGAGAATATTGCAATGCTAGATTTCCTATGAAACCGTATCTTGATATTTGGAAATCCAACCTAAAGGTTGGTATTATTTGTATTTGGTGTGATAACAGTTATTGAGTAATTAATAACTCAGATTGTTTTGTCTAGACCAAATTCATGTGAACAAATTCTGCAAACTGACAACATACCATCAAGTTCTCAGGGGCCTTCACAGAGAGTCCCAGACTGAGTCAGGGTACAGGAGGCCAGTACTCCTAGGGGAATCAACTCTTTTCCAGGAGTGTCCTAGGATGGGTTCAGGACTGGAGAATTAACTCACTGGCTTCAGGTTCTGATTGTACTGTGGGAAACCCCCAGTGACCCCCAGGACGGCAGAAGGGCATTTCCATACTCCACTCAGCCTTAGGACACCATGTATTGGCAAATTTCAGTAAAGAAGCATGGAATTTCTGCTCACTTCCTGCTGTGAAAATGAAGCAGACTCCTCAGATGGAGGAGTTCTTGGGCCTTGTGGTCCAGCTCCACTCTGATGTCAGAAATCTCTCTCCCTGCAAGAGAATGTGGACACTAGAGGAAATAAGACCCAAGACTATAGTGGTGATAAATTATTGAATTTCCTTTTCTAATTAGGGAATAATGAATCCAAATAAGATTTTGCTAGTGTTGGTAGACAGGATGTTCTCTACAAACCAATAACTTTTTAATTCCAATTAAGATGGATGTGGCAGCCAAGAGGCTAAACAGAGCCAGAGGGCACATTCACAGCAAAGATCAAAGCTCCATCAAAGATACCAAGACAGACATTGAGGACAAAGAGATCAGGTAAGGGTCAGAGCTGCTGATCATGAAATCTGCAGTGAACACTTTTAGGGTACAATGCTATGGTATTAAAGTTTAGTGCATACACAGATGCTAAATGATCAAAACTTTGGAATAACTTAAAGAAGGAATTGTTATCTTTTGTTTCAGCTTGGACATGTTAGTCTAGCCAGCAATCTCGGGCAGGAGTTGTACACACTCTGCTTCAATGCACAGGGCAGCAGTCACCGCACTGCTTGCATTCTAAGGGCAAACAACAATCAAAGGAACAACAACAACAACAACAAAAAACTGGAGGAGGGTCTCAGAAACTGGAAGCAGGTTATATTCAGCTAATCAGACACAGCTGTCTCCAGACACAGCAGCTGGAACCCCAACAGGACATTTCTTCTTTAGTCAGTACCTAAAGGAATAAGAGAACATAGGAAAAGATGCAGAAAAAAATCACTAAGATATGATGGTTCTGATTATATCTATGCAGCCTACCTGCCCCCGGAAACTATCCTTCCTATAAGTGGCCAATGGCAAATAGAGAGAGAGAAGGAGAGAGGGAGAGGGAGGCAGAGAGGGAGAGAGAGAGAGAGGAAGGATAGAAAGAAAAGAAGGAGGAGGTGGAGGAGGAAGAGGAGCGGAAGGAGGGGGGGGAGGAGAAGAGAAAGGGAAGGAGAAAGGGGAGGGGGAGGAGAATGAAAAAGGAAGGGAAGGGGAGGATAGAGGAGGAAGAAGAGGAGAAGGAGGAGGAGGAGGAGGAGGAGGACATAGGAAAGGACTAAGGTGGGTGGGAGGGAGGAAGAATTCTGCATGTTCCAAGGAATTCTACCATCCAGGTGAAAGTTATAGAGAGGTTGAGAAACATGTACAGAGTCTATCAGAGATATTTTCTGTTTTATTTTCCATTATATCTCTACAGTCTAAACAGTGCTTGCCACATAGTAGACATTTGCTGAATGAATATTCTAGCTGTGAATGGAAGATACAGGAATGCCAACAGTCTGATATTATGCAGTTGATAGTAAAGTCATGATGCCTTAATGTTCTGGGCTACCTCTGTTTTTGTTTAATATGCCAATCAACTCTAGCTAATACTGTAGACACTGTAAAGAAAAGCCAAGGAGTACTGCAGATGTGTTTATTCGGGAAGCCCAGTGGCTCTGCAAGTTCTGACCCAGGATGAGAACTGAACAGAGTTTGAAATCCTCCAGCTGCTTTGGAGCATGGAATTAGCACAAGAGAGTTTAGCCACAAGATTCACATCTTCAGATTCTAGGCAGAGTGTGCCTTTCACATCTTTCCCTACATCAGGGATGCACACAGCCCCTCAATCAGGTAGGACAAATCCTTAGATCAGGCCACCCCAAGCCCAGCAGCACTTGGAAAGGAACAGCCAGCATCTGCATCTGTGTCTTTCTCTTTGAAGTTTCTACTGCTGATGAGTTCAAATTCAAAATAACACCTTCCTGCTTTAGATATGTTCATACCTCCAGTGAGGTCAGAGTGTTAAAGATTTCAGGGACCTGCCATTCATTTATTTGCAATATTTTTTTACTTTCTCTTATGTACCACACACTGATCTGGGCAAGGATACAATAGAGAACAAAACAGACAAACACAGCCCCGTCCTCGTTGGGGTTTTATTTCCTCTTTTGTTTTTTTTTTTAAAGTTTGTTGCTCTGTCTCTTTAAGATGACTTTGTACTCTGGGTTGATTTTATAGGTTAATTCTCCAAAGCAATCAAATTTCTCAGTTGTGACTGTTGCCATTATGAATTGCCTATAATTACAAAAACAAAACAAAACAACAACCAATCTCTGTGTTATCTTTTGTCAGGGTTTTGAAAAGGAAAAAAATGTTTAAGTTTGATATGTAATTACACTGTTGGAGTTCTCAAACAAAACTGAATGTCTAGATCACTGGTGGTGAACCCATGGCATCTGTGTTATTTGTTTTTCTTTTAAGACAAATAATGTTATGTATGAGTTGTTTTTTCTAAACTAAAAGCCTCAGAATCTCAAGTTGCCCAGGCTGGGCTTGAATTTGAGATCCTCCTGCCTCAGCCTCCCAGGGTGGTGGGATTACAGGTGTACCTGGATTATAAAATTTTTTTAAAGTTTTCATACTGGGGGATTTATTTCAGAGGAAAAAAACCTCTGTAAGTGTTCAGTTGGTCATTTTCTGCCTCCTGTTTAGCTGTGTTCTATCTGGTTCCTTTTGGAATCATGCAGCTGTCCTTCTGGTCCTAACATCTCTCTTGCCTATGTGACTAATGCCTCCCTGATGGGAGTCATCAGCCTCCCCATCTGCTTGGCCTTTTCTGTTTTCAACCTTAGCTACTTTTTTCCTTGCATATCATCCTCCTCTACCTATGGATCATCCCTCTCATTCAGCACAACTGGCTGTTTCTCTCTCAGTTTCAACACCTCCCTCAAGCAGTTAACTATTTTAGTTCAGGATTCCATTCATGTTTTTGCCCAGGACATTGCATGAGACTCCTAGCTCACCTTCTCTCCTCTAGTAATCATTATAATGGCTATAATTTATTAGTGTTTGCTATCTATTGCACCCTTTGCTAAGGGGATACACATGTTCATATTCAATCCTCCCAATCTAATTTGGTTTCCTTATGTCTGATGTAAAATGGTGAGAATTGAGGCATAGAAAAATGTAAATGACAAGCAAGCTGCTTGTTCTGCTTTCGTGGGGCTGGTTCCAGGGCAGGGCTGATCCTGAAAAGCTCACATGTCCTTCCTACCTTTGAACCCAGCAGGCCCCCTCAGCAAACCCTGGAGAGGAACCAGATCAGTCGTGGTGCACAGGGCAGACTGAGCCTGGCCAGGGGAAGGAGAGCACCGGTGTCTGCGAGAGCCTTGCCCTGCCACTCATGGCTGTGAATCTGAAGGACCCTTTGCCACATCACTCAATACACAGAGTGTGAAACTTCTAGCCTTGCTCACTGTGCTCACTGGAAGAGTCATTTTGCAGCAGACAATAAGTTAACTGCCAGAAATAAGAGATTGGTTTGAGTCTTTGCTACAAGACTCTGCAGCACTGGATTCCTTCTTGTGGCATCCAGACTGCCCCTCTCTGCTGGATGCTCCTTCCTCTCCAGAGAAGGGACATCTTCCTCTACCACCAGCCCCATAAGCAGTATCACCAGGAAGCACCCTCTGCCTAGTTATGGTTGCTGGCACTGTCGTCTTAAATGACATGGTTCCCAAGCGTTGGGCCTTGTAGCCCCAGTGGGGAGCAGCCCATTGACATCCTCCTTGATCCTCTCCAACAGCCTCCATGTGGAATTCCTAAAACTGTCTCTCATCTTCCCTCCTACTCAAGCTGTACTCTACAGTCCCTCACTTGAAGAGTTACTTTCCCTTCATTTCCTTTCTCCCTTCCAAACTCATCAATGAGCCAATCCATGCTATGTCTGGAACAGCTCCCAAATCCAATCTTTCCCCTCCTCGGTCAGTGCCCCATTGCTTAACACATTCTCCCTGCTTGAAGACTCTTTATTTACACTTTGCTTTGGACTGCTGACATCTGCTTCCTTGTACTGGTCATCTTTAGACATTTCTGATTTCTCAATTCTAGACTATAACTTCCCTGAAGAGTGAAACCTTGTCTCTTTTATTCCTATTTGTCCTCTTATTCCTTGTGGTAACAGTGTGCTTTGCACACCATGAGTGCTTAATAAATAGATTTTGGCAATAAGAAATATATTATTTTAAAGCAGCTTATTAGGTAATTAAATATTTACTCTGACTTCTTCCATCCCTGTTGTATATACTCAAAGACCACTCACATAGACACATGTACACACGGAATGCCCTTGGCTATCTTTAAGTCAACTTTCTAGCAAACATGAGAGGATCAATCTTGCACATAATTAAAACATAAACTGGGTCTTATTTTTTTCCTGGTCTTCCTGGTGGAAAATAATACAATGCTCAGTGTCAAATGAAAACTCATTTTGCAAATCTATACCCACAAAATGCCACCAAACATGGGTCACACATTTTTCTTCTTTGCATTTTGATCCCATTGCCGTGACATAGTGTGGTAATTATATTATGAAGCTATTATCCGATGAAATGAAAATGGCAAAACAATTTAAATGCTTGTCTAAAGAGACCCCGTTAGAATGCAATTATGAGTGAAATTACAATGGCAAAATAATTGAAATGCAAGCCTGGAAGGCACAGTTATGAAACCATTAAAATGCTTCTGTTGGGGTCTCACATCATGGAGTGAAACTGTACACTCCTAGGGACACATTGTTAATTCAGTAAAGCAGGTGACAGTTACAGGGAGATGAAAAAATCTGGGCCCCTATTGTTCTGCAGTGTTATCTACACTTCCGACTGCCACCTGCGAGTGTGTCACATCCCCAGGGCCCCGCTCTGTGGATGCCTGATAAGAGCTCCCCACCTAACAGGTGCTTCCACCTCGAAGCAGGGAGATAAAGGCATGGGCCACGCTGGGTGTAGACTTGGCTGTAATGTTTCCGAAATAAAAGCTAAGATCAGAACAAGAGGAGAGTTTTATTCTAAATTTAAGCCTGCAACTATTTAATATCTGTGTGGATATACTTCTAAGAATCTTTCTTCTTGAAACACTCTACTGATACATTCTGTTAGCAGAATCTTGACAGATTTTGGATGTCCAGGCTTACACTGGTATACTTGCTCACCAAAGGAAAATATAAAATAATAAAATACTAGATATGAACCAGATCTGCTGAGCTGATCAATCTGAACAATGACCAAGTTCTCTCTGAAGCATAGGGAGCTCTGCGTTTTGATGGCTGGACACACAAATGACCGACCAACAAAAATACGCAGACTATGCCCCGACTCCCACCCCTCACCTTCAGAGTCTGCACTTGTGGATCCATTTCCTTCAGTTAAGCATAAACAGATTGTAGGAGTGGGGGATATGAAAGAAAAAGCGATGAGAAAATAAAACGATATAAATCTTTTTGTTCTTTATGATTAGCTGTCTTGTACTGTCAGAAGCGATGATAGCATTACTTAATAAAGTTACCATGATTTTTTTTTTAATTTGGGGGGTCTGATATATAAAGAATTGAAAAAAATCAGACCCCTCAAATTCAAAGACCTGATTCAAAAATGGGCATCTGAAATGAACAGACATTTCTAAGACAAAGAAGTAAAAGCAGCAAGCAAATATATGAAAAAATGTTCAACATCACTGGTCATTTGAGAGATGCAGATTAAAACAACACTGAGATTCCACCTAACCCCAGAAAGAATAGCTGCTATCAAGAAATCAACCAATAACAAATGCTGGAGGGGGTGTGGGGAGAAAGGAACCCCTCTCCATTGTTGGTGGGAGTGCAGACTGGTGCAACCACTGTGGAAATCAGTATGGAAAAATCTCAAAAACCTAGGGCTAAAGGTCCCATTTGACCCAGCTATTCCCCTTCTGGGTATCTTCCCCCCAAAATTAAAAGAATCATACCACAGCGATATACGTGCACCCATGTTTATAGCGGCACAGTTTGCAATAGCTAAAGCTTGGAAGCAGCCCAAGTGCCCATCAACTGGAAACTGGATAAAGAAGACGTGTTTTTTTATAAAATGGAGTACTACTCAGCCATAAAGAAAGAAAATCTAGAGTCATTTATATCTAAATAGATGCATATAGAGGCCATACTTTTAAGTGAAATAAATAGGACACACATGTGTAAATACCAAATAGTTTCACTAGTGTGAGAAACTGATAGTGTAAACAAGGGTTAAAATGATTAAAATGAATAATTGATAATGTGAAATAGGAAAAAAGATCCAAAGATGAAGGGGTGAAGGGAGGGGAAGGGGAAAGGAAAGGAGGGAAAGGAAAAACTATGAGAAAAGAAAAAAAATGGAAATGATGTCTATGTAAATAGGGAAGGGTGGAGGGGGTGAAGGGTGCACACATAATGGGGAAAAAAATAAGAACCAAGATATATCATGTACAGGTACAAGCACCCAATGATAAATGTAAACAAATTGTATACCTAAAATGTACCAATAAAAGAACTTAGAAAAAAAATAAAGAGAGGAGATTAAAGGAAGGTGTGACTAATAGGAGGTGACAACCAGGAGTCATTTTAAAGTCTGTCTACAACCACAATATCTTTTTCTAAGCTCTCTGCTTTGAGATGTATCTTTCATTTATTTCAAATTTTGTAATAGAGATCATCACCATAAAAAAAGTTACGATGTTTGCACACAAAGAACTGGGTACTTTTTGTTTCTCAAGCTTTAGCTTAAAGAAGTCTCTTGGAAAGACATATTAAGTATTTTTATTTTGTTTTACAGACTTCAAAACACATAAAGATTTTATATGCACGTAACTATATCTTTTGAGGCAGTTTGGAAATGATGTTTGAAAACCCTCCTGACTAGTGTACCAAGCGTCTGCAGGGAACTCAAACTGTTGGGGACATGGCACCACGTGCATATGTCTTGGCCTTCATAGACTCGGAGTGTAACTACAACTTTGTTAGAATAAGAACCTTGGGGGATGGTAATGTTCACACAAAAATCAGGTGTCTGGATGTTTTATAGAGAGGTCATATTATTTTCAGCATATATAATTTAAATCTTGATATAATTTAAAATGGATTTGAAATCATATGGAGAACTGAAATTTTTACAGCTTGGGCTCAAAAGTACAAACCTTGAAAAAGATATTTTTAAAAAGTCACCTGGAGAAAATTCTATGACTAAAGATAATAGAAAAGCAAAGATTCACATAGATTATAAGAAAAATAAAAATTAGCAAAGTCTTAAAAATATTTAAGCCACAGTATTACACTTAACATCCGAAATCATATTTGACAAAGTTTTATAGAATTACACTCTGCTTTTAGAAAGGTGTCAAATAAACTGCATATAAAGACCTATCTTGAGGAGTTAATACAGGAGAAACCAGTGCAAATCTAGCCATGCCACCCACCAACATGCCAGTAATAGTCTTGGTCAGTGACAGACCACATGTGTGTCAGTGGTCCCATAAGATTACACTGTCATTGGAATTTTAGCCATGTTTGCGTGTGTAAATATACTCTGGTCTTTGCATAAAGATGAAATCACAGAATAATGCACTTCTTGAAATATATTATCTCATTAAGTGGTACATGACTTATAATAGGATAAATTAAAATACACTGCTCTAACTTCAAAATGCATTGAAATAAGTTGGCTTAATAGATAGATGATAAAGAAAATATAATCAATGTTAACCACAGAATACAGATGGTGGCTATATGCTGGTGCTCACAGTACAATTATTTTGACTCTTCAGTATGTTTTGAGATCTTTCAATACAAAATTTTTGTAGGAAAATGTAATGTTGTAGAGGAAAAGTGTTCATTCTATCTGGTGAGCCCTCTGCTCCACAATACCAGTTTCAGAATCAATCTCAGTGACAAGGCACTCACCTAGCCATCCGGATCCTGAATTTGGGATGCACAGGTCCGTCTCCGCACTGGGTAACACGAAGCCCACCACAAACACCTCCACACCATCTGCCATGAGCGCCATGCCCAGCACAAAGAACAGGGCCCACTGGAACCGGCCGTGGCCACACTCCTGGATGATCAGCTCATACTGCTGGGCCAGCTCTTCCTCGTCAGCCCTCCTCTTGGACTCCAGCTCCCGGCGGTCCTTGTACTCATCCCCCTTGGGCTGCCCCACCGACACTATGCCGTCTTTCCCCTGGCTCATGCTGGGGATGCCCTGGTACTCCCCTTCATAGATCTCATCTTCCTCATCATGGCCCTCGGTAGCTTCACTGGAGCCTTCATCCTCATTAGCTTCCCCATTGTAGGTATCTCCGGGTGGGTAATAGTCATCGTCTTCATCCTCGTCTTGGAACCGACTGTAGGACCTCTGGGTATATTCATCCTGGGCCCGGTCCACTGCTTGGTTCACTTTCTTCACTGTCTGTTTCTTCACCTCTCTGGCAATGTCCTTGGCACCTTTCATCAGTGAAGTCCTATCTCTGTAAGCCTCTTCCATTGTATCTCAGCTGATGGCCCTGGAAAAGGTGCAACTTGTTCACAGGCTCTGCTCGGTGGCTCAACTCACAGCATCATCCACACGTGGCTCAAATCAGAACTGCAAAAAAAAGAATCCAGGAGATAGGAGTTATTCCCTTCTACATCTTTTCGCTATCTATCGCTTGGTTTCTTTTTACTGACCCACAGCCCAAGCCACAGAAGGTGCTTTCCTTGCTCTCTCTGTGCACACATGCAGCCCACTCAGCTCCCTGCTGATGCATGGTCAGTGCCTGGAGTAGCTGAGGATTCACTGTCATCATTAGTGTTCCAAGGGCCCACCCAGCAAAACAGCAGCACCGCTCTACAGAGGCCCGTGTGTAGGAAGACAACAACACAAAATTAAAGATTGTGATTCCAAAGCTTTTTACAAAATGCTTTAATAAGGATGCTTCTGTTTATTCTCCCCTTTCTTTCTCTTTGGGGAACTGAAGGGAAGTGAAAGGGAGGCCAGGAGAGATGGGAGGATCCATGAGAACAGCAGTGGTTGAGGATGGGAACCTCAGAAACTCGTAAAAGAGGCAGAAAAAAAGAGAAGGGGGAGGGTAACAGTGATACATAATACTGGGGTGGAGACATGTCTACTTCAGAAGATAAGAGCAAATTAAAACATTTCACAGAATGAAATGCTACCTATCCATGCATGAGATGGTTGGTCAGATCAAACAAGACGCATCAGCTGCTTCCCAAACACAACCAATAAACTGATCGCATTTGGCTTTTTGCTTTTATCCTCAGCCACAGACGCTGTCACCACCAGCCTGAAGAAGCTTGTGTGCAAGCCACTGTTGCAACAGACAATAGACAAGGTGTCCCAAGTGTCATTGTTTTGAGAAAAAGTGGACTATTCTCACTCCTAAGCAATTTAATCACTTGAGCAATGAGAAAATGCTTCTTGGAAAAATCTTAATTTGAACTCCAGCATAAAACAAGGCAGGTGCATACAGAAGTTCTTTATTTGACTCAAGATTCCTCATCCCCCAAATTGAAGTTCTGGCTAAATTTCTAGATCCTTGAGGGAAGAGACTTGGTCTTGTAGTTTGGAATCTCACTAAAATAAGATATTTAACTTTTGTTCATAAGTCAGGGTAAGTAAGCATAGTTATTTAAAAGAGTCTATTTAAATCCAGATGTTTGTAGATGTTGCCATGGGAGGAAACTGGCTGAGGACTATGGGAACTCTCTGAGTTCTTACAACTGCATATGATACTACAGTAATCTCAAAATAATACAGATTTGTAGAAAAAAGTAAGTTTGTACCATCATTATAAAGTGACCTTGGAAAATGTTCAGGATGCTTGGCTAAGGGACAGATCATTCAGGAGACAGAGTTATATTTTATATCTATTACTCCTTTCTGACAAATGTAAAGTTGCAAAAAGTTTGGCTCATTCCCGAAGTTGTCAAGAAAACAGCAAATAGGTATCTGTGTTGGAAGTTCATGCCTGATCCAAAGCTGTGGCTCTGAAGGTGGAACCCACACATCAGCTGCTTACAGCACCATCAGAGTTTGAAGATAATCCAGTTTTGTTTCTGGAATAAATTACAATGTGATACCACATCATATACGTTAGGCACCAGTTCAGTGAAAAGCCAAACAAAACAGAGCAGCTTTTTTTTTGGTACCGGGAATTGAACTTGGGACCTTTCATTTGTGAGGCAGGAGGCAGAACCACTAAGTTAAATCCCCAGCCCTATAGCAGCTTGATTTAGTGTTTACTGCACACCAGGCATTGCACTAAGAACCGTATGTACATCTCTTTATTCTTTTACTTGGTCTGAACTGCAATCCTACAAAATAGATGTGATAGTCTCCATTATACAGATGAGAAGAGCACAGTTTAGAGGGATTACGGAGTCGCGGGTCCCAAAGCTGGTCTGAGGAGAAACTGGGACTCGAGTCCAGACTGGCGACCCCAAGGCTTGCACCTCAGTCTCATCCATCTCAAGTGATGTGTTGCCCGAGGCTGTAGTAAATGCCATATTCTTCTTTCTATTCATTCTGGTAACATTTATTAAAATCTCCCTATTCTAAAGTTGTTTTACAACCTCTTATTTAAATTAGCTTTTAAGAGTCAGAATAAAACTGTTGTGATGCCTTTCATCACTGATGGGCTCTGTGTGGGTAGTAAATTCCAAGGTGGGTCTTGTTTGTTCAGATAAACTATCCCAAGATGGTGGCTGAGCTTCCCAAGGTACTACAGTAGTGTTAATAAGATGTTAGGAAGTGGGCAAAGAGGGCAGGAAACTAGACAAAGCCATGACACTGTCACGACTCCAAGGGACACATGATGTCCTTTCTTACTTATTGAAGTAAGCTTTTTTTCTCCATGAATTAAGGGCAATAACTCTCTTTACAGAATTGTGAGGATTAAATCACTTGGTGTTTACACTGCTTTTGCCCTGCTTTTTTTATTAGTGCATATTGGCACAGATTAATTGGTTTCATTTTGGCAGATCTGTACATGCACATAATGTGCTTTGCTCATTCCCCCATCAGCCTTGCTCTCCCAGTTTCACATGTTTTTGGGAGGGTTCAATGTATACGCATTCTGATCACATTCATGCCCTCTATTATACTCCCTTCCCTATCCCTTCCTCCCCTTCCTCTTGTCTAATACTGTAAGTGTTCATTGTGTTTTTAGGACAGAGTCTGACATATAAGAAGTCAGGTTCCCCAGAAGGAGATGCTACCATAAAGGGTGGGGTGCAAATCGTTCATGAAGGAGGAAAGGGTAAGTGAGGAGCATGAAGAATGTAGCAGGTTTGCAGTTTAAGCAGAGTCCTGAGGAACAAGATTCAGGTTGAGTCTGCAGAGGAGCTCCCTGGGATGTAAGGGGTGCCTCAGAGTTTCCCCACCAGGGCCGGGGTGCTGGGCTTTCATACCCCCTACCTGTCCACTGTTGTCTGAGGGCTACTCAGGGGTAAGCATGTAAGGTAGGCACTCCCAGCTATCTGCACTTAAAGACAAAACCCCTCCAGTAGCCCAAGGGAAGTCCTCAGAAGAAGAGGTGCAAGTGCCAGCAGACAGGAGCAAAGGAAACCAGGCAAGGAGAGCACAGAGACAACAAATGAGATCCAAGAGGGTCTGGGCAGCATATGAACAGCATCTTCTCTAATAAGCATTAAAATAATTCTTCCTCCTCTTCTTTGTGGTACTGAAGATTGAACCCAGGGCCTTATGCATGTGAGGCAAGAGCTCCACCACGGAGCTACATTTCCAGCCTCTAAATTCTTGTATAGATGCCCTGCTCATCATGTTAAGCTACAGGATCCACAGCTGATTAAAAATTGTATTTCTAGAAATGGCTGCTTAAACCAAATAACATTCGTAGGCGAGTTATTTCTGATACATTCAATTATATGCACAATCATGCATGACAGTAATTTTGCACAAATACATAAAATACAAAAAGTTCTATGCATCAATGAGTTATTCTAGCAAAAGAGTCTCAATTTTTTTCTTTGTTGATGGTCCAAGACAAACAGCACATATTCAATAACACTACATACCATCAAAACTACCCTACATGAGCTCCTACCATACACAACCCCCCACACTCAGATGTTTCTATTTCCTGACACTGCCCACGTCTCAGTCTTTCTGCTTTATTCCTTGTCACCATCAAAGATCTTGGATAGCACCACCTTCTCAAAACTGTTAATATCTGCTAGATACTGGGAGAGTCCGTTTCTCTCATATTTGGATTCTGCAGCTTTAAAGCCATCATATACTCATAGCCTAATGGTAGCTAATCTATTCTTAGGCCAGCCATGGGCTAAGCATATCAGACATATTATCACCCAGTAATCTTTACAATAAATGGGGTAGGTGATATTAAAATCCCCATTTTATCAATACAGAAGTGAGAATTCAGACTGAGGCAATCTCACTCCAGAGCCCAACAACTCAACCACCACACCTACTACCCTTGGGTAGAAATGTGAGTCTATTATGGAAATCAAGATCTGAAACAGCAAAGCTATGGTAGAAGACAGCACCACACCAGTAGCAGAAGGATTGTCTAAAGTGCTTGCCAACACCTGGTGTGGTGACCTGAGCAGAGGGCTTACTGTATTAACAACTTCTTTCCCTTCTGAGCCGGAATGTAATGGAGGCATCCAACACTGAAGAAAAATTGTCAGCTGGTTAGACAATGCGCCTACATGTTATGTCATCCCTGACACCACACCTTCCACCCACTTTGGGCCTGCTGAGCTTAAGCAGGATACCCATGCCTCCCTTGGGGATGGGAGGTCATCCATGGAATTTGCCACACTGAGCACATTTTTGAGATGAGGAAGTAGATAATGACTTATCATTCCAACCTGTCCTAATCATTGGCATCATATGGCTATCATTTAAGGATACCTCCTACCCTCCACCTCTATAAAGCACTCTTACATGTAAATCTCCATTCTTCAAGGTGGAGATCAAAAGCCACATCTTTCATGAAGTGATTTCCTTTCATGACTGCTTAACTGAATCTCATCTTCCAAGATAAGCAGAGTTGGTTGCCTTCTAGCATTCTAACATGTCTTCTATTATTATGGTTGCTGATAAATGGGATGGTCTTCCCTATTAGAATGAAAGCTCCCTGAAAACAGAAACTTAACAAATAAAAACCCTGTAAAGAAATGTTACTAACTGAAGACACAAGCACCAACTGGAGTCCGACTCTTCTGTTCCCCTTTCCTTCATGAAGAGATGTCTTCACCAGCATTTCTCTAAAATGCAATCTAAAATATGCTATGAAGTGCTCTGAGAGGAAAGATTCCAGGGTCGAATAAATTTGGAAGGATTCTATCTCATACTTCATGTACTCTTCTCTATGAGAATCACAATGCAAAGCTTGTTGTTAGGCATCTTGGTTAAATTTGTTATCCAAACTTTCCCTCTAACAGAATTTCCCACCCTTGACATGACACCCATGAACAGTCCTCATTATGGAAATATTATGGAAATACTTTACTATTAAGATGAGTGCTAAAATCCTTGAAAAATTTAAAGTCTCTATTATAAAATACCACAAAACTCACTAATTAGAGCTAATTGTGGGAAGTAGGAGGAAAGGCAGAAAATCTACATTCAAATAATATTTCTAAAATAAAATGCGGTATCTCAAGTCTATCAAAAGCAGAAACTAAGTTTTCATAATGTAATTGCTTCTGATTTTTTAACAGAATTACTACAAAATAGACAGCATTAACATATCTGTATATTTTTAAATAAGTCATTCAAAGAGACTAGAAAGTTTGTTTGAGGTATATTAGCATTCTAAAATGTAATTCTGATACAATTAACTTGTTCTATGAAGAATGGACAATCTCCTACACCAGGGTAAACTTGACCTCAGCAGCTGTCCAAATCTCCACAAAGCCCAGATTAGTGAAATCAAAAGGGTTTTATCAAAATTTCAAACTTTTTACACCTGTGAACTTTGCTGAAGGCCTTAAAATGAAGAAAGTTTTGACACACGCTATAACATGAATGAACTTTGAAGATTTTGCTATGTGAATAGTACAGTTCCAAGAAGACTGATAGCCTGTGACTCTGCTCACATGAGATGTTTAGAACTGTCAAAATGACAAGACAAATACAGTTGCCAGGAGGCAGAGAAAAGGGAGGAATGGGCAGTGATGATGATGGGTGCACAATATTATGGATATATTTAATAACACTGACTATACAAGTAAAAATGATTATGTAATAAATTCTATTTATTTTTTTTGAGACAGAGTCTTACTATGCCCCTGAACTCACTATGTAGCCCAGGCTGGCCTTGAACTTGCATTGATCCTCCTGCCTCAGCCTCCCGAGTGCTGGGATTACAGACATGCGCTACCTCACTCGGCTATATTATGTATATTTTATCAAGATTAAAATATTGGGAAAAAAGAGACAATTTAAAAATTCAGAAAGTCACAACATAAAATAAAAATGGTGTGTATTTCTACTATCCAGGTATGCTCATTCTTAATAAGAAGAAATTCTTCTGTTATGGTTTGGATCTAAAATATTCCTCAAAAGTCTCAGTGTGTGGAAAGTGACTGGGTCATGGGGATGTTATACGTATCAGTGGGTTCATCCACTGATGAGTTTAGCAGGTGAATGTACTATTTGTTGGTTGGAAGTGGTTAGCTGGGGTGTGACCAGTAAGAATGTGTAATTGTTCCTGGCTCCTCCCTTCTCTCTCTGCTTCCCAGCCACCATGACATAAGCAGTTTTCCTCCACCAGGCCTTCTCACCATGTGGTTTCTGCCTTGGAACCAGCTGACCATGAACTGAACCCACTGAAGCCGACCCAAAACAAACCTCTCTTCATGTAAGTTGTGCGTGTTAGGTATTTTGTCTCAGTGATAGGAAAGAGACTAAAACAAATTTCAATATTTAGATTATGCAGACGTAAGAGCATATAATTAATGCAGATCATATTATAAATTTGCATTTGCAGCCCTTCTCAAATTACTCTATTACTTTTGACTCTTTAGATGTGAATTTTCCCATTTATTGGGTTAGTGAATATCTCAGCTAATATAGGACTCTATGCATGTCTAGTAATTCTTGGCTCTAATATGCACAAATTCTAGAGTAGTAGTTGTCACAGTACGGTCTGTGAATCCCTGGGAATTTGTGAGATCAAAACAATTTTTATAATAGAAAGGTTATTTGACTCTTCACTGTCAGTTTTTATGAATGTTCAGGGCATTTTTTACAAGCTACATGATAAATAATGACTTAATTGCTCTCGTGGCTAATATGTTTGTAGGTTTTTATATTTTCAAAAGCATCACAGTTTTGGTTTCTAATATGGTAAAGATCAACAGATAAAACCCACAAAAATGAAAGCTCTTTTGCCATTAATAATTTTTAAGGACAAGGGGCTGGGGATTTAGCTCAGTGGTGCCATGCCTGCCTCTCAAGCACAAGGTCCCGAGTTTGATTCCTGGTACCAAAAAGCCCAAACAACAACAACAACAACAACAACAACAACAACATTTGCAAAATAATTTTTAAGGATGAAAAGTGAATTCTGAGACCAGACCAATAAATTCAGAACCATTATTGTATAGGACTCCTTTCCTTCCAGGACCCTGCACTGAAGAGGACTTCTGTTATACTTATGCTTGATTGTGTCAACCTGACTGGCTTGAGAATCACCAAGGGGATTGGTGAAGTACACTTCTGGGTATATCTGGGTGGGCTAGGGAGGTGTATTGTTGGGTGTATATCTGGTCCCTTATCCTTGGTCTCTGGTATCATTCTCCTGCTTTGCTTTCTGACCACCATGAAAGCATCTTTGCTCCACCATGCCCTTCCACTATGATGTTTCTGCTTTAGAGACAGATGACCATGGACTGCATCCCCTGAAACCATGAACCAAATTAAATCTTTCCTCTTTTATGTTGTAGCTGTCAGTTGTTATATCTCAGGGACAGGACAGCTGATCAATACACTTTCCCATAGGATTTTTGTTGTTGTTTGCTATGAGGTTTTGAGTTTGCCCTGCTAGAACCCCATAAGGTCAACAAACTGATGAGCTGATTTGTCCATCAGTAGCTCAGTTCTAGGTTTTGACAGTGTTCAGATAAGCTCAAAGTTTTAGGTTTCCTTCCCAGGTGGGTGACATTTTCCCACCTCTGTCTCTGGTGGACACTGGGAAGCATCCTCTCTCCCAGGTGGAAACGAGCCGTGCATTTCTGGCTCCCAGCTTGCCTACTCACCACATACTGGCTACAATGTGGAAAGCACAGTTTCAGCTTCTACACAGTACTAACCACATCTTCCTTTTCCACTTCTGGAACCTGAGAATTTCTTTTTCTTATTTTGAGACCAGTTATTTATTATCTACATGATACTTTGAAGTAGCATGTAGATAATGGGGTAGGGTTGGGGAGAGAGGAATTATTATGTGTCTGATTACCATTTTGACCCAGAAGTTGACACCTTCCCAACCTGCTTTAATATGGAAAATTTTCTCATACTTTTAAATGATGTACCTACTATTTTGCTTACAGTTTACTATAATTCATTTAATCTATCTCCTGTTGTGAACATTTAGGCTTAATTTTATTTTATCATTATTAATGTAGATACTGAAAATTCCTGAGGTCAGAAGAAAAACCTAGTTTTGATGATTATATAAAATTATATTATCCTTCTGAAAGTTTGTGGTGATTTATAACTTCTAGAAGCAGTATTAGGGTCCTCCTTCCTTGTGCAATTACCTATATTGGAAATTAGCTGTTGAGATTAATGAAAAATGGTGTTTTATCATTCTAAGTTGTATTTGATTACTGGTAAGATTGAATGTTCTTTTCTAGGGAAATCTTTTATCCCTTCCCTATTTTGTATCGAGTTTTACAGTGGGTTTATAGTGATCTCCAGAAGCTGTTAATGTTATCTTATTTGAAAAAAAGGTAATTATACTGATTTTAAGATACATTATGCATCCAGATGGGCCCTAAATCGAATGACAAGTATTCTTATGAAGAGAGAAGAGAGACAACAGAGACGCAGGGGAGGGCACCTGAAGATGGAGGCAGAGGTTAGAGCTACACAGGCAGAAGCTGAAGAATCCCTCAAGTTGCCCAAGCTGGAAGGGACAAGGAAGGATTATCTTCTTTGGAGAAAGTGTGCCTCTGCTAACATCTGGATTTTGGAATTCTGGCCTCCAGAACTGTGAGAGACTAAACTTATGCATTTAAAGTCACTCACTTTGTGGTAATTTGTTGGGCAGCCATAGGAAACTATCATGATGTGTTTTTCTTACTGAGTTTTAAGAGCTCTTTATATAGTAAGGAAATAAATTCTTTGTATATGTTGTATATATTTTTCTCAGATTGACTTATCAATGGTAGGACTTTGCCATGAACAGTTACTAAACTATTTTCAGGCAGTCTATTTAAAAGGTTCTGTGTTCTTGTTATCTGCCTTTTAATCAGTTTATGAAGGCTCTCCTGAACTTCTAAAATATTCTTCTATATTTGTTCTAATTAATTTTAGTTTCATTGCTTAATGTTTAGTTCTGAAACTTTATTATATTGTATGAGGAAGGGATTTTTAAAAATGAACAACCAAATATTTTGGAAAATTATTAAAATTCCCCTTTATAAGAGAAAAAATTTCAACATGTCTTAGTGTCTCTTCAGTTTTATATCCTGCTCCTACTATCAACTATTATCTATTATTTCTATCATAAACATTTTCTAGTTTTAATTGTTATCAGTTTGTTATAAGTTTTAATATCTATCAGTGGATTTTACACCTCATAACTCATCCTTTCCCAATATTTACTGATCACTCTCATCTACATTCTCATCCAAATATATTGTAGAATTGCTAAGCCATTTTTCAAAGGAAATTTTCTGTAGGATTGTACAAAGCTTATAAATTAATTCTAGAGCTAAACACATTAGTGTATTTAAGCCAAAGATTGAAATTTTTTGAGGTTTTGCATGAAACTCATATATGTTCATTCCCTCAAAAAAACTCAAGGAACAACAACAACAACAAAAGAAACGCTCAAGGAACAAGAATTTAAAGAGAAAAAATTTTTATTATGTTCCATGTTCTGAAAATGGAATACTAGGCATTGAAAGGTTAAGATGGTCATTTCATGCAGAAAAAAGACATTTATTATTTGACCCTTCTTTTATGTACCTCAGTGAAGTTCTGATGTTTTCTTCTCATTGTGCCACTTATTTAATGCATACACGCATATAAATATATATTTTAAAATTTCCTACTCATTTATGAATTGGCTTATCGATTTTTCAAAATCATAATGTACATTCTGGCCACAAGTTTTAGTTTTTCCAGGCCCAGTGGATGGGTCACGGTGTGCAAAGTCAGCAGCTATGGGGAGCAACTCACTGAATTTCCATCATGGAACATAGTGAATGAGCTGCATAGAGTAGATGGAACTGGCTTGAGAAGCCTCTGAACCATGCTGTGAGTCATCATTTAACTTTTGTGACAGTTAAACTTGTTATCAATTTGACTGGCTTCAGAAAAGCACACCTGTAGTTGTGTCTCGGTGGGTCATGGGTGTAGATCTTGAGAAGTATCTCTGGCCCCCAGCCTTTTCCTCTCTGGCTGTTTCTGTCTTTCTAGCGTCATGAAGTGAGCAGCTTTCCTTCCCCATATCTTTCCACCGTGATAGTTCTGCCTTGGAGCCAGCTGACCACGGACTGAAACATCTGAAACCATGATTCAAAATAAAACCTTTTCTCCTTTTAAATTGTGTATGTCAGGTATGTTGCCCCACCAATGAAAAGCTGACCAATACAGCTTCCTCTCTGTACCCTTCTGGAGCCCCATGCCCTTCTCCAGTGCAGTGTTCATAGAGCAGCTCTGCAGGAAGAATGTGTAAGCAGACTCAGGTGTCAAGCCCAGAAGGAGTGAAGTGCTCCTGAATTCCCATTCCCAAATCATCATGGGGCCTTACTTCCCTTTAGGGAAACCAGGTGCCTGATGAGCATCCTAACAGTCTGCATTGAGAAGCATAATCAGCTCCAATACTGCCATATAAAATTTCTATTCTTAACAGTAGTGAGGCGTTCTATCCCATTATGTGACCAACGACATTCTGGCAGATGGTTCCATGGTTTAAATAGAACAGCAGAAGATTTGCAAGGGACTCTTTGTGAATGTGGTAACAGCCTCTCAAAGTGCATGTGGTCAACTGTGCCTCTTTCACTGGGATTTAGGAATTGCCTGAGGGAAACTCAAAGAGAGGCAAAACCAGAAATGGTGTTGCTTGAAAGAAGCAGCCTTGGGAAAAGTTGCTGGGGCTAGGAAGAACAGGAGAAGAGGGACTTCCCTCAACAATTCTACATATCTCCCCAGATTAAGAGAGGGGCCACAAGATCCAATCATTTACTCAGCAAGCATCTAGTAAGCACTAATGATGTTCCAGGTATTCCTCTGGGGGCTGAAAAGCAGAGATTAAACAAAATACACTAAGTCACTGATTATACAGAACTTTCTTTTTAGAGGCAAGACAGATAATAAAAAAGAAACAGATCTGCATGTAATGGTAAGTGCAACAAATAAAAATAAAGCAGGTAGCAGGCTACAGTAGCTCTATCCCAGATTCAGCAATGATGGAAATGTCCTAAATCTATGCTGTCAACCAAAACAGGATGATTTAAATATGGATGACCACACATGGCTAGTACCTTGCTCACTGGATGATGCAGGGCCATAGAGTGTGGAGGTGATGCTGTTCTGGAAGAATGCTCAAGGGAGGACACTTGGAGCATATGACACTTGAATAGAAGCCAGGCCAAGCCCAAAGCATAAGCCATGCTACTACCCAGGGGCTAAGAACCTTCCAGACACAGAACAGCAAGAGCACAGGCCTTCGGGCGGAGACTGGCATGGAGGCCAGGTAGCTGAGTACAGTCACGGGTGGAGTGTCTAGGGAAGTAGATACAGACAGATCATCAAGGGCTTTGCAGGCCATGAAATGGGCCTTGGTTGTTATTCTGAGATGGGTTCAAAGCAGGAAAGTGGATAAGTCCATTTTCCATTGCTGTAACAAAATACCTGGGGCTGGGCATTTAATAAAGAAAATGGAATTTATCTTGCAGTTCTGGAGGCTGACAGTTCAAGATCTGGTGGCACCATCTGTTTCCCCCTCTGCAGAGAGACCTGGGTTGCATCACACCATGGCAGAGAGATAGAAGAAAAAGAGAGGTATGCAGCAGAGACTGCATGGTAAGACAGGAAGCCAGAGACCAGGGAGGGACTGGTCTGCTCTTCTTAGCATTAACTCATACAGGAACTAGCTCGCTCCTGAGACCAAAGTTAATCCTTTCTGAAGGCTGTGCCTTCATGACCTAACACCTTCCCCCAGGTGCCACCACTTGCTGATCCGCCATCTGTACACAGCCACACTGGGGAAAAGACCCCACATGAGCCCATAGAGCACAAATCACACTTGAACTTTAACAGGAAGTGACAAGATCTAGAAGAATATAACTTAATAGCATCCAAACAATGATTTCTTAACTGAGCATCTTGCATGCTTGTAATCCCAGTATGTAGCTGTCACAGGAGGACTGTGAGTTGGAAGCCAGTTTGGGCTACATAGTGAGACCCTAACTCAGAAAACAAAACATAACAACAACAACAAAACCCAAGGATTTCTTTTAAAACTCTATGTGCCTAATCGCTGACAATGCCTCCTTTTCTTTCACTAGATCTCATTTGCCCTGCTCATTCATACCTTCATATGTTGTCCTGGTTATTCTGACTACATTCATCTTGCAATGAACATGACAACTTCAAAACAAGTGCAGCAGGCACTTAATGTCTTTAAAGGCAGGTTTGAGGATGGGGCGAGACAGTTCCAACAGAGCCACCTAAGAGAAAAATCCAGCACTCAGTTGTACCTGGTAGGTGCTTAATAAGTATGTAATCATCATCCCTTCTTCACCTCAGATTCAGTCTCTCACTTGAACTAGGACAAAATAAGACTAGCGTGTTTTCTTCTGTTTGATATCATTGGAAGTAGAAGAAAAAGAGTAAGACTCAATCTATAAGTAAAATACCTCTATCTTTTAAATGGGCTATAGAACCAGTCAAATACTAATTTTGAGCAATTACATCCAAAGATGGAATACTAAAGCAGTCATGTGCTCACTCATTATCTCAGTAGACCAATGCACAATTGTCCCTGAATTTATAAAGAAGCTCTACAGCATCCCTTGAGTAAACAGGTGTCCCAGACATATTAAAGTGAATCAGATTATTAGAAATAAACAGTGTTCTTGCTTATGAGTCAGATGCACACCTGGGTTCCAATGATGCATTTGTCACTTACTAGGAGTGTGACATTAGTGCAAAATGGAAAATAACAATCCTGTTGTGAACATTCAATGACATCAAAAGACAAAACTCAGTACCTGGTACCCACTAAGTAAAGTCTAGTTTACTTGAAAGTCAAGAATAAAAGTAAAATGCATTGATAATGCTGGCAGTTTCCCTTTTTGAAGGGAAAAATGAATATTAGGCAGAGGGGAGTGGGGGCTGGGAGTCATCAGGGCTGAGCACAGTGTCACCCAAGGGTCCCTGGTGTTTACTACTGTAACCTAGTGACCTGCCCTGAGGCTGAGCCTGGAAAGGAAAGCTCCACAAAGATGTCTATTTGCCTGCCCTCTCTGAGGGAATCAGGGCAATGAGATTAGCATATCTGCAGGGCTATAATGCAATTTAAAAGTATAGGCAGATGTATCAAGCCTACTTCATTCATATTACATTGATAAAAGCAAAACACTTTTGCATGGACCTCAGTTAACTCCCAGAGATGTCCATGAGAGGAGGAAATGGAGCTCCTCAAGGTTTGTTCTCTTGCTTTACTGCCTGGAAATGATGCATTTTTCTCTTTTCCCTTTGCATACATCTTACTCAGAAATATTTCCTTTTGTAAGGTTCCTGGGGATGGCTAGGGAGACAGCTGCCATTGTTTACTTCAGCAGCTCAGGAGCACCATGATGAAACCCTCAGAGCTTTGTCCCCCAAGGATGTTCTCCCCTGTGTGTCCCTTGCTGGTGGCTTCCAGAAGAAAGGCACTAAGGACTCCCTGAACACCCCCACCAGAGCTCTGTGGCTCAATGAAGGTGCAGCTTGGGAACCAAGGAGTTTTGGTGGTGCACAAGTTCCCATAGAGCCATCTGAAAAGCAAGACACCAGGAACGTTCATCTATCTGGTGCTCTGTGTTTGGCTCAGTGTCCTGTTGGCACATAATTCTTCTGGTTGCTGGCTTTCCTGCCAGGGACGAGGGACGTGGGACTGAGTGGGGAAGAAAGTACAAATTGGTGCATCAGGAAGAACAGCATAAGAAATCAAGGTAATCACTGAAGACTGGGTGTGTTCTCTCTTCCAATAAAACTCCCTTCTTTGTCATTTGGGAAAACAGCTGCTGAACTAATTCACACACAGCAGATAAATAAATGGCTAAAGACTCTTAAAGTACTTTTGCTTTTGCTGAGTTATTTTTTTCTTAATTGCCTAGTCCAATGAAATGCGTATATTGTGGAATTTCAAGTTCAGTAGTTGGGTATATAAGTTAGCTACTGGGGAACAGGAGGAACTGCCTAGTCTAATTCCTCCCACGTGGGCTACTGAATATTATACCAATGATGAGAACTGATATGGCCTCAAAGCAACAATCCCAAGAGAAGTCAGAGGTTATCCACCCACCCCATCAGGCTCCAAGTTCTATAAGGGAAGGAACTGTCTTAGTTGCTTTCTTTGTTGCTGAGACACAATACCAGACACCTGCAAATTAAAGGAGGAGAGGTTTATTTTGGCTCACATTAAAGTCCTTAGTTGGCTCACTCCAAGGCAGACTGGTGTGGCAGAGGGCAGGGTGGAGAAAAACTGCTCAGGGCATGGCAAATAGAAAGCAGAGAGAGTCAAGGGAGGAGCAGGGGAGGAGATATGCCCTTCCAGGTCTCCATGGATCAGGCTTCACCTCCCAACATCACATTTAGCTAAAAGCTTGTCAGTGGACTAATCCACTGATGAGTATCATGCCCCTGAGATTCAACAGCCTCTCAAAAGCCCCACTTGTGAGCATATGAGGTTTTGGGGACCATCTAGATAGAAACCATAACAGGGATCACGTTTGAGTTCACCTTGGATTCTATGTGCCCAAGGCAATCCTGGGGTCTATTCTTTTACTCATCTGCTACACAGCTATTTTGTACCTGCTTCACAGTAGGGTGTAGATAATCCCTAGGCTCTAAGGACACAGAAATTAAAGGCTCCAGCTTTCACCAGCAAGGGATTTTCCATTTAGTGGGAGCATCCAGCAAATACAATGTGATAAAAAATTATGCTGATAATATAGGACAGAATGGGGTGCAAACTCAGCCTGGCAAAAAGTGGACAAGAAGAGGTCTTCACTGACCAAGGACTCTCAGCCCTCAGGTGTTCAAGGATATGAATTTCTGGTGTGTCATCTGTGCTGCACAGCATAACATCTTTAAAGTACAGAGATTTCATATACATCATTTCATTTGATCCTTTACAGACTTTAAAGAAAAAGAAATTGAATGGGGGGCGGTGTGTTGGGACTGACCCAGAGTCACAGAGGCCATCCTAACATTGTGTTCTGAATCCTGTTCTCTTTAGTTGCTGAGCTATGGGGGAACCTCAGACACTCATGATCCAATATGGCAACACAGTGCCCACTTTCTGCTGTGTTTTATTCCATCCTGGCTTCCAGGATCCTGTTTCTCTCCATAGAATGCTTATAAGGAGGCCAGCTAAGAACTGTAGAGCTGTGTGGTGATGCTGGTGCTGGCCGCTGCCAGGCTCCCTCAGCCCCCATACAGCACACTCACACCATCCCCACAGACCTGGATCCAATGCAAGCAACAGCACAATCACACGCCAGAGGCCCATGGGGCTACTCTTGATTGTCCAGTCCCACAGGCTAATTCCAGACACCCTGAGTGACTGTAAAATTTGTCTCATACCTCCTCAGGTCATACTTTGCTTGGGAGGGTACCTTGCCTACTAACTGTAAATGCAAAAAGTGATTCTGCCCAAGAGGATTCCTACTGGGGCTGCATCATCAAGCATATTCAGTCTCCAACTTCCTGCAGTCAAGTAAGTCCCCTCATCCAATCCATGTGAGTGAGCCACAAATCACCTCCCCACCCTTGATTTCAGGGAAAGGGGCCTCCTCTGCATACCCCTCTGCTTCCTGTGCCCAGGCCAGCTTTTCTCATAGCTTCAACATAACTCCATAGCTTCTCCTGTTCTGCAGCATTTCCTTCCTAAAAATCTCAAGAAATACAAAAGCAGGTCCTTTGTGATGTGCATGTTAGAAAATGCTTTGTTATTTGGTATAGATGGACATCATTTACCATTGCTAGGTGATTAAAAACACTGTGGGCAGTTATCCCTCTAGAGAACTAGAGGAATTCAATCTCTTGTCTCTGTTGTCACATGGCATCCTCTCTGTCTGTCTCTGTCCAAATTTTCCTCTTCTTATCAGGATACCAATCACATTAAAGCCCATCCTAAGGATCTTATATGAACTTGACTGCATCTGCAAAGGCCCTATTTCCAAACAAGGTCACATGCACATGCAACAGGGGTTGGGCTTCAGTGTAGCTTTTGGAAGTGGCATGATTTAACACATACCATGCATCCAGCTAAAGAACGGATGCTCTGTGAAATGAACTCATATTTGATCACACTTTTAAAGAACTGTAACATATTTCATTAGTGTTTTTCCTATAACCACTCTCACATCTCCAAAGCAAGACTCCCAGATAATTCAGCTCTCAGATATCAGACACTGCTTACTTTACACAGTCAATGGCAACTTTCTTGCAACCTCAAGAGCTTGAATGCTTTATACCTCTTCTGATGTGAGGATAGCAAAGGAAAAACAGAATATTTATGAACACATATGTAAACAATCTGACTGTTTTCCTTTGCTTTCTTTCATTCTCCCTAAGACCAAACCTCACATGTCAAAGTCATATGCAGTAATACTCTTCATAGTTAGGACTTGGAAAGCACTTCTCTAACATGAATTGTTCTTTTGCTTATCCTATTCCTGATAACAAAAAGGTTGGTTCTGTAATCATAAATTCACAAAGACCATCAAGAAGATAAGAAGGACAGCCAGCGATTACATCCCTCGTTTGGGAGTCACTGGCTGGGGGCCTCAGGCGAATCCCATCACCTCTGAAGCCAATCAGACAAGGCTGAGTTGCAAGCAACAACACTAGAAGATAGCTCATAAGTTAGCCAACCTCTTCTAGGCAACACCAAACAACTAAGTCAAGTTTTTTCACCACAGTTAACAAACCAATGAGTTATCTCCATTTGCTTTAGGATGAGAATGTCAGAGTCAAAGTTTATATCCTTTTGATCTCTAGGTCAAGTAGCAAGAGATAATTTTAGCCTTTAGCTTGAAACTAAGACACAATCTTTCACATCCTAAAAGGTTGAGTGATGGACCAGGCAGGGTGGCATATACCTGTAACCCTAGCACTCTGGAAGGCTGAGTAAGGAAAAATAAAATTTCGAGCCAAAGCTGGGCAAGTTAAGAAGTTAGCAAGACCCTGTCTCAGAATAATACAAAAAAAGAGCTGGGAATGTAGCTCAGGGTGAAGGCTCTGGGTTCAACCCTCAGTGTCACAAAAGAAAAGATAATGACAGTAAGGTTATCCAATGTAAACATTTTTCTCTATAAAATATAAATATTTCACTTTTTTAGGAAGAGAAAGATATTTTCTCCTCTACATGGTAAAACAAAATTTTAAGAACATCTGCACTTAGAATTTTTACATAAAAATAAAGAGATTAAAACGTGTTTCTAGAGCAAGTTTGTAATTGTTGCTTACACCTCTAATCTGGCCATCTTTTCATTCCTCCAAGTCTGTTCCCACATTCTCTTCATATCATTTTTTTTCAGTACCAGGGATTGAACTCAGGACCTTGTGCTTGCCAGGCAGGAGCTCTGCCACTGAGCTAAATCCCCAGCCCTCTTCAAAGCATTTTTGTGTAAGTTTTAAATTATTTTTTCTTGTCTCTCTCTTTCTGTCCTCTTTGATTCCTACAAAGGGGACATCACTCCTTTTTTATTACATTATAGAAAGTATTTTCTTAGTTATTATTGAAGTACATGTCTGTCTTTGTTACTACTTTTTTAAAAACAAGAAAGCTACTTTCATATCTCATGATCTTTTCTTGATTTCCCATCCTCTGTGAATTATGGGTCATGAGCCCTAAACAAAGTTTCCTTCCGCTCTGTGCAGAAAAACACTTTGGAAAAAGCAACATCTTCAACATTTGCTTACTTTGTTGTACAAACTCAACGTGAATGACCTTTACTTAAAATGTGATTTTCTGCAGACTGAAGTGTAATATAAAATTTTCTTTTTTTTTTGGTACCGGGGATCGAACTTGGGACCTTGCACTTTTGAGGCAGGCGCCGGAACCACTGAGCTGAATCCCCAGCCCAATGTAATGTAACGTTTAAAAGGACAGTTTTACTGCAGATAGTTTACTGATTTTGTGAATAAAATATTATTTTTAAAGTGATCAATCTTAACAGAACATTACAAATTCTATTGGGAAAACTACTTCCTTTTATGAGTTTTCAAATATTCCTTTCATATTTTATGTAATCAGTTCATAATCACCAGACACAATATGAAATAAAAATGCAATTGAAGGGCCAGGGATTTAGCTCAGTGGCACCGCTCCTGCTTTGCAAGCACAAGGTCCTGAGTTCAATCCCTGGAACCGAGAAAAAAAATGTAATTGAAAATAATCTGAAAATTATAAGGTATTATTTGCTTGTGAATTCTAAATTGTATATATACAAAATCTGGCTCTTGTATTATTCCATTATTCTATGGCAGCACTTCCTAAACTGTGGAATAAAATCAAGGAAATACTAAGTGTTACTGTATATTAAACATTTAGAATTCAAAAGAGGAACAACGTATTATCACAAATTGTTGCAATTAGGTAAAAAGTTTATAATCCTCACATTTTGTAACACCCTGTTCTTGAGTTGGAGTACTTTCAAAATGTGTTAATGATTTCATTTTGGACGGCTTACTGATTTCCTTAAGAAGTCAAATGTTGGATTGCTTATCTGTTGGATTATTTAGTCATTTCTGGCAAAATTTTATTACTTTCTGCACTCATTTGTGCAGTCATATTTAACTCAGATATATAATGCACTCTTGAATTTCTCTTGGTGATTTACAAAAACATTTGTTCCTTCCACATTCAACAGATATTGACTGACTTTCCACTTTGTATCAGGCACTATTCTAGGTCCTCAGTAGGCAACACTGGCAAACAAGATCCCCACCTTGTAGAGTTCATGTGTTAGCACGAGGAGAAAGACAATAAACAATAAACATACAAAAATAAATTATATAGTTATTACAAGATGATCTATGCTATGAAAAAAAGAGTAAAGCAAGGAGGATTGACAGTGCACAGGGAGCTGGATGTAGGAATAATTAGGGACTTCAGGTAGGGCCTATTGAGATAAGATTAAGGCAATGACTTAAAGGAGATGAGAGTCAACCAAGAGAATATGTGGACTAAGGATATTCCAGACAGAGAGGACCAAACAAGATCCCTAAGCAAGGAGCAAGTGTATGTATTAGAGGAATAGTAGGAAGACCACTGTGGTTGGAAGAGAATAATAAAAGGGGGGAAGCAGATGAACTTGGAAAGGTAACAGACTCAGGCAGTGGACACTGGTAAGGATTTCGGTTTTACTCTGTCTAAGGAGGAGCCAATGCAGGGATTTGAGCAGGGAGGGGTGTTATCTGACTTCATTCCAAGAGATTATTCTGCCCACTATGCTGAGGATGGAATCTAAAAGGACAAGGGAAGAAGCAGAGACATACAGTGGGAGACTGCTTCAGTAATTCAGGTACTTCAGACAGAGGTGGGGAATGGCAGTACAAGTGGTGAGAAGTGGTCAGATTCTGGTTATAATTTGACAGTAGAAGCATAAAGACTTCTTGCTGTTGACCATGAGAAGAAAGAGGAAGAAAAAGGAAAAATTATCCATCAGCTGAGGTGGGGTAGGTAACAGAAGCAGGAGGTGTAAGTGGATGGTGCAGAGAAGAACGGAGAGCTCTGTTTGTGGACATACTACACTCAGCGTCTATTAGACATCAACCAGAGAGTTAGCTGAGTACATAGCAGATGTTCAGGACACACAAGACTGGGCTAATGGTAGACACTCGGAAGCCAACAGCATGTAGCTGAATTTTAAGGCATAAGAGTGAATGAAATCACCAAGCCAGTCAGTGTGGGAAGAGAAGAGAGAGGAAGAAAAGAGAAAAGGAGAAAGAAGATAGGAGGAGAGGATTGCAGCTTGGACCCCTGGAAGGTTAAGAGGTTGGGAAGAGGAGGATAAATATCCATAAGAATCAGAAGTGGCCATGTGGCAGGAGGGAACACAGAGAGTGTGATTTCACTGGGAATTAATAATGAAAGAGTATCAGGAAGTTTATGTCAGTTGAAATCCAGACTGGAGACTGAGTAGAAAAAATTTAAGGTAAGTAACTTTTGAGTAAATGAGGTAACAAATCGGGTGAAAACAGAACTTTGAAGTATTACAAAGGTAGCAGTTGCAAGAAAAAAACTACCACCTATAGGACGGGGGAGCAAAAGTACAAGGTTTCAGTCATTAAATAAGCTTGGAGGAAGAGCCCACTGACCTGAAGATCAGACTGTGAAAAGCAGGGGATAATCAGCTTGCTTGAGGGATCAAGGAGGGACCCTGTGGGTCTAGGAAAGTCTTCCAAAAAAAAAGGATGCTAACTTCCTGTTGCTGATGGCTGTAAGGGGCTTTAAGGAAATGCATTCATTCTTAGGGATACCATGCAAACTGCCACAAACTTCACAGTTTAAAATAACAGAAATTTATCCTTGCATACTCTGGAAGTTAGAAGTCTGAAATCAAGATGTCATTAGGGCTAATCTCCCTCTGGAGGATCTAGAATCTGTTCCATCTCTTTTGATTAACCTCTGGTGGTTGCAAGTAATCCTTGGCATTTCTGGGTAACAACACATCACTTTGAGCCTTGCCTCTGTTTTCATAAATCTTTCTTATAGACAACCATCGTTGCATTTAAGGACTACTCTAATTCAATATGGCCTCATCTTACCTTATTTTATCTGCAAAGATCCTATTTCTAAATAAGATCATATTTTGAGGTTCTGGGAGCACATGGCTTTTGGGGGACACCATTCCATCAGCCCTACACAGGAAGTGTCTGCAACTATGGGGAAAACTGCAGACTGAAATCATCTGCTGCAGCAGGAGGAAACTGCCACTTGTAGAGCAAAAAAGTTTTTCTAAGGCATGACACAGAACCACATGCAGACAAGAAACTCATGGCAAGTGTCTCCCTCTGTTATCTCCTGTTGGCAGAGCCTAACATGGAGCATCTCAGAAACCTAGGTTGCAGAATACCATGTCCAGCAACACAGAATATACAAAGGTAGGTTTGAGGCTGAAAGACAATATCTTAATAATTAGAAGAAAGAAGCCATCAAGTGTGTTAAAAGTTGCTGATAAGTGAAGAAATATTAGAAATGAGAAGTGTCCTCTGGAATTAGCTTGAGTTTTGTGATCAAATAGGTCAAAGAAATGCTGTTCTAGGGCTTTTTGTCACATGGAATAGGGATTCCAGCACCTTGGCCAGCTCCTCTGCACTGCACGGAGTCCTGGCCAATTCTGACAGTGGGACACTTGCTAGCCACCACATACACACAGCCATCAACAAAATGCTCAGTGTTACCCACAGCCATTACATATCCTGTCACTTCCCTCTAGTGATTTTATTTTGATGTTGCACATGGGTTAAAGCACCCTCGGCGGGGAACATATTCCTAGTGCTTCCTGTCCATAACCTAGAGAGCCAGTCAAATAAAGTCAAACAACAGTCCCACAAAAAAAATGAAAATTCAGTTCCCTTCCCCTTTACTCCACCTTTGTGTTTCAGTAAGAAGTCCATGTACAACAGAAAACAGGTGGTTTTGTTTTCTTTCTTTGGAGGGTGACAGAAGCTAATAAAAAACAGTGAAAATAAGTGTCTTTGGTAAATATGGAACAAATTTATGTACATGCTAGAGACCTAGATGTATCTTTCATACCTCACTGGTCTTTCCGTTTTCTCTTAACTTGAAATTTATAAAATATTCTGATGTCTGGAATATTAAAAAATAGGTAATATAAAATAAAAACAGAAAGGAAATATGTAAAAACAGCATTGAACCATAAATGGAGAAGTTTGAATTTCAAGATTACCTTTTGTTACCAACTAGTTATATAGCTTCAGGTAAATATTTAACACTTTTTGTCTGTTTTCTTCATCTATTAAGAAGTCTAGCATAAAGTATCTTCAAAAAGCTAGCAACTTTTGGCTTCTATTACCTAATTACTAAAAATAGTAAGTATGGTATCAGTTTTACTAGGCATTACTAAGAATTTTGTTTATAGAAATTAGTAGAGGATTCTTTTATTTGTGTCTGGTTTTTTTTTTTTTTTTTTTGGTACCAGGGATTGAACTCGGGTCCTTAGCTTGCGAGGCAGGCGGTGGAACCACTGAGCTAAATCTCCAGCCCGAGGATTCTTTTAAATACATAAATTACTACTTTGGTGCTCTAAAAAGCCAATTTAATTTTTTACAGATAAGTGACAGAATTTAACAAATTCATAAGCTAACAGGAGGGCCAGGGATTTAGCTCAGTGGTTCTGCTGCCTGCACCGCAGGTGCAAGGTCCTGAGTTCGATTTCCGGTACCGAAAAAAAAAAAAGGCCACATAAGCTAACAGGAAACTAAAACACTGCTAGTCAAACTGGAAAGATGAGGCCCATGCCTCCACTGTCTTATTGCTGTTACTTGTTATGCATTTGAAATTTATGACTTTCTCTCTTCTCTTAGAAATTAAGTCAATTATATCTAAAACAAACAGTAAAGCAGAATCAGAAAGCACTTAGCAACAATATGAAGAATGAATATTAATAAATCAATTCAGGATGGTCCACTGATCTAATTTAGCCCCAGGAGGAATTACAAAGCCCTGACTTTTTTGGGCTGAGTTTTTGGGTCTCCAGGAATTTCAATTTTTACATTTATGATCCATCTTTCTGAGCCAGAAACCATCCACGAGAGTGTCAACAATGTGCTAAATGCAGAAAGAGTGGGGAAATACATGTAATCAATCAGATTTCCACTAGGACATTAGCAAGATCGAGAGAGAAACAGTATCTATGTGTATTATGTAAATATCTTAGTTTGGAATGTTACATGGTTTGGTGATAAATATACACGTTAAAAAACACTAAATTTGGTAGAACTTGCAAATAATCTAAAGAAGAAAAAATGGACTTTTAATAGTTTCCATCTGGTGTGTGTGTGTGCATGTGTGCGTGTGTTACTGCCAACAGTCATTTTAAGACTATAATAGAGATTTATATGTATTTGATATTTGAAGCAGAAAAACATTTTCTTTAAAGTTACTTTAAGAGAAATTACTTGCAAAAATCCATTAATTTTCTTTTTTTTGGTACCAAATATATTAATTCCCTTCAAGCTCTCCTCTCCTGCATAAAGTAGAGGCAATGAGTTGTCTTATCTGCCTTTGACAACACAGATCTCCAGAAATAAAGAGTGAATTTTTTCCACCATTTTTATTGGACTAAAGTTTTAAATTATTATGAATCAAAAAATCTTAACCCTAGTGTCTCAACTCTTGAATGTATGGCAATCAGTTGCCTTTGTGTTACTAACAATCCAAGCTCTTGAACTACTTCATGACTTTCAAAGGTTTCTCCCAGGGCCCAGCTTCTCAAAGAGTACTTTGTGGATGGGAAGAAGTGGCATTTCCTGTAGCTTGTTAGAAATGCAATATTTCAGGCTCTGTCCCCATCCCTACCAGATCTACTGAATCAAATCTGCATTTTAACAAGATCCTCAGATGATTTGTAAGCACAGGAAAATCTGAAAAGTACACCCAAAAGTATTAACACTCACATTCATTTGCATTTCATATGGCTTCTAGAGTAGGAAATGAAAGAAGCAGAGCTACAGATATTGATCTAGAACTGTAGGTGAGTAAGCCCGTGGCAGTGTGCCATGCAATTCATGAGGAAAGATGGACAAAGAACTGCTTAATTTAACCAATGTAAAAATGAAGATGAATAATTACTGAATATCTGTAAGTATATCTGTGCCATATAAGTAGGGTTACTATGTAGTTCTACTTTACATCTGATATCCTTGAAGAATTATTAGTAACACCCCATTAGTAATATCCCCTCATTTTGACAATAAATTACATAATTACTTCATTATCCTCTGCTGCAAAGCTTTTCCTTGAAAACAACCTAGCAAGTTTCAGTCATAATAATATGTAGTATCAGGGCTTCACTGTTTACCCAATTCTGCTCCTGTTTAACTGAGAAGAGGAATAGAGATATTATACTGCTGAAATAACAAGGAAAAAGTGGTAGTTATAAACTTCTCATTTTTTATATTTTATTAATGTTTTCTAACATTGCTAATATTTATATGGCCTATTACTACTAAAATTTGACATAGTGTCTGATTTACAGCAAGATTGTGTATTTATTTGAAGTCTAGTGCAGTTGGCCTTCTATATCTCTAGGTTCTTCATCCTCAAACTTCACCAACTGCACGTTGAAAATATTTGGGGGAAAATACGGAAAGTTCCATAAAACAAAACTTGAATTTGCCATGCACTGAGCCCTATGCTGATGCATGTGCTTGAAGCAAGACACAAGCACTCCCTGCTATAGACCCTGGCAAGGCAAGAACCTTCCCTCTCTCCAGCACACTTGTTTAACACTGCCTGCCTTGTGTCTTAGTCATAGACTGTGCAGTCAGGCCTAGCATGGCTACATCCATACTGAAATAAACAGGGTATTTTTTCTGTCATCATTTCCTGAACAATACATTAAAACAACTATTTATACAACAATTACACTGTATTAGGTACTATAAGTTAATCTAGAGATTTAAAGTGTATTATAGGATGCCATCTTCTATAGGGAACATGAGCATTCTTAGATTTTGGTGTCTGTAGGGGCTTTTGGAAATAATCCCCCATGAATATCAAGGGATAACTGTATATCAATATGTTGATGGTGTTGCAAAAGAAGTACTATGGCTTTTAACTATAAGAGCTGTTTAGGGAATTATAGCTTTAGTCCCCATGAGTAAAGCATCATTCAATAAACTTCCGATCTACAGTATATGGAAAGTGAACAGTGCACTACATGAATACTGTGCACCCAAAGGCCTAGATGAAGCAATAGAAATGCAAAAGCCTGGCTAAGGAGAGCTGGACACCACCACTCTGTGGCTTGGGTGACCCTAGGGGGGCAGATAAATGCCATAGAGAAAGATGGGGGCAGCGGTCCTCTCCTAGGTTGACAGGGAGTAAGAAACTGACATTCACTGGGTGTAGGACAGGGTGTGGCAAGATCAGAACACAGGGTTTCCCCAGAATTAGCTCTGGGGAAGGCAATCCTGCCCAGCTTACCAAAGGATGACAGTGCCTGGTGGATCCAAGGTCAATCAGCAGAGGCAGAGTCCACCCTGAAGAAGTGGGTGAGAGATGGGACAGACCAGAAAAAGCCTGTTCCTCAAGACAAGAAAAGAAGGTCCCAGTAGCAGGGAAACCAAGTCAGAATCCTAGCTGAAACAGATCTAGATTATGTGAAGCAGCAATATTGCTTAAAAGCTTTTGTTAGAGTGCAATTCATGTACAATAACAATTCACTGTTTGTGGTACATAGCACAGAGCACACCACAATCAAGGTATAGAGTGATTCTATTCCCCCACTAAATTTCCCAAGCTCGTCTGCTGTGAATCTTTCCCTTGACTCCAACCCCTAGGGACCTTTTTTTTTTCCCTCCATTTCCAGAATGTCATGTAAATGTAATCCTATAGTTTGTAGCTTCTGAATCTGGTTTCTTTCACTTAGAAAAATACACTTGATGTTTTTTGCATTAATCAGTAGTTTCTTTGTTTTATTACTGAGTAATATTCCACTGTATGAATCAACACAATTTGTTTATCCATTCATCAGTGGAAATACATACTGGTTGTTTTCACCTTCAGGAGATAAGAATGAAGCCCCTACAAATGTTAAAACACAGGTTTTTGTGTGAACATAAGTTTTCATTTCATGTGAATAAATACCTAGGATGAGAACCCTGGGACACATGGCGAACAGATGTCAAACCTTGTAAGAAAGTGCTAAACTGCTTTCAAAAGAACCTTTTTTGTGTGTTCCTACCAGCAATGTATAAAAGTTCCAAGACTCACATCTTTACCAGCATTTAGTATTGGCAATTTGTGTTTTTTAAATTTTAGTCATTCCGGTGGGTATCAGCCTTGATCTACAACTATTTTAATCTTCTGTGTAAGAAAACATGCAACAAATTGCCATCTGCATGTGCAATGGATAGCAGGCACAGACGTAGGTTTAATTTGCATTTCCCTAATGAGAAATGATATCAAGGATCTTCTCTTATGCTTATTCACCATCTATATACGCTTTTTGGGAAAATGTCTTATTTGATCAAACATCTTGCCCATTTTTAATGAGTGGTTTGTGTTCTAAACTATGAGTTTTAAGAGTTAGTCATATATTATGCCTACAAGTTCCCTTACTGAATAAATGTTTTGCAAATATTTTATCCCAGACCACAACTTGTTCTTCCATTCTTTAAAAAGTAACAGATGGTCTTAATTTTTACAATCATATTTATTAACTTTTTCTTTTATGGGCCATATTTTTATGTTGTACTTAAGAAAATCTTTTCCTAACTCCAAAATATAATTATTTCTCCTATGTTTCCTTCCAGAAATTTTGCAGTATTATGTTTTACAAGTAAGCTATGATTCTTTTATTAATTTTTACATACATTACAAGGTGTGGATCAATGTTCTGTTTGTTTGCACTTGGATAGCCAAAAGTTTGAATGTTACTTGTTTTAAAAATTCCATTCTTTCTCCAAGCAATTTCCTTTATGCCTTATTCAAAAGGGAGGGAAAGGAGAAGGGAAAGTAAAAAGGATTAAGATGCAATATGTGTATGTACCACTTCCCTATGATGAATGTGTTTCTTATGTATTGCAAACATACACTAATTTCTAAGAGTTTAAGAAATCAGTAATCAAGGATGTGCAAATTAAATCCAAAATCAGGATATGATTGGCCATAGTTAAGGGGAAATCAGCCTAGTAATACAGAAAGGCATTAGCAACCATTTGGGCCAGTAAAAAGTTTCAGCCTTTACTGTTAGGTAAAAGCAGTTTGGCACAGTGGAAATTTCAATATGTACCAAAATTAAACATATACAAAGTCCTTGACCCAAAAAAGTTTTCTTATATATGTATTCAACAGAAACGCATACAGGTGTGCTTCAAAAGACACATACAAGAATATTAGCAGTAGCATTGGTTATAATAGTTCAAATCAGGAGTGAATAACTATTATTAAATGGATGAATCATTAAATGCATAAATAATGATAACATTTTCACATAATGAAATATACAACAATAAAAAATGAGTTTTAAAAATTAAACTCTAAGGCAGAAGATGAATTTTACATATACTGTGTATGTTTGTATATATACATGTATATAAACCATGTGTAATTGATCAACTTTAATTTTTTAAACACCCACAAATGAAAAATAAACAAAAATAGATTTGTAAAAAAAAAAAATCAATCAACTAGATACATGTGGGTCTATTTCTAGAATCTTTGTTCTTTTCTGTTTTTCCATATGTCCATCCTTCTGCTGGTATGTCTTGATTGTCACAGCTTTAAAATGAGTTTTAAAATCAGGCAGTATGAAATGTTCAACTTGGTTCTTTTCAAAATTATTCTGACTAGTCTAGCTTTTTTGTCCTTCCATATACATTTTAGAGTCAGCTTGTTGATCTGCTTTTTTAAAATCTAGCTGAGATTTTGTTTGGAATGCACTGAGTTAATTTACTTGATTAAAGGGAAACTGACATCATTATTATATTGGGTATTCCAATTCATGAATGCAGCAGAGCCCTCCATTTACTGAGATCTCTGATTTTTTTCATCAGTGCTTTGTAGTTTTCAACATAAAGATATTACACATATTTTGGTAGATTTATAACTATTTTTGTGCCATTGTATGCAAACCACTGTTTTTTCAAATTTGAATTTACAATTGTAAATTAATATTGTGAGAATTATATAATAGAATAATATATAAGCATATGACAGACTTTTGTATACGTATGTTTTAATAGCTCTTTGTGTGAATTCTTTAAGGACTTCCCATGTAGGTACAATATAATCTGGTAATAAAGGCAGTTATATTTCTTCCTTTCAAGTTGCATGTCTTTTATGCCTTTTCATTTTTATTGTACAGCTATAACTTCTAATATAAATTTGGATAAGGGTGGATAAGAGAATAACATTCAGCCTTTTCTCACTATTGTAGTTGTAAGTTTTTTGGAGTTACCTTTTGTAAGGAAGTTCTTTATTCTGAGCCTACTGACAGTTTGAAAAACTACATATAGGTGCTAAATTTCACCAAATGCTTTTTCTGCATCTATTAGATTATTATGATAAGTTACATTGATTTTCAAGTGTTAAAAGAGTTTTGAGGGCCAGGGATTTAGCTCAGTGGTTCTGCCGCCTGCCTTGGAAGTGCAAGGTCCCAAGTTCGATCCCAGTACCAAAAAGAAAAAAAAAAAAAGCTATGGAGTCTCAGGACAAACTTGGTCAGAATGCATTATCCTTTTTATAAATTTCTAGATTCAATTTGCTAGTATTTTATTGACAGTATTTATGACTATGTTTGTGAGGGATATTGGTCTGAAGTTTTATTTTCTTGTAGTGTCTTTGTCTGGTTTTAGTATTAGAGTGATATTGGTCTTATAAAATACTATACTGCAATATTCTAGAAGAGCTTCTAGAAAGTAGGTATTATATTATCCCTAAATGCTAAATAGAATTCATCAGAAAAATACGTTAAATTTTAATTGTGCCAATCTCACAGAATTATCAGGACTAAATGAGATAATGTATGCAAATAGCGTAGTTACCCTAACAAAGAGCACCCTGTCATTGGATAAATATGTGCTATGTTACCACCCTACTAGTCCAACCCACAGTACGTAGTTAGACCCTGACTAGTGAGGCCAGGGGCTGTCTGTCTCTACATGTCACAGGTTGACACACAAGTCCAACAGGTAGGCCTGAAGTGGTAATTGTGCAAATCCAAGAATAACCATGGTCAGAATAAGCCCCAAACTTAAGCTTTCTTTACCACAATTATTACACACCTGCTTAAGACACACAGGAAAGGGACATTCATATTTTAAGAGCAATTCAACATTCTACTACTTGAAATAGTTTTATAATTGTTCTTTAAATTTCTATATGCTCAAGAAAAACACGATGTTGTTTAATAGAGCCATTACATTAGGAATGTGCTTAGATGTAGGTGAATAATACAACAAAATTCTTCTCTATCCATCTTGCATTTCAGTCACTACAAAAAAGCATGAGGACTAAATCATGGATGGTAAATAATGAATCAGAGGTGCTGTCATTTTAGAAACCCATTAAATAACATGCTGAATATTTTAGCAGTTTTAATTATGCATTATTACATACTTCATAGTTCTTTACATATCCCTTGTATGGCTTTGCAGATTGATATTACAGTAGAATGGGGAAGGGAACAGGGAGGCATACCAGGTGCTATAACAAAAGCACTTGTGTGACTGTTGAATAGAATATTAATGAACCGAACTAATGAAAAACAAAGCCTAGGCCTTGCCAACATTAAGGCTTCCACTGGATCTGAGGAGAGGGGACTCAAGCCTTGGCAGTCCTAAGGTGGTGGTAATCACAGAGGCACACTGATGAGAGACTGCTGATGCCAAGGTCATGCTTTCGGTTTGATTAATAACAAATATTTATTGAGCATCTGCAGCAAGCCTACAAGTAAACCATCTAAACCAACAGAGTCTCTATAATGCTTTTACAGAGCTCCACAGAGTACCCTGACTTCCTTGGTGTATTGATAGAATCTGGGTCTTTACGCTAGACAGACATAAATCTACTGGCTAAGGATCTGTGACCTTGGGCGATGTATGTGCTCTGGGATTCAGTCTTTTCATTTCTAAACTGCTGATTCCTTCCACAGTACTGATTGGTTGTACCAGGCTTGGACCCAGGAAGACCTCTTGAAGGAAACTACCTTGAGTTGAGCCATGAAGGATAAGCGGAATTAGCTTGCAGAGCTGTGTCGTGGAGGCTGAGGTGGAGACCTCCAGGCAGGCAGAAGGTACCAGAGGAAGCAAGGGAGTGTGGTGCCATCAGAACCTGAGGAAGTTCATTATGGTCCAACGTGAAGAGGGAGAACTGGTGATCCTTAACTCAGTAATACACATGACGTTTTTAAGATTTACAAAGGCTATTCAGGTTGAATAATGGATTATAGAGGGACAAAACTGAAATCCAAAGACTCACCAGGCTGTACTTCTGTGGAAGCTGTTGTATTATTCCAAGCATGAGGTGGTCTGGACTGAGGCTGTGATAAAAACTAACAAGTACCCAGCAGCATAGCTAGCATGTGCTGGGAGCCCTAAAAATGTTAGTTACCGTCTTTTCTCTTCCCTTCTATTCTGTCCCACTATTTAAAAAGGAGCTGCTCAAACTTCCCAGTAGTCATATGGTAACACTTCTCCCCAGTGAATAAATTTATACAGAAATATCCTTTCATAAATCCACAGGGAAAATACATTCTATTTTACCTTTATTTTGACCAGCTATCAATGATATTTCTAATAAATTCAAACTGATCTTTCTGAATGTGTAGTTCTGATCAACATAACTTCTGCTCAAATTGAGCCCAAGCTGCTGCACCTGATCTTCAAGGCTCCTCACTGACCCTTCAGCTCAGTCACCCACCACAGCCTACATTGGCCCTCACATGGCCTCTCTCCCAGGTCAACAGGATCACCTGTCACTTGGTGCCCCCATTCAAATTCTGTACCCCTACTCTCAAAACTTCTTCCTCAAATACCCTGTCTTCTCCCAATAATCCTATCTGCTCTATGAGGCCATCTCAAGAGACACTGCTTTGAAGGTTTTCTCTGTTCTTTAATTCAGTGGTTCTCAACTGGGGATGAGGCGTAAAGTCACTTGTACCCTGGGGACTTGTGGCAATGTTTGGAGACATTTTGGGTTACGACAACTAGAGGGCTAAATACTACTGGTATCTAATGGGCAGAGCCCAGGGACGCTGTTAACCATCCCCCACTGCACAGAGCAGCCCAACAAAGAATTCTTTGGTCGCAGATGTCAGTAGTGCTGAGATTGAAGAACATTGCTTTAAGCAGATGTCCTACTGCAGCCTTCCTACCAGTGTGGAAATCTTAACAGCATGCACTAAACTCCCACTGCTCATTTCACAGTGCTGGTGTGTGACCCAATTGAGCACTCCTCCTGGTCAGTGTGCTCCTTGAGAGCACAGGCCAAGCCACACCCCTTCACTTTTCCTCAGAGGCACAGCATATCCCTTGCATGAGGGAAATGATACATTTGCTGACCAAAATTGATGGAAATTTCTATTCCATTTGTTAGAATATTTCAATTATCTGCTCACATCTATTTTATCCTATCCCGTTAGAAAGAGAAGTAATCTTTTGTACATTTATCCTTTAAATATTTAAAGACTGCTATTAAATCACCTGTCTTTTCTCTTATCTCCAGATAAGTTCCAGTACCTTTTATGATCTCATAGGAAAAAGTGCCCTCTAAGGGGAATAACTAGTGCTAAACTGGATTCAATATAGTTTGGATACCAGTTTTCTTTTTTTTCTTTTTTTTTTGGTACTGGGGATCGAACTCCGGTCCTTGCGCTTGTGCAGCAGGTGGTAAAAGCATTGAGCTAAATCCCAGGCCCCTACCAGTTTTCATTACATACTGTGAAGGTGCATTTGTTCATTTGGCATAGCTGTAGCTTATGAGCTAACAAGCAAATAAATAGCTAAGCTTGACCTCCAGGTGACTCAAAGGGAGCTTTACATGAGCCAGGACTAAAAGGTCAATGCCATGATTTGTCTATAGCTCCTTCTTTTCCTATTATACTAATATTTAACAAAGTTAATAAATGTTTGCTAATTTTATACTTAACAGACTTTACAAATTTTCACTAAACATTTTACAAATGAAATATCATGGCCAAATTTGCTGAAAAGCTGTGCATTAGCGACTCTGGGCATATTTTAAAATTCAAATAAGAGGCAGAATGTGCATCAGACCACCAACTCCAAACTTGATTGCTTCCGAGGCATAATAAATTTGTTAGCCTAGGGAATAGGCATACACAGTCACATGCTGCTCTGAGAATTAAATGTGGAATTTTGAATGATAAATTCAGCTTGGTAGTAAAGAAAGAAAACTTGGTATGATCAGAAAATATGATATAACTCATTCTAACTGCTACTTGCAGGTAAACAGAACTGCCTTAAAGTGGCTTCTGGCTGAACACAGTGCAATGGTTGGCCTTAGAGCTGGGACACTGAGAAGCTAGATATCTTGCTCTGCATGCTGCCAGTCAAAGAGACAGTGAAAGATGTTACAGAGGAGAGTTTGTGATGTCATCTGTCAGCCAGCCTGAAAATCAGTGGCTCACTCTCATGTGAGGGGCAGTGTGACCAGAGAACCCAAAGAAAGCACAATGTGACCAGAGACCCTCGAAAGGGATCTATGTCATAGTGTCCTGAGTGAAGATGTCACAACCCATCACTACCTGGAAGAGGAAGTGGGGACAAGACATACATACATACATACACACACACATACACACACACGAACACACACAGATGCAAGCACACACAAAGGGATGCACTAACAGAGCAAGCAGGAGGTACACTAGAAATAAGATAGCTCTAGATGAAAAACATCATTAGGAGCCTCAAGGGGTCTGGTCCACACTTGGTTGCATTTTTAAATTTTAGCCAAAGACTACTCATCTTCTGATTTTATGAAGTTTCATTATGTTGCTTGAACGGATTTCAAACTTCTGGGCTCAAGTGATCCTCCCTCCTCAATCTCCTGAGTATCTGGGACCATAGGAACACATCCAACTTTCAACCTCTCATTGTAAAATTTGTGTGATACTCAATTTCAACATCATACATCATCTAGGAAGTAAAAGAAAAAGAGAAAGAAATTGAATCCAATGGACTAGGTATAATATGAACTGTTATTCTGCATCTTATTTGGGAGTCTTATGAAATGGAATATGATGTTGCACCAAATGCCTGACATGGTAATCAACAAAGTAACTAATATGGTAATAAGATAATAATATGTTATATGGTAGTAATAAGGAAGTGTATAATGCCCCCAAATTGGGACCAAACAAATTAGTTATCCATTTTGCAAAACATCCCTTTAATCTTGGCCTGGATTCTTGAGTCTCACATTTGATTATATTAATCACTGGCTTTTCTCTCCAGGCTTGCTGGGAAATGGATGTTAACCTTTGCAGGAGCTTTGTTTGACTGTAGGGTTTTGGGGTTGTTTTTTTTTTTTTTTTTTTTTTTTGCATTTACAGCCTTTGAATGCAATCAAAGCTCCTTGTGCACACACATCCATATCCCAAAAGGCACCACGATCATTATGCATTCAGGTTCACAATAATGAATATTTGGGAAAACAATTAGCTGTAATGTATTTATCAATAAATGAGGAGGACTCTGCCCCAAGAACAACCCCTCACCCTCAGTGTGGAGATAAAGAGTAGGCTTTTTTAAATCAATATTCCAACTTCAGATAAAAAGGCACACAGAGCAGCATCCATTATTCAGTCTCGGGTCTCTTTTTCAATGTTTTCTCATTTATTCCTTCACAATTACCCTTAAATCCATTTCCATTGATAGGAAAATATTCATATCCTTGAGCTCGTGGATCAAGAGGTCACCAAGATTTCAGTCTCAGTCTCTTCTGAAGCTGTTTAGAGAGCTCTTCTGCCTCCATACCCAGAAAACCCAGGCAGCAAACACTGTTAGATGATCTCCAAAAGTAACAGGATTTTAAAAGTTCTGTTAGAAAAAAGCCAACAGATTCTTATAAGCATCTCCCAGTTCTTGAAATAGCAATCTTTGAACACGTTTGGTTCTTCTCTCTTAAGAGAGAATTCCTGTTCATTCTTGTTCTTACTTGTTACTAATCAAAATTGCAGCTGCCCAATAAAGACACAAGGCCTTCATAGCATGAGCCTCCAGAGTACACAGGTTGCAGGTGGGCTTCAGAGCTAGAATCATGACAGAGGCTTGTATGTTCTCCATTGACATACATTTCTGCAGGCCGGCCCAGATCTCTCAAGAGCCCTTCACAAGCACTGCCAGAGAGGGGACACCAGGGCAATCTTCACACATATACACACACACACACTGCCATACTCCCTTCAGACACAATGCTGAAGTGGAAGAATGCTCTCTATGTGATAAGCTACACTCTTCCATCCCTAAAATAAGACAATTTACTATACACAGTGGTGAAATATAAAGGACTTAAGCCAATGATGCCTGGCAATAGCATGCATTTCATAATACTTTATTAAACAATATTCATACATAATTGACTTCCCTTCATGTATGAGTTTGAAATACAAATATAATACCCTAACAAGAAGGGGAAATAGAAAAATAGTAACATATGTTTTTAAATATGTAAGTGTTTCAGTGTAATAACTTTTAAATGAAGTCCTGAGATACTTGTCCTCAAGGAATGAGTCACCAGAAATACAGCAAACACCAATGGAGACAATCATGGCTGTATTTATTAGCAATTCAGTACCAGAAGTAGGGTTTGTTACCACTGGTGATATGAGCTTTTGAAAATGATGAACAACTCCTAAATAAATCAAAATGGAATTTTCCCTTGATTTACAATTAGTAGTTTCACTCCTGGAAATTTTAATGTATATCAAGATTATGCAGAAAATACTGTGTTTATGTATAAAACAGGATACAGTCCTAAACTTATACAATTAGAGTGTCTTTTATACTTAGGGAGAGGTCAGGTGGCTCAATGAGATGCCATGCAGTATGGGCACTGTGCTGTGTTTATGGGGAACTCTCCCATACATTGTAGGTCTTTGGTCAGTGGGATGTGGGTGCTGACAGGGTGCCAGCTCAGCCCTATAGGCTCAAGAGGCAAGGACTGTTCAAGGTTCACTAGAGAAACAGAACCAATAGATCACTGATATCAAAGAAACGAATGTAGATATTGGATATATATGTAAATATAATAGTATTTATTATAAGGATTTGCTCATACAACTATGGAGGCTGGAAAGTAGACTGAAGACAGTCCACAGTATAGTTTCTTTCAAGTCTGAATCCAAAAGCAGAAGACTAATGGCCCAGTTTGAAGACAAGTGGTGTCAAACAATTCTTTCTTACTAAGACTTTTATTTTTATCAGGCCTTCAACAGATCAGATGAGGCCCACCCATGCTGCAAAGGGCAATCTGCTTTACCCAATCTGTTGAGTCAATGGTAATCATAGCCAGAAACTCCCTCACAGACACACTATGAAATAATGTTTAACCAAATATCTGGGCACCCCATAGCTCAGTATAGCTTACCATCACAGGCATCACATATTCCTACACACTTTTCACATGCTTTTATGTTCTCCCTGCAAAAAAACAAAACAAACAGGCAACAAGAAGAAGAAACATAACAAAATCTTGAACTGAATAACCTTATCATTCCCAGGATGAAAGATCTGAACTCTAGCTGCACGAGGAGAAAATCTAGCCAGGCTCAATGTAAGTCAGCTAGTCCTCAGTCAATCCACAGATATGTGGGTGAAACTGAACCACTGCTACTTCAGGTCCCTGACTTTAGGAATGGCTGGTTAGGCAGCATGATGTGGCAATAAAAGTCTGTGTTTTTTTCTTTGTTTTAAAAAAAAAGAATTTAGCAGGATTAGGAAACACAAGGTATATATAAAAATTCAGATCTGTGTATACTTGCTATAAATGAAGAATTGGATATTGAAATTTAAAAGTTATGTAGGAGTACAAAGGACACAGAAAAGCCAAAAACAAAAACAAAAACAGTGTTGGAAGATGTTTAGCACCCAATTTTAAGACTTCTTCTAAAGCTACAGTAATCAAGGCAGTGTTGGTGTAAGGAAAGATATATAGATCATTGGAATAAAACAGAGAATCTAGAAATAGAACCACACATATATGGTCCACTGAGTTTTGAAAGGTTATTTAACTTTAGCATTTTATAGAATATAAACTCAATTCAAGAGCCGAGAAAGAGATAGTGTCTTCAGCAAATGGCACTAGAACACCTGGTATCTGTATATAAAAAATTAACCTCAACCCTTTATTTCCATACATGAAAATAACTTGAAGGGATCTATGAACCTAAATAAGAAAGCCTAAAAGTATAAAACTTTAAGAAGAAATTATAAGGGAAAATATTTATGAATTCAGGGTAAGCATGAACTACCTCGGATACAAAAAACATGATGTACAAAAGAAAAAATTGATAAATGAGATACCATCAATATTTAGAACTTTAAATGACATCATTAAAATGAAAAGTAGTCCTTAAACAGACCATATTTACAATGCATATAACCTATGAGCAGAATATATAAAGACTTCTTAGAGATCATTAATAGACAACCCAATTAAAATGTAGACATAAGAAGATGATAAATAGCCAGTATAGCACAAGGAATGGTGTGCAACTCTAGAATCAGAAAAATACTAATCAGTACAATATTAAGATTGAATTATACACTCATTAGGGAGATGAAGTCAAAAGTTTTAAAAGCCTTGTCATGACTTTTTCTTTTTGTTGGATTCTCCCCCTTTGCATTTAATTTGTCACACCCAATGGATTCATTCTCCTGGGTTTCCTAGGGTTGTGATCTTCATTGTCTTTTCCTAGGGTATTGTCTAAAATTTTTTGGAGTGCCGGTTTGGTATTCATGAAGTTCCTGAGGTTCTCTTTATCATGAAAGTATCTTATTTCTCCATCCATTTTGAAAGATAGTTTTGCAGGGTACATCAATCTGGGTTGGAGGCTGTTTTCCTTTAGGGCTTGAAATACATCACTCCAAGCTCTTCTTGCCTTGAGGGTTTGCATTGAGAAGTCTGCTGTGATTCTGATGGGCTTTCCTTTGTATGTGATTTGTTTTTTTCTCTCACTGCTTATAGAATTTTGTTTTTCTGTTGAATTTCTGGAATCCTAACTATTATATGCCTATGTGTAGATTTTTTTTGATTAAGGCTAGCTGGACTCCTATATGCCTCACTTATCTGTACGTCAAGTTCTTTTCCCCTACTTGGGAAGTTTTCTGGCATCACTTCTGTGAACAGTTTTTTATGTCATCCGCACTCTCTCCTCTTTCTTCATTGACTCCAATCAGTCTTATGTTATTCTTCTTTGCATCATCTAGCAGCTGCTGGATTGATTTCTTGTGTTCCCTTACAATTTTGAAGCAATTTTTCTTTTCCTGGTCACTAATTGCAATCTTATCTTCTATATGTGAAATTCTATCCTCACATTGGTTCATTCTGCTGCGCAGACTTTCAATGGAGTTTTTAATCTCTTGGAAATCTGTTTGTATATGTTTTATGGATTCCATTTGTTTCCTATGTTGGGATTCCATCATATTCCTCAAATCCTCTATTTTTTTTATCTGTGTCCTCTCTAGATTTATTAACCATGTCTTGCACCATGAGCAAAATCTTTGCTGTTATCTGAATAATTCTTTCTGATTTCATTTTTCCCAGATCCTCTTTTGTTGCCAGTTCAGAGAGTCCAGGTGGTTGAGTATCAGATTGTTCCATCTCGTTTCCCTTTGGGGTTGCTGTAGGTGATCCAGAAGTCTGTTTTTGAGGGTTGTTTATGTGTCTTCTCATTTCCATGGGGTGGGGGTGGGGTGCTTCTGGCACCCATGCGGCTCAGCTTCTCTGCCCTAGGAGCTTGCGATGGAGGCAGGGGAGCTTCCTTCTGGGTGCTGGGACCAGCTCAGCATCTCTGCCCTAGGAGCCTGGGATGGCGGTGGGGGAGCTTCCTTCCGGGTGCTGGGACTGGCTGAGCTCTAAAAGTCTGTTTTCTATCCAATGAGACTGTTTTCTTTTTGTTTATCATATGTAAGACAAATATGATTAAAAGAAGGATAAAAAGGACAGTAAGAAATTTGTGATGTTGGACAGGGAATGGATGGATACTTTAAAAAAGAAGCAATGGGTGGAATCCAAAGAAAAGGTAAAGGTTAGCCACTGCTATATGAAATACAATGCCTACTCCAAGTTGGATGAACTGTTGGGTATTTAACAAATAATATCAATGTGTTTTTCAGGAATTCAATTCCCTACAATCACCCTGAAGGATAGACTATGCAAAGTTTCCTATATCCTGATAAATTAATATAAAGGAGGCAGAGATATAATAAGAATTAAGGTTTTCACAAAATAAAACTTTTGCCATCAAATTTCAAAGCACAATTTATTTATCCTTTTAGATCATAAACATACACAACATTAAACAACTGGAAGACACAAAGCAAGGCTATTAATAATTTACTTTCATCAACATTATTATTTTCAATAGAATTGGTATCTTTTACAAACTTGGTTTTTGTCACTTAGCTATTTTAAAAATTAAGTAAATGTATCTTCCATTCTATTTACTAATATTCTGATTATTTTTAAGGCCCTTATTCAATTTACAAAGAAAAGAGATAATGAGTTTTAAAAATTTTTGTATATAACTACAGGTAGCTAGTCCTCTATATTCTAATGAAAACAGAAATTATTCTTAAATATATAAGAGTTTTGGGACCAGGGATTTAGCTCAGTGGCACTGTGCCTGCCTCATAAGCTCAAGGTCCTGAGTTCAATTCCTGCTACCAAAAAACCCCACCATATATGTGTGTGTGTGTGTGTGTGTGTGTGTGTGTGTGTGTGTGTGTGTGTGTGTGTTAAAGGTCTCTGGGTAATGGTAATGACTTTGTAAATTTTTTAGAATCTCTGTAAAAATTTCACTGGGTAGTCTAAGCAACAAAGAAACATAATTAGATACAATAATCACAAAGTCCATTAAGCATGAAAAACAAACCAGTGATTACAAATAACTGTACAACAAATCCAACAACCTGGATGAAAACAACAAATTTCTTTTTAAAATGCAGCACACCAAAACTGACATAAGAAGAAAGTAAAATTCTGGGTAGTCTTTATCTATTAAAGAAATTGAGCTGCCCATGCCCTACCGAGGTCCCGAGTGGCACAGAACACGCTGAATCAACCCGCTGCAGACAGGGAGCCATCTGGTTCCACACTACAAAGGCGCAGAGGACAACAGACGATCAGACCAAGGTACTGAGTCCCGCTGCTCCCGGCCCACAGGAAGGGGCTTCTGGGCCACCATCCCTCCCACCGCTCCCGGTCTAGAGGTAGGGGCTTCTGAGCCGTCATCCCACTGCTCCTGGTCCAGAGGAAGGGGTTTCCCAGCCACCATCCCTTGCATGCTGCTCCCAGCCCACAAGAAAGGGCTTTTGGGTCACCATCCCTACCGCTGCTCCCGGTTCCTGTCCCACCTCTCCCAGGTCAGAGGAGGTAATCTGTGCAGGCACTAACAGCCCCCTGCCCCAGTCGAAATGAGAAAACATGTAAATAAGTCTCAAAACCAGACTTCCAGATCACCTACAGCAACCCCAAAGGGAAATGAGATGGAACACTCTGATATTCAACCACTGGGACCCACTGAACTGGCAACAAAAGGGGATCTGGAAAAAATGAAATCAGAAATAATTTCTTAGATAACAGGAGAAATTGTGGCCCTAGTGCAAGACATGATTAATAAATCAAGAGAGGAGCTGAGGAATATGATGCATTACCAACATAAGAAACAAATGGAATCCATAAAACAGATGCAAATAGATTTCCAGGACATGAGAAACTCCACTGAAAGTCTACACAGCAGAATGAGTCAATGTGAGGACAGAATTTCAGATATAGAAGAGAAGATTGCAATTAGTGACCAGGAAAAGAAAAATTGCTTCCAAATTATAAGGGAACATGAGAAATCAATCCAGCAGCTGCTAGATGATGCAAAGAAGAATAACATAAGACTGATTGGAGTCGATGAAGAAACAGGAGAGAGTGGACATGACATAAAAAATCTCTTCACAGAAATAATGGCAGAAAACTTCTCAAGCAGGGGAAAAGAGCTTGACATACAGATAAGTGAGGCATATAGGACTCCAAATAGCCTTGATCAAAAAAAATCTACACAGAGGCATATAATTGTTAAGATTCCAGAAACACAACAAAAGAACAAAGTTCTACAGGCAGTCAGAGAAAAGAAACAAAACACATACAAAGGAAAGCCCATCAGAATCACAGCAGACTTCTCAACACAAACCATCAAGGCAAGAAGAGCTTGGAGTGACATATTCCAAGCCCTAAAAGAAAACAGCCTCCAACCCAGATTGATGTACCCTGCAAAACTAACTTTCAAAATGGATGGAGAAATAAGATACTTTCTTGACAAAGAGCACCTTAGGAACTTTGTGAATACCAAACCAGCACTCCAAAGAATTTTACACAAGATCCTAGGAACAGACATTGAGGATCACAACCCCAGGAAGCAAAGCAGAATGAACCCATCTGGCATGAGAAGAAATTAAATGTAAAGGGAGAGAACCCAACAAAAAGAAAAAGTCATGGCAATGACAAGTCAGTACATTTCAGTTATAACCATCAATGTTAATAGTCTCAATTCACCAATCAAAAGAAATAGACTGGTAGGATGGGTCAAGAAGCAAAATCCAACAATATGCTGCACACAAGAAACACAGTTAACTTAAAAGGAAACTCATAGACTGAAAGTTAAAGGGTGGAAAACAATACTCCATATGACAGGAACCCCAAAAAAAGCAGGAGTAGCTATCCTCTTTGCAAATCAAGTAGATTTCAAACCAATACTGATTAAGAGAGATGAAGAAGGACACAACATCCTTGCAAAGGGAAGAATCCAAGAGGAAGAGATGACAATCATAAATATTTATGCACCAAACACTAGTGCACCCAACTATATAAAACAAATACTAATGGACATGAAAAGTCATATATGCCTAATACAATTGTAGTGGGGGACCTCAACACCCCACTGTCACAAATAGATAGATCAACTAGACAAAAATAAGTAATGAAATACTAGAACTCAATCGAACTCTTGAACAAATGAATTTAACAGATGTTTTCAGAGTCTTCCACCCCACAAAATCAGAATACACATTCTTCTCAGCTGCACACGGGTCATTCTCCAAAACAGACCACATACTCACACATAGAACATGTTTCAGTAAGTGTAAAGGAACTGAAGTTATCCCCTGTATATTATCAGACCATAGTGCAATGAAATTGGAGATCCATAGCAAAAGAAATTCAAAAAATTTCATAAACACATGGAAATTGAATAACACACTTCTGAATAACCAATGGGTCACACAGTAAATTAAAGAAGAAATCAGACAGTTCCTTCAATTAAATGACAATGACAATAGAACATATCAGAATCTATGGGACACAATGAAAGCAGTCTTATGAGGGAAATTCATAGCAGTGAATACACATATTAGGAAAACAGAATGAGCCCAATTAAACAACCTCATGCTGAACCTCAAGCTTCTAGAAAAAGAAGAGTGGGACAACCCCAAAGCTCATACAAGGGAGGAAATTATAAAGATCAGAGGAGAAATCAATGCAATGGAGTCTAAGAGAATGATACAAAAAATCAATGAAGCCAAGAGTTGGTTCTTCGAAAGAATCAACAAAACTGACAAACCTTTGGCCAACCTTGTCAGAGAAAGGAAAGAAAAGGCCCAAATCCATGCAATTCAGAATGAAAAGGGTGAAATACAACAGACCCAGCAGAAATCCAGAGGATCATCAATACCTACTTCCAGAACCTATACGCCAATAAGATGGACAACACAGAAGAAATGGACAGATTTCTAGATACATATTAATTACCAAAGTTGAATGAAGAGGACCTAAAAATTCTGAACAACCCAATAACAACCAATGAAATTGAAAACATAATTAAAAACTTATCAACTAAGAAAAGCCCAGTTCCTGATGGCTTCACTGCTGAATTCTACAAGACATTTAGAGAGGAACTGCTGCCACTACTGATTAAACTCTTCAATGAAACTGAAAGGGAAGCAATACTCCCAAATTCGTTCCTGGAAGCAAGCATCACCTTGATCCCCAAAGCAGAGAAAGACCCAACTGAAAAAGAGAACTATAGGCCAATCCCACTAATGAACATAGATGCAAAAATCCTTAATAAGATAATGGCAAACAGAATGCAGAAGATCATCAAGAAGATCATACACCCTGATCAAGTAGGATTCATCCCAGGGATTCAGGGATGGTTTAATATACGAAAATCAATTCATGTAATCCACTATATCAAGAGAGCCAAGGACAAAAACCATATGATTATCTCCATAGATGCAGAAAAAGCATTTGACAAAATCCAACATGCATTTATGATAAAAACCCTACAAAAAATTGGAATAGATGGTCTCTACCTCAAACTTATAGAAGCCATCTATGAAAAACCAACAGCCAATATCATACTAAATGGTCAAAAACTGAAATCCTTCACACTAAAATCAGGAACAAGACAAGGATGTCCACCATCACCACTCTTGTTCAATATAGTTCTGGAAACATTAGCCACGGCAATTAGAAAAGAGAAAGAAATAAAAGGAATAAAGATAGGTAATGAAGAAGTCAAACTGTCATTATTTGCAGATGACATGATATTCTATATAGAAGACCCCAAGAAGTCCACCAAAAGTCTTCTAGACTTAATAACCAAATTCAGTCAAGTAGCTGGTTACAAGGTCAACACACAAAAATCAATAGCTTTCCTCTACACCAATGACAGACTCATTGAGAGAGAAATAGGGCAAATAATTCCTTTCCAATAGCATCCAAAAATCTGAAATACCTAGGAATCAACCTAACGAAAGAAATCAAAGACCTCTTCTCTGAAAACTATGGCACTCTGAAAAGAGAGATTGAAGATGATATCAGAAAATGGACAGACATCCCCTGCTCCTGGGTAGGAAGGATTAATAGAGTGAAAATGGCCCTACTTCCAAAACTGCTACATAGATTTATTGCAATTCCAATTGAGATCCCAGCAGCATACTTTATAGACCTCGAGAAAAAAATCCAAAACTTCATTTGGAACAAGAAGAGACCCAGAATAGCAAAAGCAATTCTAGGTAACAAAGACATGGCAGGGGATATCACAATCCCCAACTTGAAACTATACTACAAAGCTACTGTGATAAAAACAGCATGTTACTGGCAAAGAAACAGACCTGAGGACCAGTGGAACAGATTAGAAGATGCAGAAACAACACCAGACATACTCAGCCATCTCATCTTTGATAAAGGAGCCAAACACCCTCACTGGAGGAAAGATAGCCTCTTTAATAAATGGTGCTGGAAAAATTGGGCTTCAACTTGCCAAAGATTAAAACTAGACCTGTATCTCTCACCATGCACTAAACTAAAATCAAAATGGATTAAAGATCTAAATATTAAAATAGAAACTCTGAACCAGTTGGAACAGAGGTTAGGTAGAACCCTTGAAGACAATGGTGTAGGAAAAGATTTTATGAACAAAACCTCAGTTTCCCATGAACTAGCACAAACAATCAACAAATGGGATCTCTTCTTATTTAAAGGCTTCTGCACAGCAAGAGAAACCACCAGCAGTGTGAAGAGACAACCCACAGTGTGGGAAAAAATCTTCACCTGCTCTTCCTCAGACAAAGGTCTATTATCTTGAATCTATAAAGAACTTAAAAAGATCAGACCTCCCAAATTTAAAGACCCAATCCAAAAATGGGCATTTGAAATGAACAGACATTTCTCAGACAAAGAAGTAGAAATAGCAAATAAATACATGAAAAAATGTTCAACATCACTGGTCATTCGAGAGATGCCAATGAAAACAATGCTGAGATTCCACTTCACTCCAGAAAGAATGGCTGCTATCATGAAATCAACCAATAACAAATGCTGGCGGGGCTGTTGGGAAAGAGGAACCCTGCTCCACTGCTGGTGGGAGTGTAGACTGGTCCAAGCACTGGTTACATCAGTATGGAGATACCTCAAAGAACTAGGATTGGAAGTCCCATTTGACCCTGCTATTCCACTGCTGGGGATCTTCCCCAAAGAATTAAAAGAATCATACCACAGTGATATATGTGCACCCATGTTCATAGCAGCACAGTTTGTAACAGCTAAAACTTGGAAACAGCTCAAATGCCCATCAACTGGAGATTGGATAAAGAAAATGTGGTTTTTAATAAAATGGAGTACTACTCAGCCATAAAAAATGAAAAATTAGAGACATTTATAGCTAAGTCGATGTATATTGAGGCGATACTCTTAAGTGAAATAAATAGGACACACATGAATAAATACTGAATAGTTTCTCTGGTGTGAGAAACTGAAAGTGTAAATAAGGACTAAATGTATAATAGGTAATGTGAAATAGGAAGAAAAGGGGCAAAAGGGAAGGAAGTGGGAGGGCTAGGGGAAAGGATAGAAGGGAATGGGATTAATATGAGAAAATGGAAAAATAGGTACAAAATCTTTGTAAATATGGAGGAATGGAGGGTTTGAAGGGAGGGCTGGGCAAGGGTGAAAAATAGGAACCAAGAGAGACTATGTAAAGGTGCAAATTTCCAATGATGAATGTCATTATATTGTATACCTAAAATGTACCAATGATTAGAATGAATAATTGACAGTGTAAAATAGGAAGAAAAGGTCTAAAGGAGTAGGGGTAGTGGGAGGGGCAGGGGAAAGGAAAGAAGGGAAAGGAAAAATGATGAGAAATGGAAAAAATGGAAATAAAGTCTTTGTAAATAGGGAAGGGTGGAGGGCATGAAGGGAGGGCTAGGAATGGGGAAAAAACAAGAACCAAGATGCATTATGTAAAGGTCCAATTCCCAATGAGAAATGTAATTGTGTTGTATACCTACAATGTACCAATAAAAGAATTTAACAAATAAAAAAAAAGAAATTGATTTGTTAATTAAGAGGCTGGAAAGCATTAAATAAAATTATATATATATACACACACATAAGAAATTTTAGAAAATTAGAAACAGAAAAATACTTATCCAGTTTGTTAAAAATAAAATCATAAAAAACCCAACCCCTGACATCATACTCAATGTGAAATACTAAAATCAGGAACAAAACAAGAATGACCTTCCCTTGCTACTTCTATTCAACATTGCATTGGAAATCCTGGTCTACAAAGGAAGACAAGAAAAAGCAATAAAAAAGCATGCATGTTGAAAGAGAAGAAACAAACTACAGTAATTATCAATGATATAACTGAGTATGTAGAAAATCCCAAAAAAATCTACCAGGTCAGAGCTGGGGTCCTATCAGAATTAATAAATGAATTTATAAGGGCTGTAGGACAGAAAGTCAATATGAAAGTCAACTGTATTTGTATAAACCAATAGTGAAGAACAGAATTTAAAAAATAATACTACTTGTACTCTTAGCCAAGTGTGGTGGTACATGCCTGTAATCCCAGCACTCTGAGAGGCTGAGGCAGGAGGATAGAAAGTTGAAGCCCAGCTTGGTGTGAAGGCCTTGAGTTCAACCCTCAGTGATCTTGTGTTTGGCAATGGCTTTTCAATACAACACCAGGAACATGATCCATGAAAGAAAAGCTGACAGGTTAGACTTTGTTAAAATTAAAAATGCTTTGTGTGATTTTGACTTGTGCATTAGGCTTACAGAGCCAGTTAGAGATGAAGCTGGGGTCAAATCTGAAATATAATAAGAAGCTAGGCAGCCCTGCAGAGTCATCAAGGAAATCCAAGGTCTGCTGACAGAATAAGTCACAGGCTTTAAAGTAGAACCAGATGAGAGTGATGCCAGTCACATTCAGTCACTGCTAATCCCTAGGAATTCCCCATTGAGGAAGGTTTTTATACTTGAACTATTTCTTCCAGAATACCCAATGGCAGCACCTAAAGTATGCTTCATAAAAATTTATCATCCTAATGTAGACATGCTGAGAAGAATATGTTTGGACATTTTGAAAGATAAGTGGTCTCTAGCACTGCAGATTCACACAGTTGTGCTACTGATTAGGCTGTGTTAAGCACTCCTAATCCAGATGATCCATTAGAAAAAAGTAATGTGCCACAGCCATGGAAGACCAACGAAACCCAAGCATAAAAACAGTGGGCCACCTGCCACAAACAATATTACGTAGATCCAATCATCAATTGCTTATCTCTGTTCCAGCAAGACTTCTTCCACCTTGTTTGCATTTAATGGACCCAGTCTTAGAAACATTCCAGTTTAATGAAAGCCCAGACACCTTTAGTCCTTTAGTGATTAAATGCACATTAGCAGATCTATGTCTTGTTCTGCTGTCAAGTGCAAGCGGAGGCCAGAAGTATCATCTGAATTGTTGAGAAAAGTTTAAAAGCTGTGGCTACCTGCTTTTATCCATTTGCCCCATAATGGCTTAAGTATAAAACTCTGGGAATAAAGGCAGTAGTCAGGGTTAGCTGCAGATGTGTGGGTGTTCTTCATTTTTTTTTATGGGCTCCATTTTCCCTCTTCTGGCGATCTAATTGCATTTATTAAAAGCAGCTCACTGATTCTTTAGATATTCTCTCTAATCAAGTCTAATTGTAGTTACATGCTATAGATGGACAAGCTTTATTCTTTGAACAAAATGAGGACATTAAACAAACATTGCAGCCCTCTCTAGTAATACTGTGACTTTGCTGTCAAGTGCAGATTTGCTTCTTCAACAAAACCTTGTGACTATTTTGCATGACTAATCTGGAAACTTCCATAAATCTTAGAGTTTTAGTTAAAAAAATTGTCATTTTAAAAATGTGTTGTGCTCTGTGAAACAGTCAAGAGAACAGAAAGATAAACATATAACCAGTAAATTATTGGTGTCCAAAATACACAAAAAAATCTTTAAAAAATAAACCAATTGAAACATGGGCAAAAACTGTACAGGCACCTTACAAAGAAGACAGACAATAACCATATGAAAAGATGCCCAACCTCCTATGTCATTAGGCAACTGCAAATTGATAGCACTACATACCTATTAGGATAATTAATCAAAAGCTCTGACAATATAAAATGCTGAGTAGGATGTAAAGCAATAGAAACCCCCATTTTTTTGCTAGTGGGAAGGCAAACTCATACAGTTACTTTGCAAGACAGCTTGGTGGATTTGTACAAAACTAAACAGATATCATATGATCTCAATCATGCTCCTTGGTTTTTAGCCAGATGAGTTGAAACTTACATCTATACAAAAAAAAAAAACTTGCATAGGAATGGTTATAACTTCCTGTGTGACTCCCCAAAATGGACGCAACCAAGATAACTTTAGTAGGTAAACAGATGACATATTGTGGTATACCCATATAATGGAATAATCAGCAATAAAAATAAATTTTCTATCAAGTCATGAAATAATATACAGAAACCTTAAATGCATATTTCTAAGTAATGATGCCAACCAGAAAGGTCACATACTACACGATCTCAACCATGTCATATGTCATTCTAGAAAAGAGCAAAATTATGGGGAAAGGAAAAATGTTGATGGTCACCATATTTTTGAGGGGAGAAGGACAGAGGGTGGAATGAGTAAGTGGGCACAGGGAACTTTTAGCATGGTGAAACTATTCTGTAGGACATTGTGATGAGTATCACACATGTATTAAAATGCATAGAAAGTACAGCACAAAGTAAACCATAGTGTAAACCATGGTCTTCCATTAAGAGTATCGTATCAACAGAGGCTCACGATTGGTAACAAATGTACAACACTAATGGCAAGAAACAGCCATGGGGAGGGAGGATATAGGAACTCCCTGCACTATACACTCAGTATTTCTGTAATCCACTAAAAAACACTATGTTTTAAAGCTCAAACTATATCTTTCATTATAAACAAAAATTAACTTAAAATGGATCACAGACCTGACACAAAACTCAAAACTATGAAACTTCAAGAAGTAAACAGAAGGAAATCTACATAACCCAGGGTTTGATTTGTTTTCAGACATGACACCAAAGGCATGATCCATGCAAGGGGAAAAAAGGGATAAGCTGGACTTCATTAAAATTTAAAACTTTTGTTCATCAAAAAAAAAAAGCTGCACTATTGATAACATTAAAAACATAGGCCATAATAGCAGAAAATCTTTGCAAAACATATTTGATAAAGGGCTGGTATCTAAAATATATAATCTATGCTTAAAACTCAGTAATAAGAAATAACCCAAGTGAAAAAGAGGCAAAAGATCTGAACAAGACATCTCACCACAAAAGATATATAGATGGTATAGTATGCAGAAAAATGGCACCTGAAAGCTATATTCTTTTCTTGATCCTCAGGACCCATGAATATTACCTTACATGACAAAACACATACGAGCATGTTAATAGCAGCTTTATCCATAATAGCCCTGGACTGGAAACAACTCAGATGGTTATTAATTAGTGAACATAGAAACATAGTGTGGAATGTTCATGGAATGTAACACTATATACTCCATAATGAAAAATAATGGAGTGCAGATACACATAAAAAACATGAGTCTTCTTAAAAAGTATAGTAGGTAATGGAAGAGAACAGTATATACCAGCGATGGCGAACCTTTTAGAGTTTTCAATGATAAACAGCTCACTGTGGCATGCTCCCCGTAGGTTCGCCACCACTGGTATAGACTGTTTAATTGCTTTTATATGAATTTTAAGAATAAGAAAAACTAATCTCTGGTGATAGAAATGGGATAGTATGTCTAGGGAGGAGGAATGATTGAAGAGGGTTCTAGAAGAATGGAGTATACTTTTGGTTACACAGATGCATAAGCTCGCCAAACTGAGCCAGCTACATATTTCATCTATGTTTTCTACTGATAAAATTTATACTACAATAAGTTTAATAAAACAAAATCAGGATTCAGGAGAATCACAGTTTTTTTATACAGCTAAAACTTCAACATCATTTCTTGTATAGGTCTGTAATGTGTAATATAAGGAGCAACATCCTTAAAATAAATATGGGAAGTTCCTTAAGACTATTTCTTGAAATATCCATGTGAAAGAGTGAGACATAAAAGCAAGTCCAGAAGAGGAAAAATAATTTGATGGAAGCCCAGGCAGGGTTCCTCAGTGAGTTTTCTTGATCTAGTGCTAAGAATTAGGAACCCTGCATGTAGAGAGAGGTATGAACAGGCCACATGTTCTCCAGACCAGGATCAGAAGCCGGCTAACAGGAAAGGAATTTGATCAAGATGAAAGTCAGTTTGTTGCTTTCAAGTTTGAAGGATTAGAATAAGGCCTGAATGTACAGATCTCCTTAAGAGTAATTTTGTGAGACTCTGGACAAGGAATGAATGAATTGTCAGATGACAAAATTACTCATAAGGGACTCAGAATCAGGTCACAAGCAAAGCTGCTTTTACAAACCTGACAATCGTGTGTAATTCACTAGGGACTGTTCTCTTTGCCTCTAAATAGAACCTTGTGGACTGGAAGTCTGGGGTACCTTCAGACACATTCTGGGCATAGTGCTATCACTGTTATGTCAACTCACAACAGCAAGGCTCTATCAGCTTCTCACACCATGCACATGGAGACAAAGCAGGAGAGAGACCGCACTAGGCGCCTCCAGAGAACTGAAACCAGGAAAGCACAAGGTGGCGATGACTGCAAGGCCCATGCAGGGGGTAGTCTGGGGCACTAGGAATAGTCTGTCTCTTTCACAGATGGGTGCTCTTTAAAGAGGTGTGTTCAGATTGTGAAAGTTAATTCAGTTCTACCCTTGCAATATAATACCTGCACTTCTCTTTCTATATGTTACACTTTGATATAAAAGATTTATAAAATAATTTCAAATATTCTCAGCCCCTATGTACCCAGTGCTGGGAATGACAAAGATCTCAGTGCTTCTGCTTCTGAACTCCAGGATTCAGGGCCTCAGAGTCTAGCAGGAAAACACAGGCAGCAGCTAGGTTGCATGTGAGAGATGCATGCTAGCGGCCACAGCTGCCAGGGACTGGGACAGACCGAGTAAAGGGCCTCAGATTTTTAAATTGAGATTTGAAAATAATTAGCACACTTTTTCATTTGTAAATGTGTATATGCTGGGAGAGGAGAGAGGTAGGTCATAGGAGGAAGGACAATCTAAGCTCATGCAAAGAGAAAAAATTGCTAATCTCCAATCCCATCAAAATACAGTCACAGCAGAATGAAAAATGTCCTTAAAAGCAAAATACTCAGGGTATTAATACAGGCTCTTGACAGCTATTGGACACAAAAGATTTATTGAGGATGGGGGTAGAGGAGTAGGAGTTGCTTTTGAGCTCTAATAACCTAAGTCAGCAATAAACGGTCTCTGCCCAAGGGCCACAGTACAGCATGTTTATAATTGTGGGGGGTTTTTTCTATTCAAAATGAAAATACAGTTGTGTTTTGTTTAACAATAGGGACACTTCTGAGAAGTACACGGTTAGGCAATATCATCACTGTGGGAAAATCATAGTGTATATTTACACAAACTAAGACAACTATAATACCTGATAGCTAATATTATATTATACCTGAAATGATTATATTATACCTGATACAGTCTTCCTGAACCATTATGGCATACATGTGGTCCTTCACTGACTGAAACATTGTTAGATAGCACGTGACTATAATTTTATTGAGTACTGGAGTAATTTATGTTTTCACAGTTTAGATGATTTTTACCTATATCATTGCCTGGAAAAATATCTATAAGAAAAGCTATTTTACATTATCAATTATACATTTTGATCCTTATTTACTCTTTTAGTTTTTCACACCAGTGAAACTATTTGGTATTTACACATGTGTGTCCTATTTACTTCACTTAATAGTATGGCCTCAGGGCCGGGGATTTAGCTCAGTGGTTCCCGTGCCTGCTTCGAAAGTGCAAGGACCCAAGTTCGATCCCTGGTACCAAAATAAATAAATAAATAAATAATAACAACAAACTACTCACCTATTATATCGAGGGTCAAGGATTTAGCTCAGTGGTTCTGCTGTCCGCCTCGAAAGCGGAAAGTCCCAAGTTTAATCCCCGGTACCAAAAAAAAAAAAAAAAAAATAGTATGGGCTCAATGTGCATCCATTTAGCTATAAATTCCTCTAATTTCTCATTCTTTATGGCTGAGTAGTACTCCATTTTACTAAAAAATAACCCCACATCTTCCTTATCCAGTCTCCAGGAAGAAAAGGTCTAAGAGGGTAGGGGAAAGGAAAGAAGGGAAAAGAAAAAATATGAGAAAAGGAAAAAATGGAAACAAAGTCTTTGTAAATAGGGAAGGGTGGAGGGGGTGAAGGGAGGGCAGGGGAATGGGGAAAAAATAAGAACCAAGATACATCATGTAAAGGTACAAGATCCTAATGATGAATATAACTGTATACCTAAAATGTATCAATAAAGTTACGAAAAAAAAGAAAAGCTAGCATTCCTTCTTAGCTGATGAAATGTTGAAATTTAGATATATTTGAGAAATAGCATCACAAGGTCATTCTGAAATTAATAGTTACCACTTTCATTGGTACCTTCATTACAAAAGTAATATGTGCTTACTGAAACTCAAAATTCTAAAACACATAAAGCAAAAAGTGTATGATCCTCTCCATATTACCCCCAAAAGATAACAGTTTTGTCTTTATTCTTCCAGGCCTTTTAAGGTAGTTTAAATTCCTTTGAATAGAGATTGTTATGGCTTATATCTAGATGTCCCCACAAAGCCTCATGCACTCATTGGTGGGGCTTTTTGGAGCTGGCTGGATCTAGGGCATGTGATACTGAGATTAAGGGTGGGTAGCACTAAATTAGTCCACTGATTGGAATTAGCATAGTCCCTGGGTGTGAGTGGCACAATTCAAAAAGCCTTGTAGCCTGGATGGCATAAAAGGAAAAGGGAGACTTGCTGCTGCTGCTGCTGCTTGCTGCTTTTTGCCCCTGCCTGCTCTGCCATGGACTGTATCTCCTCTGAGATATCCTTCTGCCATGACACCCTGCCTTGGAGCCAAACAACTATGGACTGAAATCTCTACAAACTGAGTCAAAATAAACCTTTCTTCCTTTAACTTATGGGTGTGGGTATTGGATATTTTGTCTTAGCAATGAGGAAAGTAACTAAGACAGAGAAATAACATATATTTTGGTCAATAAATTGCTGTTTTAATTATAACATGTCTTCAAAGTATTTCCATGTTTGTGCACATCAGCTCATCTCATTCATTTTAATGGTTGTATAATATTTTATTATTAGGATGAACTCTGATCATTTTCAAATGGACATTTAGGCAGTTTCCAATTTTTCACTATGATAAATGGTGATGCAATGAACACCCTCTACATAATTCTGATGATTCTTCTTAGTTCCCTGATACCTCTGAGTGTGCCTATGAGGGCAGGAAGAAGTTTCCTAAGAAAGAGCTCATTCCAAGTGGAAAGCAATGTAAGATATATTCCTAAGATAATAGGCCTGCATTAGAGGTGACAATTCATTGTGAGTCCAGGATGCTGTCATTTCAAGGGTCCTTTCAATAACCCTCCTGCATCTACACATTCTCTAATTTCTCCAAGGACATCAGGAGCTGATAGTTGTATCTACAGAGGGCCACACATTGTGGACAGTGGGAGGCAGGCTGTACCACACTGTATTGCTGATGCTGCAGGAAACCAATGCAGGGGAAAGAACCACAGGAGTGATCCCCAGGACTCCAAGATATTGTAAGGAATCTTTGAAGTAGGCTGAAGTTTTATAAGTTAGGTAGGAACAGAACCAGAGACATTATGGATTACGGATGCTATCGTGGGTTTATATTTCTACCTCCCGCCCTAAGGCAGCCAACTGGAAATCTAGATTTAATTAGATATTTCAAAAATAATAATGTTTATATTGAAATTGCTTTTGTATTCAATGTAGCCTGTTAGTGTTTAATGTGTATTAACTGGAGCATGATGCAACAGAATTATTAGAATGTCACTTAGAAACAGATATCCATAAGCACAGAAATGAAATTTTTTAAATGGCATGCTTAGAACAAGTAAAAAGTGATATTAAAATAAGTACACTTTAAAGAGGCTAGGGAGAGCTTGAAATGACAAAGTGGGTCACCTTCTCTACCCACTGCCAAGGTACAGGGCTGATCCCTGCTGCAGAGGCGACCATGCCACATGACTCTGGTGAGTAATTTAAAGCAAAGAACAAAACAGCTCAGAAATTTCTCTTAGGAAAATTTCAACCCCCAAGATCACCATTTATTTTGCATGAATTTGCAGATTTTGAAACCTGAATATCAGAGGAGATAGATTCTAAAAAGCAAACTACCAGAGTTCCTGTTATTCCCACAAAGGCAGACCTAGAATTTCAAGTTCCATTTGCTCAGCAATCTCAGAAACAGTGATGGGGGACAGAAGATCCACTGAAGTCACTTAGGAATAGGAGACCTAAGGATAGGTATTTACAAGCATTAGATGTTCATGCAAAGTTCCTGACATGCTGGGTGGCTGGAATCAGGTAAAGGCAGGCATGGTGGAGGGGACCCAACTGATTATAAGCTATGTGTCTGAGAAAAAGTCACAAGTTCTCAGCGTAACAAGAGGCCCATGGTCTTATGAAGACCAAATAAGCACATGCACTCTGCATGTATCATCTGTACATAAGCATGTACAGTTTACTAGAAACTGCTGCAAAATTGGTAGGGCTCAGTGCCCTTCTCTACCTTACCTTCTGACATATACCAAAGAAGTTAGTCATTTTAAATTTTATCTGCCAGCTAGAATATGATTCTGCTGTTTAATAAATATTAAACAGAAAACATAGCTTAGAAAGTTCACATGTTCCGTGTCTTACCATGCTGTCTAGTTTAAGCACCCCTGCCAGTGTGGCCCCTAATGATAACATCCAACCTGCTTGGAGGAGCTTGATAAAGGGCATCTTCTGGGCCCAACCATGGAGCTACTCACTTGAATGTCTAGGATGGGACACTGGAAAAGCTCCCTGAGAGAGTATGATACACATGACCAAGAGCCATTAGTTTATTTGCCTATTCTAGAATACTACTTCACAGAGTTTTTCAAATAGTAGTTTACAACAAGGGAAAGCACTTCATCTGATTTGTCATAAAACTCACTGTGCTCTTGAATTGTCAGAGGCTCCAAGGTTGTCAGAAGGCTGAAGCCTTTCATTACAGTGCCCATTCCTAATCATCCATATTACATACTGTCTACCGGGAAGAGATTTAGCAAGTCTGATGTGCATTGGGAATAGAAAACACTTACAAATCTCTATGGTATGCTGAAATCATTTTCATCTGGCTTTTAAAAAATTTTCCAATTCATAAAGTCTAAAATTATATGAAATTTTGAGTATTGAAAACTGCTTTAATTAGAATTTATATTATTCATAATCCTAGTGGCACAAAACAAAATCTAATAAGCCATTTACAAAAACAGAGCCTACAGCTCCATGGAAAATTTCAACATGAGTTAATGAAAAGTACTTCTTATATTCTAGGTATAAGCCAAATTCTAGATTAAAATATAACTCGTCACATATTTCTCCCTTTTCTGAAGTGAAAGAATATTACAACTGGAAATGACCAAGCCATATAATCCACGCCAGTCCATTTAGTCACAACGTGGGAGCCATCTGACACAACTACGGCTGACTAGCCTGGGTTCTAAGACAGTGTTTGTGATCAAATTAATTGGTATCTATATATACTATAAAGACATATTTTTAGGAAGAATTAAAGTAGTAACTCCGCTCCCTGTTATTCTTAGCTATCTCAAAGAAAGACACTCCTAATTCAATCTACTGCAACATTTTACACTAGTTGCTCAATTGTGAAGAGAGTAAAAAGAGCAAAACACAAACAAAACCAATTAGCAATGTATAAAAAGTGCATGTAGCTAGGGAGCTGCCTCTCATAGGTTTTCAAACAGACATAAATGTTGACTTCCGGTTTAAATGGCTAATGATATGTGTGCTTTGATCCTAGGTCAACCAAAAACCTCAGAACCACGAAGCCCACTGGGGAATTGCAGCTCCCGGAATACAGCTGCATAGACTGAACCCTGCGTTTCCACTTTACCACAGAAATTTACCTTCAGGAATGGGAAGAGGAATAGCAACATAATGAGCTAGTTAAGGATTCTTGACAAACTAGATTTTTTTATTCCTAAAACATATCATCAAGTTTGAAAATACAAGTTAATATTTCTGCTTATAACAAATGGATTTTCTGGTACTTGCTATGACGTGATATATTGCACATGACGCCTTTTCCGTAATCTCCTAGAGGTTCCACACTTAGAGAATATGATAGGGGTAATAAGCAGAATTTTTACCTAAAAGCTCTTAGGCTAGTCTGTTGGTCAGACCAGAGAGCTATTTCCGTTGTCAGTGAGTCATAAAAAATTAATTTGATGTCTCCACTACACCACCAAAAAACACTCAGATGTGATCCGGAGCTGTTTTTTACTCCAGAGCAGCTAATGGTATTTGGTTTTACATTAGTATCAGGAAAAGTCCATCGCCTGGATTTATTGACACTGACCATTAAGGAGGCAGTGCTGGGGAAAAACCTTCATAATTTTTAGAGGTGAAATTGTTTTCTTGTACCTTAAAGGGATCTATTTCATAATATTTTCCATTCATAGAGACACTGCATTTCCAAAGCTCTCTGAGAACATCTCTTTTGTTCTCATACAGGGTGGTATGGGATATTTATTCACATTTCTCAATGGTGGAGGATGGACAGGAAGGGGAACTTGCCCAGGTCGCATAGAAAATATATGGGAAAATGGGAAGCAGGCTCTTTATCTCCGGATTCCTTGATAACTGCTTTTCTCCACTCCTTCCCTTTCTTCCCTCCCTACCTCACCCTTTTTCACTCCTCTGCTACACAGACTACAGATCTGGGCTCATTCAGTAGGGGCAGTATTTAAAAGCCTTTGTTGTTGGCTTTCCAGAAAGTGGCTTTATAAAGAAGAATTCGAGATGAATTGGGTTTGTTTTTCATCAGAGAATACAAAATCAGTAGGGGTATAACCGTATTTCTCTGTTATTAAAGACAGCTGCGGCTCATCCTTTTGTAAGTCATTCTCAACCTGACTTAGGGCCAGTCCAAAATCCAGAAGAATGTGTGAAGGGATGGATTGGCACTACAGAATCTGGTGGACCTCAACACGGAAGCGTTCACATGAAAACTTGCCAAGAGCACGAGGTCTCTTGGAGCTTGCTACTGAAAAACGAGCGAATTCTGGAGAGATCAATGCGCCCTTCTCCTCCAGCATTAAGGACAAGAATTAAACTGAAACTACTCCCTTGCGCTGCCAGTCAGCTAGGTACAAAGGGAGCAAGTCCGACGAGAAAAGAGATCAGCAGGGAATCCCTGTCCTGGCGCCTTGAAAACCGCCCATCTCTTGGGTCCCCCGGGGAGCGCACGGTTGCTGCGGCGCTCTCCCGGCACTGCGGCGCACTGCGGAGTCGCCAGCCCGCCAGCCCGCCAGCCCGCAGCCCGGGCCTGTGGGGCTTTCCTGGCCGGCCGCCGCAGTCCGCCCTCCCCGCGCCCACAGCACCTGGGTCAACGCCGTCTGCCCGGGCCATCCATCACCCGAGTGCCTTTGACGCACGCGCTCCCCGCCCAGACGGAGCCCCCGCGCCCGCCCCTCCCCGTGCCCGTGCCCGTGCCCGTGCCCTCCCCTCGCTGGTCGGGTCTGCATTTGCATCACTCTCGCACGTAGCGGGTGACGCTAGCGCCCCCCGCCCAGCCGTCCAGGCGGCACCTCGGGTCCCGGTGACTCAGCTCCTCCCCCTCCGCCTCCGCGCGGCAACGAGGTCCCCGCACGCCCACGGAAACGCTCCGGATCGCGCGTCCGCGGCGGGGTGCCGGCTGCCCGGGACCAAGTTGATGCCAATATTCTGCGGTCCCCGGGGGCCCAGCCAGAGGCGTCCCCGGGACACACAAAAGGATAGTATTCCCGGGACCCGAGCCTGGGGCGGCGAGGCAAGACCGCCAAGAGCAGGTGCTGGAGGGGCTGGCTTCCGCCTCTCGGTCCCTGCTCCGTTTCCTCAGTAGTTTATCTACGGGGGGGGGGGGGGTGTCCCAGATCCCCGCTGAGCCGCACTTGCCTGAGTCTCCTTTGCCGCCCAGCGCACAGTAGGCGCTCAGCGGGCTCTGGAGGAGTGAAGGCGAGCTGTAAGCGCAGGCTCCTGCAAAGAGCGCGGCCCCGCAGGTTTACCGGGTCTCCAGCCTTCTCGCGCTCTTCTGCAGACCGAGACCGGGCTCTGGGAATTTCCGTGTAAGAGTTTGAAAATTCACAGTGTTTCTTTCAGGCACCCGCAGCACTCTCAGCGGCTGCCTCTGCCCTCCCGCCACGCTCACGTCTGCAGAGGAATCCCCGCCGAAAAGTTAAGCTCAGGGCTGCAGAGCGAGTACAGGAACCCCGCCCGGCTTCTGGGCTGCCAGTGTGGAATCGGCCTCCTTTTGCCCAGTGAACTCCCAACACCAATAAAGGAGAAGGGAAGAGCCCTGCGGCTCCCTCGTTCCCCAGGAACCTCGGCTGGTGCACCCTCCTTGCTGGACCTGCCCCCAGCAAACCGGGGGTTCCTCCAACTGCTTTACCTCAGACTTACAGAGTCCCGCCCTTCGGCAGCCCCAAGCACCTGCAGCCGCTTTCCTCGGGCCAGGTGAGGCAAAGTTGCTCTTCAGCCAGGCTGGAAAAGTTCCCCAGGCTGCAGTGCCCGGCCTCCGGGTCCGGAAGGCAAATCCAGCGGAGCTCGAAGTCTCGCCACCGCCGCCTCCGGGGACCCCTCACTCACCGCTCCAGCTGCCAGGGATCCCCTGCCCGAGTGGTGTCAGCCGCCGGACTCCGCTCCGACTCGCTTCACGGGCCGCCTCTGTCTGCCACTCTCTCCTGTGGCGGGAGGAGTGGTGACTCCTCTGAGCGTGTCAGCGGCAAGAGGAGGGGCGGGAAAGCGGCTCTGGGCTTGCACGCTGCGGTCCTCCGCCTCCGCTGCCGCCGCCTGCCTCCTCCCCTAGTGCTGCAGTGCCGGGCGCGGCGTGGCGAGAGTACACGCGCTGCGCAGGAGGGAGTCACGGCGCTCGGGGGCGGGGGGCGGGGGGCGGGGGGCGGCGTGGGGGGGGGCGCGGGCAGGGTTGCTGGGGTGCGGGCCTTCTGGCCTGGCTGCGGGCAGGGAGGCGGGGGTGGGATGGCAGGGCCACTTCCCAGTGGCTGTATTTTGGGGGAGTCAGGGCTCCGAGTTTGTAGCTGGCGTAAGGAGACGGGCGGCAGTCCTTAGTCACTGAGTGTGACTGTGCGTGGCGCACATCTCGGCGCGAGGAATGGTCCAGCAGACACAGGGGAATCTTGCCACCGCTTTCTGGGCCCCCGGACTGACTTGTTACCTTTGCTTGGTTTTCAGGAAGCCACCAGGGAGAACCAGGTTGATCATTCCCCCAACCCCATTCTGCACCCAGGCATCAAAGTGGAGAGAAAACTTGGGGCGCAGCAGGAGCAGACAGAAAGAAACTTCGCTGGGTATCTGGGGTATCCCAATAGGAGGTAGGGCTAGGTAGCTGGATTTACAGGCAGACATTCAAAATGACCCCTTGGGAGGAAACCACTGAATTAAAAAAAAAAAAAAAAAGCCACAAGAATTGTGCTTGTGTCCTCAGGAACAGCTTTCCTCAGTCCGGCCAGGGACCCCTGGGCGGGGCTGGAGGACTGGAACTCACTCGCCCAAGGCCACACCCAACCCTAGCTCGCCACGGAGTGCATCTCCTTCCCCCGAGGCGGCCGGCATGGGGACCCGTCACCCAGACATCCCTAGAGCTCTAACCCTGTAGGCTCTGCGAGCTCAAGGATCCAGTGTTCGGTGGGAGGCGGCCGCACAGGCGTGTGCCTTTCCTGCAGTCATTACTCTGATGGTTGTGGTGACCCGAGTGAGACAAAGCCGAGCTTCGAGCTTCGGTGTAGGCTGCAGTGGCTGGAACTCACACCGTCTCTCAGCCAGTGCGTTTTATCTGTGTAAATGTGCCTAGATGAGTGAATGGATGAGTGAATGGATTACTGCATGGACATAAATGTGCTGGAGGAGGAGAGCCACCGGGCTACTCGGGACCGGATCCTCCTACCCGGACCAGCTGGTGGGGACGGTGTGGTCTGCCCAAGACTGCGCGGTGCTGTGGCTCCAGCCTTTGGGCTCCGTTTGTGCCACCACGCAGGGTACTGTGTGGGGAAGAAAATGGAGACAGCCCTTAGCCTCTCGCCTTCCCTTCTGGGCGAGGTAGTTCAGGCTCTCTGGGACCATCAGGATCCCAGCGTCCCCTTGCGCCTACACTTCTAGCTGGTCTAGGAAAGCCTGCCTGGCTCTTGTTTGGTTGAAAGCTTTGCAGTTTGTTGCCATGTTTGAGAGATGGTCCAGCAGCGTGAAAATAACTGAACGTATTCAGTTCGGGGATTTGTCCTCATGTGGAATCTTATGTAATACACTAAATAATTATTTAAGCTCTGATAATTGTGTTATGTCCCTGGAAAGCAATATATGCCTCATATACCAGTGAAGGCAACATTGGAAATAAAATTGAAACTTTAAAAAAAATTATAAACTTTATCTGGAGTTCCCACATACTAATATATAATATTTTGAGCTCCCTACTGCAAAATGTGCTGGTAATTCATTCAGGTCCCAAGTGGATATGCTCTCAAGCACCTGCCCTCCCAAATGTCACAGAATAATACAGTAATTCTTCAAACAACAAGTTCAGAAACCTGTGAAACAAACCTTTGAAATGATCAACATGGTCTCCCTGCACTGGCTCTTCCTTAAATCATTCTCCTGTGCTATGAGAGATATTTAAAGAAGTGTGCACATTTTTCAAGGCCTGGATTTTCATGTTTGGATACATCTGAAGGTAACAGCCTGGAGAGGGATCCCTCCTTATATGTTTGCAGGAAGGGTCTCATTTAAGACCAAGTTGAGTTGGAAAACAGTATTCACCGTTGTGTCTTTGGAACACAGGACACATTTTTTATGAGGACTGATATCCTTGTCTTTCAAAGTGCCACTGATTCTAGGGTCCTGCCTGGTTACACACTTTAGCCCCAGCCCTTGTTGGCCCAGCATGCATGCTACTCTTCTTCACACCTTCGTTGTAAAGAAACACTTTTTCTTTCTAAAAACTCTTGTCTTGTAGGAGCTGACCAGGGTGAAGATGTATACCTGCCTGTCCTCAGATGTCTCAGTTCCCTTATATTGTTATCTCCATACAAGTCAAGAATTTCATTGCTCAATGCAGGGTCTTTTTGTGGTGTTAGAAAGCAAGCCATCCTAATGAGCATCAAAGATCTATTATCACATCTGCAAAGCAATTTTGTTAAAATAATTTTTAATAAGTACAGATGCTGTGGCAGTATACACAAGAAGCACAGTGCCAAGTATATAGTGGCTATACAATAACTGTTAGTCCCACTTTCCCCTTTAACAGGCAAAGAAAGCTTTTCTCCCAAGTGATGGCTGTTTTTTTCTTCCCCAGGCCTTGTTTATGGCATGGTGTCTATGGGTAGGAAGGCAGTATCCTTCTCATTCTTCATTGCTGCTTCCAGAATATTCTCCATCTCTTCTCCTTAGAACCTACAGCTCTGACTCTTACGTCATTAAGTTATTTCACCATTACTCTGAGCAGCAGCCATGCTCAGACCTCCAGGTCACCCTACACCTTTTCAGACAATTTTAGCTCCTGACTGAAATCTCACTTCCTGAGCACTAACCTTGCCTTAATCCTTAACAAATTTACACAAAAGTATATTCATTTCTACCAATACTACCCTTAGATCTGGGTGAAAAAGAGACTTGTCCTCCTGCCCAGTGCTTTAGACTGCCTTCCTTAAGAAAATTTTAAGTCTCCTTCTGGTGGTGAGGTCTATTAGTGGGATACTTAAGCCCAGACCCAGATGCACTTAAGTCCCCTCCTTGATTCCCCTTTCCCTATGCTCTTCAGCCTCCCCCATCTCCAAATCATTGTAATATTGATCAAATGCCCCCAAGGCGCTCCCCCAATCTGGTAATTGTTCAGGAAAGGCAGCTTGGCAAGTGGCTTCCTCTTACAGCTTTCTGTCACTGTAACAAAATACTTGATATAATCAACTTGTAAAGATAAGATGTGTATTTTGGTTCACCTTTTTTGGAAGTTCCAGTCTATGTGCAATTGATCCTGTTGCTTTGGGCCTGTGGCAAGGCAGCACATTGTGTCAGGAGCACATAGTTGAACAAAAACCCTCTCCTCATCATGAACCAGAGAGCCAAAAGGAAATGAGGAAGGGGTCAGAGTCTCAGGATCCCATTTGGGATGCACCCTCAGTGACCTAAAGACCCCCCACTAGACCCTGTCTCTTTGGGTTCCAACACCTTCCATTGGTGTCACCCTCAAGACCAAACCTTTGAGAGTCAGCACCACCAGAGATTTATATCACCTGTGTAAGGGACATCAGAATGTGATCCTCTTCACCATTACCATCATAGGGGACAGTGGAAAATTGTTGCCTTAATTCGATTAGAAAAAGAGAATGTGAGAATTGGCTAAGAGTTAAACACATTTATCTGAGAAATGCAATTGTAGAGATTTGAACCTTAGTCTCATTACACAAGTTCTGTTTAATAACAGGCTAGTAATTTCTCAAGGCTCTGGTAGTAGGAAATGCAAGTCCCTTCTGGAGGGCCCTCCTTCATCTTAGGCTTCTAAAAATTCCTATAGGTACGTTTTTAATGAAAGTTTAAAGTTAACAAAACACATACAGTACCTGGGCACCATGAAGAAGCACCAGCAGGGATAACAGAAGATACTTCAGGAGTTGGAATTATTGGCAATAATTTTTATTTTACTTGAAGAAAAATATCAGACAAGTTTAAAAATATTTGCAAGAAGTAGGAAGCAATAAGGCTTGACTAATCCTATTTGAAAAGGCACCCAATCCACCTTCTGTCCACCTCGGCCGGTTGCCTCTCCAGCATCCAATCCAACTTCTACACACATACACACACCAACACCTTACTCCTTCTTTAGAGAACTCTGATTTCATCTAGGGACCCATTATTTTTTAAAAATTTTCACATATACATAACAATACAGTTTTGTACATTACTTAGATCACTTTTCTTCCTATTTTACAGAATGGCTTGAAACAATATGAACCTTCTGTTAGCACTCAGAACCATGGCCTAGCCAAAGCTAACTCTAAATAGTTGTGTTATAATTTGTTTAAAGCTTCAATGGCAATAATCAGGGAAGGAATAGGTAAGTTATTTTATATAAACTGATAGAAAATAAACATAAGAAATAGTAAATAGATGAAATGTGGTCTTGTGTACCCTGATGGAGGTGATTTCTGACTTGGAAGGGTGATTAGTATATGCAAATAATCTCCTGCCTGGAGCTTCTGTGACTGCAGAGGCATTAATCATCAGTCCCCTGTCTATCAGACACAGTACTGCCAGTTTCTTTTACCTGATAGCAAGGTCCTTTGAGATCTATAAAAACAACTGCAGAATTGAAGTCATGCTCTTCTTTTTAGCTCCTAGGTAGAATTCTCTTATTGAAACAAATCCGTTCTTTCAAGGATACATCCATCCAAGTGTACATGTACAGCTCACTGGGCCAAGGGAGAGGTAGCAGAGACTGTTATTGGTGGTGAAGATCCCCCGAAGCAGCCAGCAAGTCTTCTCTTGGTGCATGGATTTCTCCAGCTCCTTCTTAATTTCTCCCTGGGTAACTCCAGACTGCACTGCCATCTTCATCCTGGAAGTCTGGGTAATGCTTGCCTAGACTTCCAGCTTCCACAGCAAACTGTGGTACATTGTTCTTCACGAGACCATGTGCTTCAGCTGCTGGCCTCCGTACATCTTGGCTGGTCCAAATCAGCCATATAATCCTTTGATTCTTTCCGGTGATCCGTTTAAGGTTATACCATTCTGGCCAGTGACAATGAAGAGAGGATTTCTAGGAAAATTTAGGGGAAGATTTTATGAAAACATTCTTGAAAACAGAAATGAATAAAAGAAATCTTATTTCTGTGTTTAGATGTTATGATCCCTGAATGCTACATATAGAACTTCTGCAAATGTCCTGTAATTGTGGAAGAGAGACAGTCTAATGACAAAATAAGAAGAATGTAAGAGCCAAGCGAATTGTAGAGAAGTAGAACCAGAGCCTGGTGTGCTACACTGGAAACAGACCTACCTCTGTTGTGTGGTAATAAATTACTTTATTTTTTTTTTAAAACCACCTTAAATTACAGTCTTCTGGTCCCAGCTGAAAGGATTCTTACACTTACAATCCCCAATTCTAAGAGTGTCAAGCACAGAATAGCACTCTGCAAGTGTCTACTGATTTGAGTTGAACTGTGTGTCAAGTTCATTTCAGTTGAGAAAAAGAGCATTTCCATCTGTTCTATTCCAAGTATCAAACATAGTTCCCGGAACGTAGTGTTTGACAAATATCTGCTTAAAGCCAGCATGACTTCAGGATTTTAACAAGCAAAAAGGAAGTTTACAGAGTCCACATGGAAGGCTGAAAATGAGAAATATTAGCTAAGTGAAAATTCAAGCTCTGAAAGGATTTTTCTGCTCAAATGGGCAAGGAAGAAGCTGACCCAGGCAGGGCCGGGAGTCTAATGAGGTCTGTGGTCTCTGGTGGCTCAGAAGGGAAGGTAGCAAGTTACTTAGGAGTCGGTGATAGGGTGGAGATGATAGGAAGACCACAAGGAAGTTCCTTGATAGAAAGAGGCAGAATTTGAAGTGTAGAAAACTCTTACTAAGAAAGAGGTAAATTTAGGAGACTCCAAGCTGTACAGGGCTGTAACCCGTATTTCTGCAGGGAACCATACCTGTCCCTGTCTGTGCAGTTTGTTTCCATTCCCATTTTATCTGCACATCTAAAATAAGGTTGTTTTGTCATTCAAGAAATACCCAGCTTCAGTGCCTGTGGCTACTGATAAGATGCAAGAGAGGGAGCTGCTCTCAGGTCTCAGTCCCAGAAGAGGAACCCTTGACACCTGAGTGGTGGCAAAGAGAACTGAAGTCACATCACACAGCCCTCTGGGATCTCAGTGAGTGGTTCAGAGATATGCAGAGGAAGCATGGCTATATAAGCAGGCCACTTGCCTGCCCCAAAGCTCTCAGTGACTGCACAATGGCTGCTTCTGAAGGAAGGGCCAACTTCTTGGCCTGTGAGTGTGTCCCAAGTCAGTGCCCACCAGAGAAGATTGCCTTGTGAGGACCACCAAATGACAGTCGGCCAGGATGGCTTTGTGGTCTCAGAACTCAGCATTTCAGGGCTTGTACCATGAACCCCCAACCTGTGAGGGATGAGAGGGCTGTCAGATAGGGATTACGGTGTTCTCACCCAAGGCAGGATATTAAAAGGAATGTTCGCCATCACCTCTCTGAGGGTCTTCCATGGGATAAAGACCAGGTGCCCACAGCAATTGCTGGATTACACAGTCAGCATTTACTGAATTTCCTCTTCCTTGTCTGATGTTCCCACCTGCTAGCTGTCCTTTATGGCATTGACTCTCCAGTGGATTACCATGCACACAAATCCTAAGGCCAGACCAACTATGCTGCCATGCAAAGCTCGGTATATCTGGCTCCCATCTCCCTTTCCAGCCCTTTGCCCCAATATTTCTAACCTGAATCTTATGTCTTGGATGTTGGGGACTAATGGCCACTAAAGATTCACCAAGTTTCTCTGCCTCTGTGTGGTTACTTAGCTATATCCACTGCCTGGAATACCGAATGCCGCTTCCCTTCTGTACTTAGCCAACCATTTAGACAAATGTGTCCTTCCCAGCTCCATTCTCTCATGGTTCTTAGGTTCAACTGCCTATCATATTATCACTTATGGCCATAAATAATTCTGTCTCAGTTCCTATTTTTTATTCAGTAAGTTAATTGGTACATTTTAGGTATACAATACGCTGACATTCATCACTGGGAATTTGTACCTTTACATGATATATCTTGGTTCTTATTTTTTCCCCCTTCCCCTGCCTTCCCTTCAACCCCTCCAACCCTCCCTATTTACAAAGACTTTGTTTCCGTTTTTACCTTTTCTCATATTTATTCCTTTCCTTTCTTTCCTTTCCCCTACTCCTCCCCCTTCCACTTCCTCTTTGGACCTTTTCTTCTTATTTCACATTATCTATTATACATTTTAATCCTTATTTACACTTTCAGTTTTTCACACCAGAGAAACTATTCAGTATTTACACGTGTATCCAGTTTATTTCACCTAAGAGTATTGCCTCACCGTGCATCCATTTTGCTATAAATGTCTCTAGTTTCTCATTCTTAATTGGGCTGTTTCCAAGTTTTAGCTATTACGAAATGTCTCAGTTCCTATATTACAACAGCTTTCGAGGTCAAGTACATTATATCCTTTACAATGTTAAATCCTGAAAACTCCACTGCACAATGCCTTTTAGAGTTTCTAAATCCCTTTTTGGTTTTTGGGGGGTTTTTTTGGTACTGGGGATCGAACTCGGGACCTTGCACTTTCGAGACAGGTGGCGGAACCACTGAGCTAAATCCCCAGCCCTCTAAATACCTTTCGAATAATTAACTGTTCAAACACTTAATTAATGTTCTACATTCCTTCTTGAATGATACTTTCTAAATTAAGGATTACCAAGGGCCTTTCCTTATGAGGGAGCCACAGCTTTAAATTCTGTAAACCTTTGGAGGGTTCATCACACCACAATATATTAAGAAATTCCCAGCATCTCAATAGTTCTTTGACTTAGACAAAAGATATAGGGATCATCTTTGGGGCAAGAGTAAAGAATTTTTCCCTTCTCTTTCCCCTTTAGTGACTTCTACTGCTCTTCTAAGCACTACAGAAAGTGTTCTGAATCCTCTGTATCCAAATGATTTATAGCTTAAATCTGAATATTCCCATCGGGTCTTCCACATTCTCACTGGGTGGATGTTCCTTTTTAACATTCTACCATAGGTCTGCTAATGCATTGGGTTCTATTAAATTGTTTTCCCACTCAAGGGAGAGTTATTGTTTCCATGTTCAGAATTTGTCTTGCATAATCTTTTTGCTCCAAATTAGTGTTCTAATGCTCTCCTTTCTATTTTAATAATAGACATGCTGATTTCCCTATATGATCTTGCTATTAAAAATGCATGGAGTAAGCTCTTGGGAAGGTAGGTTCACTTCTATTTTTAGCATGATCCAGAGGTATTGGAGGTGACCAACTCTCAGGTCACAAATGGCTTCTTATTTTAAGAAGCAGAAACACTGAATGTCAATGATGGAAACATTGGGATTGATAGTTTGTCTAATTTGTTTTCTCTTTTGCTACACTTAGACTAAAGCTATTCACTGCAGATAAAAATATTTTTAAATACTACCAATCCTCACACTTTACTCCCAGTCCCAAGATAAGTGTCCTATTGTTCGCCACATAACAATATATCTTACATGGACAATAAATCTTACCCAATGCAATTTGAACTCATTGTTATATAAATAGGCAGTGCTTTTATATAATTCCTGAGGATTTAGGGAAAGCTTAGTGCCTATTCTCCACATACTTGCCATTGATTCTGTGAGTCCGAAGAAGGTGGTTTCCCACCTTTATGACTGATACAAAGTCAAATCAAGCTCATAGTAGGCTATTGTCAATTCCAAAAGAGGGAGTAAGAAGATTCCCTTTGTTATTAGGTCTAAACTACATTTTACCAAACAGCTCTTTGGGACTGTGGCACACTTGCTGATTCTCTTAGAGGTGATTGAGGAAGCTGAGTGTGTTAGCATATGCTTGTAATCCCAGCACTCTGGGAGGCAGATCCAAGATCTCAAACTGAAGCCCAGCCTAGGAAACTTAGCAACTTAGTGAGACACTGTCTCAAAATCTTTAAAAATTTAAAAAGGGCTAGGAATGTAGCTCTGTGGCAGAGCACTTGTCTCTTGCCTATCATGGGTCCAATCTCCATTACAAAAAACGTACAGTACTGGAGAAGTTTCTGTCTTTCTTTCCACCCTGTTCTCATACATCCCACAGAAAGTGGAGTCCTGTTACAATGAGGGCCTTACAAGTGTGAGGTGCTCCAACTTGTCCCTCTGGCTCACTTCCTCAGAGAGCACCTTCATGCTGTGTCATTCCTACTTCCAGTAGAACTAGCTCATCTCTGAAGATTTTCTAAGGATGTAGACACAGAGACCTTTGGAGGAGGAGAAATTAATCTAGGATTTCCATCTTAAAAGCACATTTCTTAACACAGAGGCCTCACAAACACTTTTTTCAGATTGTCCTAAAGGCAACATGGAAGTGGCACTGGAAGTATCAGATATCCTAGACCACTAGTTTCCAGAATACAGACTGAAGAGATTTTCCTGATAAATCATCCAGCAGATGAAGACCAGGAGACCATAGGGGACAGTTTTCAGGAAGTACCAGCAGGTGACTAGAACTTGATATGGAGGCCAAAGATCATTTTTGTAATACAATCTCCAAGCCTACCTTCTACTCAGTATGCTTCCAGAAGAAAGGAAGGTGCAGACTCCCTAGGACAAGGACCTCAGAAGTGAGTGGAAGTGGGCAAAGGTCTTGGAAGTGATTGTGCTGAGACTTCAGGGTCCCAGGGAAGGCAGAGGTCCTTATTCTTATTTACAAAGAACCTCTGGATATACCTCAGGGGAGAAGAAGTGACCAAAGAGCCACCATCCCAAATTTCCACCTATGTCCTTATGGAAGGCCTGGCTTCAGGGATGGTAGACACCTGCCTGACAGAACAAGGCCCAGTCATGAAGCCAAAGGCACAGGTGTCTCTGTGGCAGGAAGTGAGGGCACCTCCATTTCCTCTCACCTGGGAACAAACAGGGCACCTGTTCAGCATCCCTAGAGGAAGGGCAGTAGGTTGGCAGAGCTCCTCTTAGGCCATAATGAAATCCCCCAGTGACTCAGGGCATCAGGAAGAAAAGAGTCTGGCATTCTGTCTGTGGGCCCTACTGACTTTGGCTGGTCTCAGATCTGTGACAAGACTGAACTCCAGATTGCACAGCATTAAGGATGACCTGAGAGGCAGTCTCAGGAATACAACCAGAGTGGCAAGCCAGCAGACAGTACAAACTGAGGAATCGATCCAACTGGGCTGCATAGGTGAGACCCTAGGGCCGAGGCCTGTATCAGGGTGGGGCCTGCAAACAACAGAAAAGGATTGAGACTAATTTAGGCCAAAGAAGTGTGAGAGATCAGGAGAAAACAAAATTATAGGGAGAACTAAAGAAACAAACTTGGGAAAGACAGGAGCCAGGAGACAGCTGAATTCTCAGAATCTTCTTTTAAAACTTTGCTTTCCAAAAGAGTCAACTGCTTCTGTTTGCAGACTTCTGCCATCAGCCTGGAATTCCCAAGAACTCAGAAAGGCCCAGCCTGGGCTCATGACATGTGGTGGGGTGAGCAGAGGGGTTGCTAACTGACACACGTACCAGGACCACAAGGAATAGTGCAAGGCTCTCTGTGGGGCAGAGAAAAGTTCTCCATTACAGGGCAGCAGAGTGATGGCCAGGAGGTAGGAGGCTTGGTAGGAAGGGAGAGAGTACTAGGAGGAGAGTGCCTATGAGGCAAAGGTCCCTCTCCCGAACTCCAGCTAGGTTGAGGGAGCTGCTCTGGCAGATGGAGCGGCCATCAAGTCAGACAGATGGCCTGTAGGGGACAACAGCCCCTGTCCTCCTTGGTTGATTCTCAAAGCACATGGTGTTAATACAGAAAATCTGCACCCCAGTCTCTTGGCAGAGAGCAATTATAACTTCAAATCCTCTGTTGCTCATTTCTTGTCAAAAGCTTGGTTGTGGCTAAAAAAATCTACGAAGGAGCTGAAAGTCATTTACTGCACCCATGTGATACATTGAATGTTGCACCTGAATTACATCAGGCTGACTGGGAGAGCTAAGCCTGGGGATGCTTTACTTTTTAAAAAAATTTTTGGACTTTGCCAATTTTTAAAAAATTGTTCTTATATATGTGTATTATGCCATCAGCTTGTGTATAAGGATATTTTAAGAAACGGTCTCTTTAGTTTTGCTTTGTTTTGCTTTGTTTTTGAGATAGGGTAGACAAGGTATATAGTTCAGGCTGGCCTTGAACTCACTATGTTGCCCAGGCTAGCTAGAATTTGTGGTGATCCTCCTGCGTTTCAGTAGTTTTGAAATGACAGCAAAGGTTTTGGTCACTAGGTCAGGTGGCAAAAGACCTTTCCTTTCAATTCTTAGCATAAACACAAATCAATACACATCTATGCAAATGATTTATTTTATCATAGTTATACTTTATCCTGTGATACAGGTTTTGGTAACACTTCTCCAGTTCTTTCTCGAGTATTTCAGGATATACATAATTAAGAATATGGACAAAATTACTTTTTTAACTTTTTTAGATCATATAACTGCTACTATGTTAACTGAAGGGTAAAAAAATTGAAAGCTATGTAATCAATTATCAAACTAGATGATATTAAAAACTCTCATAGTAATAATATAAAATAGACACCAAACTACAGAGCATTCTCAATCAAATATAACTAAAAATTATGAAAAATCCCAGTAAATTAAATTTGGCCTCAAAGCAAAACACCCATAGCTTCATAAGTTTTATCAGGATGAAAACATATTCAAGTATTAGGAAAAGTAATGATAATCTTATAGTCTTATAAGAAAATCCTATGGCTGTATCTCAATATATGTCAAAATGTTAATCCTTTTAGTTCATGCCCCACTCCTATTTAAAAATAGAGGAATAGAAAAGCCCATTTCTAGGAAATCGTTTATGTCAAACTGTTAGATATAGTGTCTTTTTAGCAAAGACTAGGGCATTCCCTTAAGATCATGAATGAAATAAAGGGGCCATTATCATCCACATCATTTAACTTGATTTTACAAGAACTGGCCAATGGAATAAAAATATGTGCTGAAGATTTGAGGCATAATAATAAGGAAAAATGAAAAAAATCATTGAACGTAGTTACTAAGTGCGTACATATAAACATCAAGAAAAAGACATGTGCACTATTAAGTAAAATGGGCAGTAAATATCCTTATTTCATAAACTTTACTAAAATAATTTCTAATAGTTTATTATAAAATCACTTCAAATGCTAGATAAAAGCTGAAGTTAATATCTGTCAAACCTCTCAATCAGTGAGGAATTTAGAAATCACAAATAATAAGGATACTTTATTTAGTGCTTCCAAAAATGCTGTGGAAATTTTGTTTAAATAATAAGGAAACCTTTTTGTAACTCAAAAAATGACAAATGAAATTAGAAAGAAAATTGAAAAATATTTGCAACAGATATGAAAAACATTGATGGCCTTTAAACACAAAACACACAGATTATTAAAGAAAAAAGGAAGACATTGATAGATAGGTGGACAAAAGAAACAAACTGGAAGCTACCATGGAGGAGCTACCTCTGAGCAGTGAACAAACACTCAATTTCACTAATAGTAAAAATACAACTTAAAGGGACAATGTCAAAATGTTTTTAAGTGAAAATTATTTATGAATTAATTTAGATTTTACGTGTTTTTCTTTAGGGGCTTAACAGTTAAAAATTCAATTGAAAAATAAAAACCAGTTTTAAAGAAAGAAAATCAGATCAAAGCCAAACAATAAGCTTTCCATGATGCTAAGAAATGAGCTATACACAGGCTTCTGAAGTCCCTAGTGGCAAGGGCAAAGGAAGCACAATTAATTATGCAATTTCATTTGTCTGTAGATACCAGCTGTTTAGGAAGAGCACAGTTTTCCTCAACAATGAATTGTGACAATGGTTTCTCCCCTGTGTTTTGTAAGGGGTCATTTAGTGACAGAGTGGTTCACTCTGTCAAAGGGAGCTGTGTGCTACATCCCGTAATGTGAACGCCATCCAGCTGCTTTATTAAGCAGGAAGGAGCACACGAAAGGGAGACAGCAGAGAACATTGGTCACAGGACTTCTGCAGGGGTGACACTGTTCAGAGGGCTAAGGAAGCAGTGTGCAATGCAGCCCCAGAGCTCTGGAATGAGTCCACTGTTGGGAGCCACCTCTTTCAGTCCCCATCCTTGGGTGGAACTCTGAAAACAGAAAAACCTCACTCACAGAGCTGTTCGGTTTCATATTGTTACTCACAGCACAGAACTGGAGATACCCTAAATGTCTAACAATAGGAGAATGGTTAGAAAAGTACGGTGTACCTGTTGATAAAATATCACATATCCACCTAAGTGGTGCTAATGAAGAGTTTCTAATAACACAAGAGATCATCCAGTTACATCAGGAGAAAAGCACAGGTGTAGCATTACATTTGCAGCATGATCTCCCCTGCATACCAAGGTCTGATGAGGGGACATGAAGAAAATACCCAGCGTGTTAACAATTGTATACTTTTCTATACTATTAATAAAAATGAGGTATTTCTTTTTAATAGAAAAAATAAATTTAATCTTTCTAATAGATGATTAATGAAAATCCTCAGGCAGAGGGAACTAGGATAAGTTTTCTTTTTTTATTGTTTTTGTTTTTTGTTTTTTTCTCTGTGTTTGATTTGCATAATTTCTGGCCTCCTGTCTTTCCACAGATGTTTAGTCTACTGGTCCCAAGGTTTTAACATAAAACACTTAAAAATACTTTTACTTTTCTTATTTTTTCAAATTTTAGCAGATTGTTGTTAAGTTATATATTCTAAGAAAATGTTATCAGGCCTTACATTTTAAAAAACATAACTGTTCTTATTTGCTGAAGCTGCATACACTAAGGAAGTGGATCAGTATTTTGTTCTTACTGGAAATCATGTTTTTATGTTATATGAAACAGTTCTGGGGAACCAAAACATTAAGGATTTTTTCTTCAGTGAAGCTGAAGTGTGATATTAAATGAGACTATCAACAACAACAAAACCAACCTTTTGCATATCAAAGGCAGTAATAAATTACAACGGTTGATTTTCTTTTGAGTTTTTTTTAGATCTAATACTTATGAGAAAAAAAGAAGAAAAATAGCTTTTCATGTTGTTCTTTTGATTGTTCATAAGTACATCATTCTTCAAACTTAGTTGTGTTTGATCTTAAAATCACTTTAACAACAGAAAAAAATGTGAGTTAATAGAGCATTTTGATGTCTTCAGGACATGATATTTATTTTTTAATTTTAATTTTTATTAGTATATGTTTGCAGCATATAATGATTACATTCCTCATGGGGCATTGGTGCATGTACATAACACATCTTAATTCATTTTGCTTCTCCTTTTCCTCCTCTCCCTTTCCCTCCCTCTATCTCTTTATTTCCTATTGTCTATCTTTTACTTTGTTTTTTAATTATATTTTGGATTTAAGAGAAACAATGCCATATTTAAGCTTCTGAGTCTGATTTATTTCACTTAACATTATCTAATTGTGCATCTATTTTTCTACAAGTAACTCAACTTTATTTTTCTTTATATGTATAAATACTTCATTATCTTTATCCATTCATTTGTTGATGGACATACAGGCACTTCCAAGATTTAGATATTATGAATTGTGCTGCTATAAACATGGATAGGCATGTACTGTATCACTGTAATATGCAAATGGAATTTTTATTTCAGTTTTTTGAGGGATCACCATATTGATTTATATGGGGGTGGTACTAGTTTACATTCCCATCAACAGTGTAGAGAAGGGTTCCTCTTTCTCTGCAGTCTTGTCAGAATTTGCTGTTATCTGATTTCTTGATCATAGCCATTCTTTCTGGGATAAGATGGAATCTCAGTGTTGTTTTAATGTGCATTTCTCTAGTGTCCAGAGACACTGAACATTTTTTTCATGTATTTTCTGGCCATTTGTAATTCTTCTGAGAAGTGTCTATTTATTTGGTTGCCCATGTTTTGATTGAGTCTTTTATTATGGGGGGCTCTAATGTCTTTGAGTATTTTGTATGTTCTAAATATTCATCCTCTGTCTGAGGAATAGCTGGCAAAAAATTTCCATTCTATTTTCACTCTGTGGGTTGTTTCCTTTGATGTTCAGAAGATTTTAAATTTGCTGTGACTTTATTTGTTGATTCTTGGCATTATTTCTTGTGCCATTGGGGTTTGTTCAGAAAATCCTTGCTATGACTTCAAGACTTTTTTTTAATCTATTTTATCTTCCAGCAGATTAGGTGTTTCCATTTTAACATTTAGATCTTTGATCCATTTTGATTTAAGTTTAGTACATGATGAGATATATAGGCCTAGATTTGATCTTCTGCATGATGATAGCCAGTTCTCCCAACACTGTTTATTAAAGAGGCTAGTGTATATTTTGGCTTCTTTGTCAAAAATCAGTTGGCTGAATGTGCCTGGGGTTGTTTCTGCATCTTCTATTCTGTTCCATTGATCTGCATGCCTGTTTTTGTGCCAGTACCATGCTGTTTTTATCAGTGTAGTTTTGTAACATAACTTGAAATCTGGGATGGTAATACTTCCCACTTAGCTCTTATTTTTCCAGGATTGTTTTTGCTATTCTGGTTCTCTTCTGGTTCCATCTAGAACACTAATAATTAAAAAAGGAAAGGCTAGGGATCACAATCTTCTGACCATCTCAATCCAGTTCCTGCTGAAGACATAAAGTGAGTTTCTACTATGAGGAATGGGGGAAAGAAGGTAAGGATGGGGCCATTCCCTGACACCTGAATTGTAAACTCCCAGTAGACAGGAACAATTTCCTCCTGATTTGTATAAAGTAGGACCAAGCACAATACTCTATAAACCGGAACATTTAATAACTGCTTTTGGGGACAATGATGAAGTAAGTAATATGCAATACACAAAATTAAAACAAAGATTCTTAAGCCAAGGACTCCCTCAAGTAACAAAAGAGCGGTTTATATAAGTTTGATGTATGTCATGGTTAACACCTACAGTGTCTCCCCAAAGCCTTATGGTGGGGAGGGGGGCTTTTAGAAGGTGACTGGATCATGAGGTGATATATTGCATTGCTAAATGTGCTGTAGGAGAAGGAGGGCCCTGGGAGGGTATATTCTTGTCCCCCACTGCTCCCTTCCCTCTCTGCTACCTGGTAACCATGAGTTGAGAGCCTTTTTCTCCACCATACCTTTCTACCATCCTGTTTCAGCCTTGGAGCCAATCATATATGGACTGAAGGTGTGAGCTAAAATAAACCTCCCCTCCTTTAGTTGTGGATTTTGTCTCAGCGATGAAAAAGCAACCAAGACATTGTGCATATTGTACATATTGTTGTATTGTCTTTTGTTTTTTGCCATGCTCACCCTTTGAGGACAGCTTCTGCTGGCTGAGAGAACCCCTTATTGAAGGTATAGCATTTCCTCTCTGGAGCCTGAGCGGCCTGAGAGAAAAAGGTCTTTACCTTGAGAGTGGAACTTGCTTTCTCCTCCAGTCCTTTCTCAGATTTCTATTCCACTCTCCCCTCTTCAGTCCTGAAGTATAATACTAACTTTAATCTCCTCTTCTTATTGCACAGCAGCTAAATAAAGCTTATTACTCAATGTGCAAAATATCAGTGTGGAACAAAGATGGTCTCTTCGTGCTCATCCTTATGTTCCTCTCTTATCCCTGCTCCTTTATTGTCACTACGCACTTCCTTCTTTTTTAAAATGTTGCTTATGTATGTTTTGATTAACAAACCTCATGGACATCCAGGGTACATCGCCTTTCTGAATCACTCTAAGGATATCATGTGAAACTCTTCAGAAATTGTTTATATTACTTTAAATGTGTTTTTAAAACATGCAGAATAAAAAATGTCTTTAAGAATTAAATGCAAGTCTTTGGCAGAGGAAAAGTTATAATGTTGAAGTGCTGAATAAAAAATGTCATTAAACTCCCCACATCTCTATTTCTCTCAAGAATCTCAGAGCATCTCATAGCATCTCAAGAGCTCCGAGACAATTCACTCATTCAGGAAAGGAATCTACTAAAAGATGTTAAATAGCGGAGAGCCTCTGAGAGAACCAGAGGACCAGGCCTCTAGTCTACAGAGTGGGAGTGAGTGACCACACTGCACCATGGGATGCACAGCAGAAGGTTGCACAGCCACCAACAGCCACTGTGGCTGAGCACTATTGTTGATGTCACAACTCCACCGCCCATGCAAAGGCAGAACCTGCGCCCCTGCCGACTTCCACACGCAGGGCACCTTCCTCACCTCCTCTACCACCAAAGGCCTAGAGTGTCTACTTCCCACGTTCTTTTGTTATGAATCAAAGTTTTTCACCAAGCTGTCCCAGGACTGATGGAACTACGACACATAGAGGTTGCTGCAAAGAGAGCTGGGAGTGAGTTTCTAGCTTCTCGTGGGAAGATGGAATGCAAAAGGCAAGGCATCATGCAGCACCCAAGCCAACCAAGCAAGATAAATGAGCTTGTGGCAGGAGTAAAGTTCATCAGCTCCAGGAGGAAAGGAGGCTGGCAAGCAGGCAGTTGCCTCCTGCCTGGATGAAAAAGACCACATGTCAGGAATGCACTGACTGATTCTGTCTTCCAGTGTCAGGCTGGGTGGGTGTTCAGCGCTTCCCCTCATGGGAGGCAGGCAGCACTTAGGGATGAGATGACTCCCTGTTTCCATGGTGCACACATCTGAACGCCTGCTTTGGTCAGAAAAGCCAATGCAATTCCAGAGAGGTATTACTTTGTTCTCTGCACCACTGTAAGAGCTTATTTTGGTTTAATTGAAAGCAACCCCAACAATTTGGCTGACTGCCATGAAGAGAAGTGGGAAATTACGTTTGATACTTTCATCTCCACATTGAGCCAGACCTATGTCATGGTCATCAATAAAGACCCTTTCTTACTTCTCAGAATTTTTTCTTTGCCAGATCCCCAGAGACAAGAGCTGTAAAGCAATAATAGAAATTGATGATAGGAAAATTACTTAGTTTGTTTTCCCCAAGGTGCAATCAAACTCTCACAGTCAAGTACAGGTAAACATCTGTTAGCTCTCTCCCTCGTTCTCTTTTTCCAATAATCTTAAAATTGCATCAAATAAAAAACCAGTTTTTGTTAGATAAAGATGGCAACAGGTTTTATAAATGTTTTAGGAAGCATTAAATTACTAGCCTCAGAAAAAAGGAAAATTAGGAACATTTGAATTATTTCAGTCATACATTCCTCCCTGGTTTTGTATATAGTGACAGGATTAAAAAAATGAGCCAAAACATATCGAACTCCTTATAAAGAAAGTATTGTTTGTATTTGACATAAATATGTTTTTGTTGATTACTTGTTCTCTTTTTGCAATTCTTTTGATGCACATTTACTTCAAAATATCCATTCCCAAAGGACAGCTTGAACTGAATGAATACAGGAGCATGAGATTTAGTGGTGAGTTTCTGGGCCTCTCTGAATACTATACAATCCTGCACTGGCAGAGCTTCAGTACATATGAGCTGCCTCTGTCCCCCACAGTAAGAGGACAAAGAGAAAGTATGGCCTGTTATTCTACATAGTTTGGATATAAATCTATAAATGCGTCCAGAATACAATTTGAGGTATTTGGGGGTAGGGTTTTATCATTTTTCTGATATGACTAGTGCTAAACCAAATGGGATTCCTTGCTGGAATAAAGACAAATCCATATTCTGAGAAATAGTTAGAAAATAATATGGAGAAATGCCTTTAGTTATTTGATTCTGATAAAATAATAGAAAATGCTGTATAACCCATGTTTCATTTTCCATTAAAAGTCAGGATATTCTTTGGGGAAGATACCCAGTAAGGGAATAGCAGGGTCAAATGGGACCTCTAGTCCTAGTTCTTTGAGGTATCTCCACACTGATTTCCACAGTGGTTGCACCAGTCTGCACTCCCAACCAACAATGGAGAAGGGTTCCTTTCTCTCCACACCCCCGCCAGCATTTGTTATTGGTTGATTTCTTGATAGCAGCCATTCTTTGTGGGGTGAGGTGGAATCTCAGTGTTGTTTTCATCTGCATCTCTCGAATGACCAGTGATGTTGAACATTTTTCATGTATTTATTTGCTGTTTTTACTTCTTTTTCTGAGAAATGTCTGTTCATTTTCATACCACAGAGATATATGTGCACCTATGTTTATAGCGGCACAGTTTGTAATAGCTAAGGTTTGGAAACAGCCTAAGTGCCCATCAACTGGAAACTGGATAAAGAAGATGTGGCTGTTTTATAAAATGGAGTACTACTCAGCCATAAAGAACGAGAAACTAGAGTCATTTATAGCTAAAAGGATGCATATTGAGGCCATACGCTCAAGTGAAATAAATAGGACACACATGTGTAAATATCGAATAGTATCTCTAGTGTGAGAAACTGAAAGTGTAAATAAGGATGAAAATGATTTAAACGAATAATTGATAATTTGAAATAGGAAAAGGTCCAAAGGTGGAGGGGTGGCGGGAGGGGAAGGAGAAAGGGAAGAAAGGAAAGGAAAGGAAAAATTATGAGAAAGAAAAAAAAATGGAAACAAAGTCTATGTAAATAGGGAAGGGTGGTGGGGGTGAAGGGTGCATAGGTAATGGGGAAAAAAATAAGAACTAAGATACATCATGTTCAGGTACAAACACCCAATGATAAATGTAAATATATTGTATACCTAAAATGTACCAATTAATATATAAATTAAAAAAATTCAGGATATTTTTAAGCACTTATAGAATTTTGGAAATTCAGAGGCCAGCATCCCAAATTTGAATAGATGCATAAGATCATGGTAGAGAACCATAAGTCTATCATAATGGAGTTTTATAAAATCTACATGTACTTAGTATTCTGAAATGATCATGAAGTATTCTTATTTATATTTTAAAGTGTGATTGGATTTGCTTTGTCATATTAATTTCAAATTTCAACCTCAATCATATTCATATTATAAGACAAATCATCTCCCAATTTATTCTGTTCCAAATTTAATTTTGCAATAATGAAAAGATGGAGTGTTGGGCACTGGTTGAAATAATCTCTTTCTGCTCTTCAAACTTTTATAGCCTGTCTATTATTCCAATAAGCGGTAAAAAGTATGTCTTTGCCAACATTGACTTCTTTTTATTCACAGCTGCTCCATCAAAATAAGAACTTAATTAGCTGTGACAGTTGGGACAAATACACCTAACTTTATTCTGGGCTGGCTTTAGGTGTGTAAGGAATGCGTGAACAGGGGATAATTAGATTGAAGAGTAGGGAGTAGGGTCCCCAAGAGTTACAATTTCTTCATTACAGAGCTGCTGGGGGAATTTGGTGCACACCAGGGTAGATCAAAGATCTGGCATGGGCTCTGCTTGGAACAGGGCACAATTCTTACATCAGACTCAGGTAACACCTGAATTATTCATGGTCATTTCAGTGGAGGGAGCTCAGGTGTGGAGTCAGTTTTGAGACTCTCCCTGGTACCTGTCCTTTCACCTGCCAATTTCCTCCCTGCACCTGCACAGTGGGCACTAATCCAAGCAGGATGCCTGGCTCCATGTATGCAGTGTGATAGAAAAATATCAATTTTAAAACATTTATTATAATAAAGGACATATTGTCATTAATCCCTCTCAAAATATTCCCGCTCTCTTTAAACACACTTACCTCACCAATCTTGCCACTTTCTGAAGCAGTTCTGGAGTCCTCTCTCGTGAGTGACTTTAGCTGCACTGTCATGGCTGCCTTGATGTCCTGAACTAATTCAAAACATTTACCTTTCATGGTCATTTTGACTTTGGGGAAGAGCCAGAAGTAGCATGGTGCCAGATTCAGTGATCATGTGAATGAGGACATTCCATAATGTTTTTATTTGACAGAAATTGCCCTAAATGTTTTAATTAATTCAGAAAATTGAGGCAGCCACAAAAAGGCACTCACAAAGGAAGACTTCCAGAACTGCTTCAGACAGTGGCAAGAAGGATGGGATAGGTGTGTTTGAAGCAAGGGAGAATATTCTGAGGGAGATTAATGGCAATGTGCCTTTTACTACAATAAATGTTTTAAAACATACATTTGCTATATATTTTGATCATCCCATAGACATTCATCAATTATATCAATACAAGCAAGAAGAGAAATAAAATATGCTATAATAGTACCGTTTTTCTGGAACAAGCTTTAACCACATCTAAAAGAAACATTTTCTCTGAAATAAAGATATGGCCATCAACTAGTCCCTATTGAGTACTTCTTTGTTAAATAAAACACAAAAAGTTCCTGAGTAATTCAAATTACCTGTAAACACTGACCTTGTTTCAAGAAAAAAATACTTTTCTGCTTGCCATATCTCCTGGCTGGCTGTGAACATGGCCAAAAGTATTAGTTCAGTTTGTGAGAACTTAATTTCACTAAACCCAGAATACTACTAATAATAATTGTGACTAGTCATGTTGTTCTATAATTTTCTGTACATCATCGACCCTGATAGTCACAAAAATTCAGAGTCACAGGCATTATGAGTGAAAAAATATTGAATCGAAGAGGCAAAATAGCTTGGCAGGTTACATTTAGTTAGGAATAAGCCCAAACTCAAACCTATTATGTTTAGCATATGAGCGAAGGATTGTAGTCCTGGCTATATTATAAAGCTAATTTAAATTACTTTGTCTTTTAAAAATTATTAATTACTAATAATTTCATTCTTATGGTTACTTAATAAATAATGTTACATTTTGTCCTCATCACAGCCTACAAAATTTGTAGGTCATATATTGGCATCTTATTCTTACAAGCTAGGGAAGTTGAGGCTCAGTAGCTTGGACTTGCCAGTCACAAAGTTGAGCAGCTACAGAATCCAGTGATCTTTTAGCTACTTCCTCCAAGCCCAGGTCAAACTAACAGAAAATTGGTGTTAAAGAAGTAATGGAACTGCCTAAAAATAACAACAACAACAAAAAACAAAACAGTTCACAGCTGATGTTTGACAAAAGTGATAACTCCAGACCAGAACTAGTGATTTTTTTTTTCAGTTGTAAAGGACAAAACCATTATAAGACTATTTCCTACAAAACAACTGTGGACAATGAAAATGTCACACTTGATCTTAGACTAGTTTAGCTCAGATAAGGAAGGTCAACCTGACAGTATCACACATTAATCAATTAACTTTCCTCCCAGTACACAAGTAAAGGCTGATGTGCTATTTCAGAACTAGAGGATCAAAGAATCTGTTATTTGTTCTGATTTCAAGTATATTCTGGACTAAAAATATATTTCTCATATTTCACTTCCAGAGTATAGCTTCGCATGCCAGAGCAAGTGTCAATCAAGGAGTTTTGTTGAGCAGTGTGACACAGACTGGTGACCTGGAGGGCTGAGCTGAAAAGAAAATGACACATGAGACCAAAAGGCCAGCTGTCTTCAGGCCTGGATGCTTGTTAGAGTTTGGAATCCACAATGTTTATCTAAAATTCTTGAGTGTTTCACCATTTTTGGCTCATATTAAAAATTAAGAATTAAGACATCTTGTAGAGTCTTTGGGGAAGCTAACCTTATAAGTTAAGACAGCGTGTGGGAAGTTTGACTCTAAAATCTCTCCTCCATTGGTTAATTACAATGTCTGAAGTTCCGCCACAAAAATTTTTTTGGTCCAGGTTTAATATTTTAATATTAATGTGCATCATTATAATAGTATATTATATTATATAATATATAATGTAACATGTAAACATCCCAGAGAGGTTAATAAACATTACTACACTAGTCAGAACTTCTTTCTTTCCTTTTCTTTTTTCTTTCTTTCTTTCTTCTGTCTTCACACTGAACTATATCCCCAGTACATTTTTAATTATTTTTTTAAAATTTTGAGACAAGGTCTCCCTGAGACACAGACTTGCTGGTTATACTTTACTTTGAAGTAATAGCTACATTAGGATTGGACTTTGCTAGAAGTAAGCCAAATTCAAAGGGGAGAAATTGCAGGGATCAAGTTTTAATAAGGACCACTGCTGTCAAGGACAGATCTTGATCAGGATTCCACTTAGCCTGAGAACTTGGCACATGATGTGCTGGGAACAGGCAATATATGATGCCCCTACTCCATCCACCCACATCATCCTGGCCATCAGACAGGCTTCCAAGGATGAAAACACAATAAGCATGCATCCTCCCTAGTACTAAGCCTCAAGTTCCTAGTAGTCAAGGCATCTTGGAGCTTCAGAATCTTAGATTTTGATGCCAACCAGAACGCATCATACTATAGATGTCAGCCAGGAACCTTTTGCAAGGCAAGCACTGGCCTTTTATATGTTTTAACATTTCAGTCCCTTCTTATTTCTCTCTATTATAACCTGTCTATCCTGAGTTATCTCATATAACAAATAAGACGGCAGAATCTTGCTTATACCCTCAATCCCTGGATAGGAATAGGCTTAAAGTTTTCTTTTTCTAAACATCAGTGAGTTCAAAATTTAAAGGTGTTTGAGTAATAACAGAATTAAAACTGGATTTAATAATTTTGAAAAATGAATTTTAAACATTTCTCTTGATGGGAAGAAAACAAAATTTCTAAGAAGAAAAGTAGCTGGTGCTGGTGATGAAATCCTGGGCCTCACCTCAGCAAGTACAGTGCCACTGAGCCACACAGACAGCCTGGGAAAAATCTGTGTTTTGTTTTCTTTTTTATATTATCATATATTGCCTATAATTTCCTGTTCATCTGACACCAGATCATATGCTACTTGAGGGCAGATGTTATGGTTTAGATGTTTTTTTATGAAAGCAAATCTGCTTTATTTATTTATTTTTAATCTTTAAAGGCTTATGATGGTCAATTTTATGTGTCAACTTGACTGGGCTCAGAGATTCCTAGCTGGTAAGACATTATTTCTGAGTGCATCTGTGAGGGCATTTCTGGGAGAGAGTAGTGCTTGAATTAGTAGATTGAGTACAGATCATCCTCACCAACGTGGTTGGGCATTGTCCAACATGTTGAATAGAATAAGAAGACCGAGGAAGAGTAAATTTGCTGTTTATGTTTGAGCTGGGACATCCATCTTCTCTTGCTATTGCTCAGATACTGGCATTTATGTTTCTTGGGGCTTTGGACTTGAGGCAAATTATAACACCGGCTTCCCTAGGTCTCCAGATTGTAGACAGCAGATTGTGGGAATCCTCAGCAACCATAAGTACACAAAACAATTCCCATGATGTTCTCTCTCTCTCTTTCTCAGTTCTTTTTAATTCATTTCTATTCATAGAAAAATTATGTGTTTACATACAATATGAAGTTCTGAAGTATATGTACATCATAGAATGACTAAATCTAGCTAATAAGCATATGTATTATTCCAAATAGATATTTTGTGGTAAAATTATTGTCCAGTACAATTTTATTGCTAGGGAATTTTGCATGTAATATGGACTATCCATTATTAGCGTATTCATTTTGCTTATCAATCACACATAAGTTTCATGAATTTAAAGGAATTAGCTAAATGCCTTAGCCTCAGTCTGGGAACACCCAAGGCCATCAATAGCAGAATGAACAGATACCTGGAGCTCCAGTCACACTACAGCCACAACATGCAACCTGGGAATGCATAAATTGCAACCACTGGCAAGCTCAGGGATGGACCACACTACCATGTTGAGTGAAAGGAGCCAGGCAAGGAAGAGTACACCCTTTATGATTCCAGTTATAGTCATGTAAATCTTGAGTCAGGCAAAAGGAATTACTGTTATCAGAAGCCTGAGGATGGTTATCTTTGGAGGTGGGGTATAGTGGCTGGGAGGGGACAAGGTGAATTCTGTGCTGGACAAGGGGATTCTGTTCTTTGTCTCATTGCTGTTGTTCAAGTGTGCCTATTTGGTGAAAGTCCACTCCACTATTCACTTAAGGTCTTTGGTGATTCTCAGTATGTACATTACACTTCAATTAAGGGTATACCAAAAATCATTAGAAATATTGGGAAAAAGTCCATCAGACTTAAGAAGAATATTGATGGAAAAAATCCAGCTCATATTCTTCATCATATTTATGTAAACATGTAGTTCAAAAGACGGTTTGGAAGAGAACCAGAACTTTATAATTAATAAAGAGAGACCTGAAAAAATAACTCTAATTTCTGTAATGTGTAGAGTTTCTGGTGAGCTCTGCAATGCAGGATGAATGAGTGAAGGTGGTCATGCTGAACATTTCCCTAAAATATGAGAATTGCTGCTGTCAAGGGGGCATCATTACCAGGCAGTACTGGAGACCCTGCATCTCTTTCTCCAGGAGAAGGTCTCCTTCTTTCAGAGCCACAGGGATTTTTGTTTTAAAAACAGTGACTTGGCAGCTCTAGTCCTTCGTATGAGAGCACTGCTTCTTGTTCTTTGCATTTTATTTGAATGCTGTGGTCAAGTGGAACTCAGTTAGCTTTTAGGAAATAGATTCTCATTCAGTAGGAAACCTTTTGAGGCTCTCTGTTTGTGATTGTCAAATCTTCAACAATCATAGATTTGACTTGAATACAGATCACCTCAGAACATAGACTATTATGGTTTATATCCAGGTCCCCCCAAAGTCCACACCCATGATGAGTGTGTGATACTGGATCATGGACGGAGTAGTCCACTGATGGGTTTATAGCTGGGTGTGATGTTGGGAGGTGAAGCCTGGTGGGAGAAGGTGGATTACTGTGGGGGTGGCCTGGGATGGTATATATCCTTCCTCCTTCCTTGATGGCACACTCTGATTCCAGCCTGCCCAGCCATGGACTGTTTCTCCACTGTCATGCCCATCTGCCATGTGCCATCCTGCCTTGGAACCAGTGGACTATGGACTGAAACCTACAAACTATGAGCCAAAGAAATCTTTCCTCCCTTAACTTGTGGCTGGTGGGTATTTTGTGTCAAGGAGAAAGTAACTAAGGCATGGGCTAAGTCTTATGGAATAAGTTTATTACTTAGTACCCCCCCTAAAGTAAATGCCACACACTCATTGTCTATTTTGTTCACTTATGAGTTCAAAATCCTTAAAATAGTGCATGTAACTTTGTAGGTTCCCCAGAATACTTGGGGGAAGGAATCAACTACCCTCTACCTTGCCCATATCCCATACAGAGAGCCTTGTAGACATATTAACCATCACAAGAGTCAAGCTTTTGGAGGACAGGGAGCCTCCTGCATACAGCTTCTTTTACCCCTGCAGAGTGTGGCATAGAAGGCCATGTAAACAGGATTCTTTGAGAAGATAATAGCAGGTTACTGTGCTGCTAACACTGATATTCATGAGCAACATAAGAGATTTAAACCACAAAGTTAAGAGTACCCAGACTTTGGCATAAAAGAACATAAACATTTAGCCCCAAAGTAGCATCCTGAGTCACAATAGATTAATTTGTATGTAGTTTGGCTTAAAGTTACAGCAAAGCCACTTAATACATTCAGAACAGAAAAATGAGAAAAGGAGAAATACATAAAAGCTAGGAGGGAACACTTTCTGGTGCTATCAAATGAAACTTTTTCCATCCTTTCTTGGTGCTGCAGAAGAAGGCACAGCCTATAATGATCCATATTTATGATCCATAAAGACATGAGACAAAATTTTTGACAAGTCATTGAAAATGATAAAAATAAAGCTTGCATACCCTGTGGTATTTGGCTTCACTGCATGAAGTTTTGTAGTGTCACAGGCCTAATGCTTGTTCACTTAGAAAACAAAATATGCATTAGCTTCTGTACAGGGTGAGCTGGAATATGAATAATTACTCAGCAGTATAAGTCTAGTTTGAACTGTCCTGTGTTCAACTAGGAGAGGCAGAAGGTACAGTGGTTAATCACCTGAGATTTGGAATTCTGCAGCCTGAGCTTGAATCTGGGTTACCAACTATGGTGCCTTTTGACATCTTAATCTCCATGACAGCTGGATTTCAATAGAGCAAGAATGCAAGATGCAGAATGCAGTTTTATACCCAAATCTTGGCAGTGATATACCAGCAAGTACTTCTGCCATTTGTCATTGGTCAGAGACCAATCCTGGAAAAGACTGCTCAAGAGTGTGACTACTAGGTAGAACTGGTTGGGCCATCTTGGAAGCTAGCTTTCCAGTTAGATAGAGCTGGAGGCTGGCAGGCATCCCTCTCTCTACAAATGGGCTTTCTACATGGCCATCTTGGGCTTATTACTGCACAGTATTGCCAGGGTAGTCAGGTATCCAACAAAGCAATTTGCCTTACTCAGTGGAAGCATTCTAAGGCCAAACATGGAAGCTGCCAGTCCTCCTAAGACCTGGGCTCAGAAGCCACATCTGACCACATCTTAATAGATAAAGCAGGAACAGAGTCCATACAGGGTCAAGGGGAGGAGAAGCAGACTTCACTCCTTGGCAAGGTCACATTGCAACACAAGACTAGGACAAGAGGGATCTCTCACAGATACTGTTGGAAAGACAATCTACCACATGAGAACAGAGAACACAAAGAGGAGTCTGGGGCAGACCTTGAGATAAAATGAGAAATGGCATTGGAGGGAGGAAGAGCCAGGAATGAACACAGTGTAGCTGAAATAATAGGAGCAGAGCCATGGATGCCAGAAAGTGTGAGTCACTTGTGGAGATGTATGGAAATGACTTGGCAGGAACAGAAAAGTCATAGGGACAGACAGGAGACAGGGACAGAAGTTACTCCCAAGGGGCCCTGCATGTTAAAATGAGAACACAGACTTAGTAGCAATGTCTATAGAGTTTTGAGGTGGTGACCCCTTCAAAACACTTCAGAAACAGGGACCTGATCTTTATGAAACATATACCTCATGCCAGGCACTGAGCTAAGTGTTTCATATACATTAGCTGATCTAATTCTTGCACCAAGCCAACAAGGTGAGTCTGATAATCTTTGTTTTTCAGATGTGGAAATTGGAGTATAAGGAGTTTAAATAAGTTGTGGAAATTAACAGAGTAAGTGGAAGATTTGGATTTAAACTCAGTTCTGTTTAAAAGCCTGTACCCTCAACTCATTCTTTAAAAAAAAAAAAATTTAAAAATTTTTTCAGTAATGGAAATTTAACCCTGGGCTTTTGCACTGAGCTTCATCCCCAGCTGAAGGACTCCCCCTTTTTAATAGAGGATCTTGTTAAGTTGTCCAGGCTGAGCTTAAACTTGCAATCCTGACTCATCCTCCCAGAGTGCTGGAATTATAGTATGCAACACAATATCTGGCACAACTCATTTGTTTGTTGTCACATTCCAAAAGAAAAAAATCTTATGAGGCTCCTGAATGACACTCATCCAAGATAATGACTTGTTGTCAAAATTTCTATGACATCCAGAGTAACCAGACTGCTTGAGCAATGCCCTGGACAGAACCAGGGATAGGTGCTATGTTATACCAGGTGGAAGGGAGGAGTCAGTGTAAACACTTGGTTGGGAAGCTGGTAGAGCAGCAGCCATAGAGAGAAGGCAGAGCACAGGCTAGTCCAGTTTTAGGGAGAGTACTAGTAGGGGGCATGTTAGACTCTCCTCCATCTGTAGATAATGCCCAAATCCTCCTTGACTAACTGTGAAGCTTTTGGAAACACTTGTAGAGAGCAATGACAAGGACAAGACCCCACTAGAGCAACTGAATCAACTCATGCACAATGGAGATAAAGAGTGGTTGCTGACTGCGGATCTTGCACCCAGATTGTTTTTACAACCAGTGTTTAGTCCCTCACCACCCTCTTAGAATGAGGCTAGAGGACTTCGCTGTGGCCTCCTGTGGCCGTATCCTTCTTCACAAGATAGTCTCAAGGCCAAAGGCACATGTGTATCCATGTGAAACCCATTTCCCATATCTAGATACCTGATGTCTTAGTTATTTCCCTTGTTGCTGGGAAGGAGAGGCTTATTTTGGCTCGTGTGTCAGTCTTTAGTCAGCTGGCTCTGAGGCATGGTAGAGGGACACTGTGGAGGAGAGCTGCTCATGGCCTGGCTAACAGGAAGCAGAGAGAGCCAAGGGATGTGGGAAGGGAGAATTAGTCATCCAGGTCACACCCAGAGTGATTTGCCTCTTCTGACAAGGCCCCATCTCCTAACAGCAAGTCAGTTATAAGTCCCTTTAATCCAATCTCCTTCCAAAGGTCCCAACTATGATCCCCTGAGACTTTAGAGGTCATCTAGATATGAACCATAATATTCTTCTTTGGCTCCCACAAAGACTCCTGCGCAGTTCTTTATGCAAAATACACTTAATCTATCTCTAAGAGTTGCCAAAGTCCTAACAGTTCCAGCACTGCTGAAAAGTCCAAGTCTAAATTCTCCCCTGAGACTCAAAGCAACTCTTAGCTGTGAGCTTCTGTAAAAATAAAAATGTTAAATGCTAGTAAACATCCTCATTCCCAAAGGGAGGAATAGGGGGATAGAAACCAATGAGACAAAAGCAAGACTGAAACCCAGCAGGGCAAACATTAAATTCCATATTTCCATGTTCAGCACCTGGGCCAGCTACGGTGAGATGTGAAGTTGGAAGGGCTTGGGAAGACCCACCTCTACAGCACTGTCAGTGGTTGTTGCCCTCATAATTTCTCTCTTGGTCTGGCTTTGCTCACTTCTTACAGCTTTCCTCAGATGTTCCATGTTCCTGGCTTCTCCAATTTCCTGGGATCTCTACTGTACTTTTGGCTGCACTCTTAAAGTTTGATGCATTGCTCTCCTAGGTGCACACTGCCTAAGCTCCTAGGCCTTCTTCTAAAATCTGCATGGAAGCTTCCCTGACCTCATGTTGGATTCTGTATGTCATCTAGGACCATATGGAGGAGGACATTGAACTAGTTGAGATCTCTTCAAGTTTTAATGTTTTCTATTCCACGCATGGATCCTTAACCAAGTAGAGGAATAACTGATGCAAATGAGATGATCCTGCAAGTTGCTGCCTGGCCATCTGCCATGAGATGTGGGCTGCATCTCAGGAATAGGGATAGCTAAAGCTCCAGAATGGAGCCCTATCGCAGGCCACAGCCAGTCAACACCACTGAAGGCTAAACAGAAAATAAGGGATAGGGCAAGGGCCCATGCTGACCAGCCCTGGGCAGTGCAGTGGGGCTCATAGTCCCATTTCTTTTCTTTTCTTTTCCTTCTTTTGGTAACGGGGATCGAACTTGGGACCTTGTGCTTGCAAGGCAGGCGTTGGAACCACCAACAAAGTCCCATTTCTTTTGATATGCTATGGCCAGTTCTGCTGACCTGAATGTCTAGCACTGGGTAAAGCAGCTGCTTAAAAAATAATCAATATAATTATAGAAACACTGAAATGAGAACTCTTGAGCAACGAAGATCTGAATAGTTTCTTGTGTGGTCGTGCTGTTTATTCTGGAAAGGAGGGAATCTAATTGAAGTTTTCCATGTGCTTATCTGAGCATTTACCAAGCAACCCTACATAATGACTTGATTACGTGATTCCTCTGAACTGTTCACAGGGTTCTTCATTAACACAGAGGGGCAATGATTGGTGGAGTCTGAGCTGCCTTGCAGAGAGCTTTAATTTTTTTTAGCAATATCTAAACCAATTCAATAAGTATGCAAAATATAAAAGGGTTTATTTCCCATATTACCTTTTGCTTTTGGCTCAGGGTATAGTGAAAAGTTTTTCCTTTTTATGCTAAGACTGATTCAATTACCTACTAGGATTAATATTTTCTGTGAGTGGCCAGCAATATGATAAAGTTACCACATTTTTATCACTTGCAATTCACCTGGAGCTTTATGTGCCTTATTAATAATTTATTATGACAACTCTGCAATATAAATATTATTACCATCACACAATATTGGTTTTTTTATTTTGAAACTAAGCACATAGTAATTAAGTGACAAGCTCAGTGCTGCAGGATAGGTAGGTGACAGAGAGATGGTGGGATTCTGGCTAAGACCTGCCTGGCTCCAAATCTCATGTTATTTCCTCTATAGAGTATTTCCTCTCAACCTTCAATTCTTCCACTTTCAGTTAAGAAGAGGCCTTTCATTCATTCAAACATTCAATTTGCACACCGAGTGCACCAGGCCCTGAACACATGCAAGAAAAGGAATAAACAACAAGATATGGTCACTGCCCCCTAGAGAAATCACATTATTTTTTAATGTATCATTTAATCAACAGCAATAAAACAGCTATGTTCTTTGAATATTCATCAGTTATATTATCCAATAATATGTATTAATACTCCATGTCATTTAAAAGATTTTACCAGATTCCTTTCAAAAACAGAAGCAAATATATTTACAGAAACCCTATTTTAGAAGCTTTTCTTCAAGTCTTATGGACCGATGACTATACTGCCTCCCATCTTATTAGGTCAGGTTGGAAGGATGGACCCAAGTCAGGGAACTCCAGGCACCATCACATTTTGGAGGCAGAAAACCAAATATTTGGGACAGATCCTGGGCAAGTTATTAAATTACTGAGTCACTTATATACCATTTGCAAAGAGTTTAACAGTTGCTGAAATAAGCAGTAAGTATAATTTAAAAATATAACTTCTAATGTCAACTCATTAATTCAAGCTGATTGTTATAGAATGTCACTCTGACCATTAACAAATGGGCCTCCTGTTGCAGTGTGACCTAGGTAATAATAGAGACATAGAATATATTAATGTCTCAGACAGTCTTTTATGGGGTAGATAATTTTTGAACTGTAATTGCTATTTGATCAGCAGATGCTGGGATTGAGCACCTTGAACAAGAAGTGCAATTTCCTAGGAAGTAATTTTCTTACTGAAGCTACAACCATCTAATGGTGCTGTTCAACCATAGAGTCAGATACTTGGGCCTGGGAGCAGTCTCTGGCAGGCAGGAGTGGGTCAAGGTAACAAGGCTGGTGGAGAGGGAAGGAGGAGGAGAAGGGCTTATCTGCTGCTGCAGCTCAGTCAAAGAGGTTGGTGACATGGGAAGTAGGTGCCATTCCCAGCAGATCTGAGACACAGGATCCCTGTGTCTAGATACTACAGAAAGTGCAATATAAGATGTGTACCTGGCTGTGAAGTGCAGACCACTTGTCTGGTGACTGGCTGCAACAGAGCACCAAGAGCCAAGAAGCAAACAATGATACATCTAATGGGGAAGTTGTTGGTAGAGAATGATGCAATCCCTTCACCAAATCACAACTTAGATGGGGGCATCGTTTAGCCTGTGAAAGTCAAATCAAACAAAAGACCATACCTGCAAGTTTGAAAATCCATCAAATCATTTCTAATATAATCTGATGACTAATTTGCATATTTTACATTGTTTCATAAACCATTGTATGTTATATTGTCTGTTTGGAGAAGAGAATTTGTTAAATATTTGATTTATGTACTAATTAATATTAACATACTGATTGCTAAGTATGCTTAAGTATTCTGAGTATTACTCATGCAAAGGCCCCAGATTGGAACTATTAAATGTTTCTTGGCTGTCTCTGCTCTAAAGGGAGGTACATTTCTATATGAGATGCCCTGAGAGCCAGTCAGAACACTACTGCCAAGCACACAAATGCAGCCTCCTAGAACTACACAGAATAGTGGGTCTGAGCCACACACTCATCAAGAACATATCTTTCCTAATGCTGATGACCTCATTATTAAAGCAGATCAGCAGTACTTATTCCTATGGGTCCCTTCCAAAAGCTCTTGAATGGATGGACAAACAATTTCCACTCCTTAGACAAATAAGATGGAATTAAAAAAAATTTCATAGGAACAAATTAAACCACACTTCTGAACAAAGCAATCTGTATTGCTGGAAAATTAATGAACCAAACCAAAATATGTTGATATCCTTCCCTAAGATTATATGGGGTCTCTTGAGGTGGCATATATTTAAAAATAAGGCCTTTCATTCAGAATTTCCCAAAATGTTTAAGAAATCCCTCTAAAGTGATTTTCCTGATCTTTTAACCCTTTGAAGTAATCACCAAGAAACTAGGGTGAAAGATCACATGGATGGAAATCTACCTCTGGAATTGGAAGGGCTCCATTCAATCACATTCTTGAAAGACAACAAGACTGATACATAAACCTCATCCAGTGCAAGAACTTGCTCTAATCACAGAATCTGGATGATGGTTTTGCCCAGAACTCTTATGAAAGATACTAGATTGAGTTCTAAGCTGATGTTCTGCTGATTTTTATACCAAGCAAACATCATTGGTAATTTGTATTGTAATGGATGGACAGTTTTGGGTTAAACTGAGTATTTTAAAGCATATTCTTCTTGGACCTGTAGAAGAGTCAAATATTTATTTACCTGTCCCTGAAATAACACATATTGCTGATGAGGTAGAGAAAAATGGCTAGAGACATTATATTTGGTGTAAGGGAAATAGTATTATTTAAAAAATCTCTATTGATTACTTTTTTAGTACTGTAGTCTATTACGAGCTTTCTCAGATTCTGTTTGAGAAATCACTGTAGCGGTTGTTAAAATGCAGGTTCCTGTGTCCCACTTCAGACCTATTAAGTGACCTTCTGAGGATGGAGTTGGAGAATCAGTATTTTAACAAGAACTCCAGTGATTATTAAGAACAGTGAGAGTAGAGATAGGTGATCATGCACCAGCTGGGAGAAAGAAGGCCTTGCTTCAGTCTCTGCAAATCTCTGATAATTCTTGAAACATGTCAAAAACCCCAATGTTCTCTCATCACCCTTCTAATTCCAGTTTGGCTTTAAATGCAGCCACTTTATTTGCTAACTTGAATGCAGGTGTCATTCTCCTCTGAAAAGATAAATTGTGTTCATTCAGTAGGTTGAATACGTTACATGAGTAAGCAAGTTTTGAGACCCATTCTGTGTCACTGAAATATGCTGCTAGTGGTGACTGTTTTTCTAAAAGAAATCTTTGGAGTGACTTTTGTAACTTAAAAACCCTGGCCAGTGATCTGCCTTTAGAAAACTATCTCCATTCTATGTATAAGAGATGTGTGTGCTCTGCATCTACCTCACAGAGCTGCACAAACAGATGAGTTAAGGGCATGTACTTTAATGTGGTTGGTGATTTTATTTTATTTATATTATTTTATTTTTGTGGTTGATAATCTTAATCACATCCTTCAAATCATCATTAAGTTCAGGTGTGGTTGACACAGTGCATAGACTCACATTCAGAATGGACTGCTTTGACCCAGGTACCAAAACTTAGAAAGCCAGCCAGTCATGACAGTCACTTCATTTGTGCACATACTGACACAAAGTGACTGATTACACTTTCCTGATATATAATCATTCAAAGATTTGAATAGCTCTAGAGCTGTGATGTGTGTTGGCAACAAAAGAACGCATAACATATACTCCTGAAAAATGTATCGCACAAAAACATTGTTGGCTTGTCAACATCAGTAGATGGATCAACTTGGATTATATACCATGGTGACTCATTAATATTCTTGAACAATTTGTTTCTTAGTATCTCCTGCTATTGCGTTAATTCACATAGTTATGGTACTAGCTGAAAGAGGAGCATGTGCCAATTTCTGAACTGCAGCCTCTCCTAAAAGTTCATGACAAATGTCCTTAGAAGAAGGTAGAAGCAATTCTTTGCCAACAGTAAAGGTTTCCTAGCTTTAGCAATGTAGTTAGTTACTAAGAATGATGATCTCAGTGCAGACATATTTGATGAATTGGTGACCTTCAATAATTGCTTCTATTCTTCATGCTCATATTTCTTTCTTTTGGAAAACTCCAGAGGTTTTCTTTTAAAGCAGGTTGCTTGGTCTTTATAAGGGGAAGCATTTGAAGATTTCATAGCTTCTTTGGATAGCCAGTTGCTACATATTATACAAAGCAGACTTGGAGAATGCAAATCATCTGTTAAAATGAACCCATAATTTAGGTAGGACTGTTGGAATTTTCATTTAAATGCAGCTTCATTTCTATTGCGAATCTTAGAGTCTTTTGCTGTCTCATTGAGTCTTTCCCCCTTTTCAAAGATGCTCTCCAGTGAAGATTGTTTTGTTTTCTTTTGTTTTTGTTTTTTTTAATTTTGGCTAGAATTAGCCATGAGCTTACCAAAACTGTGACAGACAGGTGAGCAGTGCAGGAAAGAGGTGCAGATGAAAATGGTAAGTAAAATAATGGGCAGTGTGAACTAAAACATGTGTTGGATTCTGCCTTAAAGCCTGCCATGAGATGCAGCTGTACAATTGAAGCACATCAACTCACTTGCTACTATAAAGCCTGCCTTAAAATGCAGCTTGACACTTGCTTAATTGTCACTTCAGAATAAAAAATACAAAGACTCAATGAAGCAAAGAGCTGATTCTTCAAAAAGAATAAACAAAATAGATAAAACCCTTTGCCAATATTACTAAAGAAGAATGAAAATCCCAAATCAGATGGGGATTTGGCTCAGTGGTGCCACCGCCCGCCTCGCAAGCGCAAAGTCCTGAGTTTGATCCCCAGTACCCAAAAAAAGAAAATCCCAAATCATATAATTAGAAATGAAAAAGGTGAAATCACTACAGATACTACCAAAATGCAGATTATTAATAACTATTTTGAAAACCTGAACTTCAATAAATTAGAGAATTCAGAGGAGGATAGATTCTTACATATATATGAATTACCAAAACTGAACCAAGAAGATATAAAAACTGAATGATCCAATAACACGCAATGAAATTGAAGCAGTTATAAAAAAAACCCCACAAACTGAGAAAAGTCTAGGACCCTATGAATTAATCTCTAAATTCTATAAGAACTTCAGAGAAGACTGGATGCCAATACTCCTCAAACTCCAATGAAATTGAAAGGGAAGGAGTACTCCCAAAATCATTCCTGGAAGCAAGTACAGTCCTGATTCCAAAACCAGACAAGGACCCAACCAGAAAAGAGAACTACAGGCCAATCTTTTTAATGATCATAGATACAAAAACCCTCAACATGATACTGGCAAAAGAACGCACCAAATCCCCAAAAAGATCACACATCACGACCAAATAAGGTTCATCTCAGGGCTCCAAGGAAAGCTCAGCATATGGCAAATCAATAAATGTAATGCATCAAAGAAGCAAGGACAAAAATCACATGAACACCACAATGGGTGAAGCCTTTGGCAAACTATCGTATCCATTCATAATTAATAAATAGGCATAGAAATTTTAAAAATAAGTATAGAAAGACTTATCTCAATCTGATAAAGGCCATTTCTAGAAAACCTACTTCCAACATCATATTAAATGAGGAAAAGCTGAAAGTTTTCTCCCTAAAATCAGGAACAAGACAAGGATGCCCACTATCACCACTCTGGTTCAATATACTACTCAAAACATTAGCCAGAGAAATCAGGCAAGAGGGGAAAAAAGGGATATGTATATGAAAGGAAGAAGTTAAATTATCATTATTTGCAGATGACATGATCCTCTACCTAGAAAACCCAAAAAATTCCACCAAAAATCTCCTAGAATTAATAATCAAATTCAGTCATATAGCAGGGTACAAATCAACACACAAAAATCAATAGCACTCCTGTGCACCAATAATAAACTCACCAAAAAACAAAATACAAAAGTAATACAATACCATTTACAATGATTGGCATCAAGAAAAATTAAATACTAACAATTAACCTAACCACTGTATGAAAACAGCAGTACTCTGAAAAAGGAGATTAAAGAGCACATCAGAAAATGGAAAAAATAAATTACAAAGAAAAAAGAAAATGGAACAATATCCCTTGTTCCAGGATAGGAAGAACCAATATTCTTAAGCCTAATATACAGATTTAATGGAATGCCAATCAAAATATCAATTAGATTTATCACAGAACTAGAGAAAACAATCCTAAAATTCATATGGAACCAGACGAGACCTAGAATAACAAAAGCAATCCTGGGCAACAAGAAGAAAGCGGAAGGTATAAGTCTCAAACTTCAAGTTATGTTACAAAGCTATAGTGATAAAAACAGCAAGATATGTGTAACATATGGATCAATGGACAGAATAGAGAATGCAGAAACAACCTCTTCCACATTCAGCTATATAATCTTTTAGAAAGGGTCCAAAGACATACACTGGAGAAAAGATACCCTCTTCAATAAATGCTGCTGGGAAAACTGGCTATCCACCTGCAGAAAATTGAATCTAGACCCATATCTTTCACCATGTACTAATCTAAAGTCAATATAGATCCAAGATCCAAATGTTAAATAACACTTAATTTGCTGGAGGATAAAATAGGTGAAACTCAAAGATACTCAAAGGTTTAGGCAAGGACTTTCTGAACAGAATACCAATTGCAAAAAAAAAATCAAGAATCAACAAATGGGATTTTATCAAATTAAAAAGCTTTAGAACAGCAAAAGAAACAACCAACAGAGTGAAGAGACAACCTACAGAATGGGAAAAAATTCTGCTAGCTATTTCCCAGACAAAGGACTAATCTCTAGAATATATAAAGAAGTAAAAAAAATTATTCCCATCCACAATAAAATTCCAATCAAAAAAGGTATCTGAAATGAATAAACACTTCTCAGAAGAAAGAGTACAAATGGCTAATAAATACATGAAAAATGTTCAATATCTCAGGCCATTAGAGAAATGCAAATTAAAACAACACTGGGATTCCATCTTAATCCAGAAAAAATGGCTATCAACAAAAAAATCAAAGAATAACAAATTCTGGTGAGGCTGTGAGAGAAATGAAACTCTTCTACATTGCTGGTGGGAATATAATCTACTACAACCACTATGGAAATCAGTATGGAGACTCATCAAAACACTAACTAGAATTTCCATTTGATCCAGCTATTCCCCTTCTAGCTATCTTTCTGAAATAATTAAAGAGATCATAACACTCATGTTTATAGCAGCACAGTTTGCAATATTTAAATCTTATAAGTGAGCTATATGTCCATCAATAGGCAAATGAATAAAAAAGTAGTATTATAAACAATGGAGTACTACTCTGCCGTAAAAAAGTAATTTGAGTCATTTAAAGGAAAATGGATGAACCTTGAGACCACAATGTTAAGTGAAATAATTCTGACACAAAACTTAAATATAGCATTGTTTCTCATATAATAAATCCAAAATGTCAATAAAGAGCAAAATAAAAGCCAAATGATAATAAGAAATAGAGATATCAATCTTTTGCAAAAGGAAGGAGATCAAGAAATAGAGGGAGAAGGAGGGATGGGAGGAAAGAGATGAAAAAAGAAATAAAATGTGTTACTACCTCCCCATGAGAAATGTAATCATTATGTATTGCAAATATGCATCAATAAAAATTTAAAATTAATAGAAAAGAACAGTGTCAGAGCTATAACTCAGGATGAACTGAGGCCTCCAAAAAGGAAAAAGAAAAAACCCACTTGCCACTAGAAAGCCTCTCATGAGATGCAGCTTAATTGGTACTTGCCACGTATTGGTTGGGTTTTGATACGAATCTGCAAGTATTTGACTTATTATGGTTCCTGCAGTCAAACCTCTCTGCTTATATTATTCTGTATTTGCAGCTGTTCTCTATCACAGCCTCATCTCCACCTCAGATTATCAGGCATTAGATTCTCATAAGGAATGTGAACCTGGATCCCTTAGATGCATAGTTCACAGTAGAAATTACGTTCCTATGAGAATCTACTGCTGCTGCTCATCTGACAGATGGAACAGCTCAGGTGGTAATGTAAACAAAGTGGAGCAGCTGTAAATACAGATGCAGCTTTGCTGGCTGGCCCACCATTGTCCTGCTGCTATGTACAGGCCATGGATCAGTACTAGTCTCTGGCCTGAGGGCCACTGATATAAAGCTATAGGTAACATATGGAATAATGAAATACTTTCTCCTTAAGAACAGAAACAAGATAATAATGTTCATTCTCCTTTTTCTATTCAACACTGTACTATAGGTTTAGCTGTTAGGATAAGGAATTTTTAAAAATACGCTCAGGTTAGAGAAGAACTATAATATCCTTATTCACTGAAGATTTAATCTTGTAGAATATTTACAGAATAGTTATATAGAACATCCAATGCAACCTACAAAAAAGTTACTTAAAATAATTAAGTTACTTGATAGTTGAGTTCATAGACAAGGCAGTATGTGAAATTAATATATGCAAATCAACTATGTTTCCATATACTGGCAATAAGCAAATATGTGAATTATAAATACATTTATAATAGCATTAAATATTTGGAAAGAAGTCTGATGAAAGATATGAACAATAAAAACTATAAAATAGTGCTGAAATAGACCTAAATAAAAATATATATCATGTTCATGGATCAGAAAGCTCAAGACTGTTAAAATCTCAAATTTTTCAAAACTGATATGTAGATTCAAAGTAATCCACATCAAACTCTCAGCAGACATTTTTGTGAAAAATGACAAACTGATTCTAAACTTCATATAGAAATAGAAAGGCCCTAGAATATCTAAATAACATTAAATAAGAACAAAATTAGAGGACTAACGATATCTGTTTTTAATATTCATCTTAAAGGTACAATTTTCATAACAAAGTAATACTGTTATCAAGATAGATAGACAAATTGAATAGAGAGTCCAGAGAACCACACAAACACGAAAGACTTAATTTTCATGGAAGTATCAAGGCAAATCTATGGAAAAAAGTAAGCTTGAGAAAAATCTGACAGTCTGGTGCTAGAACAATTGAACAACTGGCTACCTATATACAAAAATTGAGCTTGAATCCCTACATTGCACTATCTATAACACAACACAAAACAGGTCAGAAATCTAAATTATAAATATTATTGAAGAAAATACAAAAGTCCTCATTTTATTTTTTTTTCCCCATTAACTTTTATTGGTACATTTTAGGTATAAAATACAGTTACATTCATCATTGGGATTTTGTACCATTACATGAGTCTCTTGGTTCTTATTTTTTTTCCCCTTCCCTTGCCCTCCCTTCACCCCCTCCACCCTTCCCTATTTGCAAAGATGTTGTTTCCATTTTTTTCCTCTTCTCATATTTTTTCCTTTCCCTTTTTTCCCTTCCCCTACCCCTCCCAATTACCCTGCTCTTTCAGACCTTTTCTTCCTGTTACACAATATCAGTTATACATTTTTAAAATTACAATATTAAGATCTAGGAGACATTACCACAGATTTTACAGAATTTAAAAGGATATAGAAAGCATATTACAAAAATCTTTTTTGAAATAAATTTGACAACTTCTAAGAAGTACCTTAGAAGACAAATTAATGAAACTAACACTGGAGGAAATATCAAATTTGAACAGCACCTATTAAAGAAAGTATATTCCTAGCTTGAAAACCTACCTATATGTCAACAGCAGGCTCATAAACATTTTAACTGATAAATTATATCAAACAATTAAAGCAGAAAAAAGAAGGAACACTTCTCCGCTCATTTTAGGAACTCAACAGTGTGCTGATCCTAAAACTGGATAAAGATAATAGAAGAAAAAAGTATGAACATAGATAGAAATTAGTTTAACAAAACAAACTATTGGAAGTCAGATCTGGCAGGATGTAGAAAGTTGTTTTGTTGTAGGGATGGCAGTGTTGGTTCAGCATTGGAAGATCCACCCCCAAAAGTCATCATTTTAACAGAGGAAAGGAAAAAGCCATATGATCCTGTCACTAGTTGGAGAAAAAGTATTGGACTAAATTCTACAGCTGTTCATGGCAAAAGCTATCAGGAGACTAGAAGTAGAACAGAAACTTCTCAACAGATTAAAGACATGTACTCCATACTTCCAGTGAGAATATCTTGTATGAATGGAGAAGATACAATGCTTTCTCCTTAAGGTGGGAAAGAAGGGCAGATATGCTTACTCTTTATCTGTCCATTAAACTTTGAAACCTAGTCCCCACCAAAATAGTCTGGCAATAAAAGGACACAACTAGGATAAGATTGGCATGGCAGAAGCAAAATCTTTATATGTAGATGAAATGATCATCTACAGAGAAAATACTAAGAAATCTCTAGGAGCCTCTAGAACTTGTACTTGAATTTAGCAGGATTAGAAAACACAAGGTATATATAAAAATTCAGGTCTGTGTATACTTGCTATAAATGAAGAATTGGATATTGAAATTTAAAAGTTATGTAGGAGTACAAAGGACCTAGAAAAGTGAAAAACAAAAACAGTGTTGGAAGACGTTTAGTACCTAATTTTAAGACTTCTTCTAAAGCTACAGTAATCAAGGCAGTGTTGGTGTAAGGAAAGACATATAGATCATTCGAATAAAACAGAGAATCTAGAAATATAACCACACACATATGGTCCACTGAGTTTTGAAAGATTATTTACCATTAGCATTTTATAGAATATAAACTCAATTCAAGAGCCGAGGAAGAGATAGTGTTTTCAGCAAACGGCACTAGAACACCTGGTATCTGTACATAAAACATTAACCTCAACCCTTTATTTCCATACATGAAAATAACTTGAAGGGATCTATGAACCTAAATAAGAAAGCCTAAAAGTATGAACTTTAAGAAGAAATTATAAGGGAAAATATTTATGAATTCAGGGTAGGCAAGAACTACCTAGGATACAAAAAACATGATGTATAAAAGAAAAAAATTGATAAATGAGATTCTATCAATATTTAGAACTTTAAATGACATCATTAAAAATGAAAAATAGTCCTTAAAAAGACCATATTTATAATGCATATAACCTATGACCAGAATATATAAAGAACTCTTACAGCTCATTAATAGACAACCCAATTAAAATGTAGACACAAGATGATGATAAATAGCCAGTATAGCACAAGGAAAGGTGTGCAACTCTAGAATCAGAAAAATACTAATCAGTACAATAACAAGATTGAAGTACATACTCATTAGGGAGATGAACTTAAAAGTTTTAAAAGCCTTGCCATGACTTTTTCTTTTTGTTGGACTCTCCCCCTTTGCATTCAATTCCTCACACCCAATGGATTCATTCTGCTGGGTTTCCTGGGGTTGTGATCCTCATTGTCTTTTCCTATGGTATTGTCTAAAATTTTTGGAGTGGTAGTTTGATATTCATGAAATTCCTGAGGTGCTCTTTATCATGAAAGTATCTTATTTCTCCATCAATTTTGAAAGATAGTTTTGCAGGGTACATCAATCTGGGTTGGAGGCTGTTTTCTTTTAGGGCTTGAAATATATCAGTCCAAGCTCTTCTTGCCTTGAGGGTTTGGATGGAGAAGTCTGCTGTGATTCCGATGGGCTTTCCTTTGTATGTGACTTGTTTCTTTTCTCTCAATGATTGTAGAATTTTGTTCTTCTGTTGGATTTCTGGAATCCTAGCTATTATATGCCTATGTGTAGATTTTTTTTTGATTAAGGCTAGCTGGAGTCCTATTTGCCTCACTTATCTATATGTCAAGTTCTTTTCCCCTCCTTGTGAAGTTTTCTGCCATCACTTCTGTGAACAGTTTTTTTATGTCATCTGCACTCTCTCCTCTTTCTTCATTGACTCCAATCAGTCTTATGTTATTCTTCTTTGCATTGTCTAGCAGCTGCTGGATTGATTTCTCTTGTTCCTTTACAATTTTAAAGCAATTTGTCTTTTCCTGGTCACTAATTGCAATCTTTTCTTCTATATCTGAAATTCTATCCTCATTCTGCTGTGCAGACTTTCAGTGGAGTTTTTAATCTCCTGGAAATCTGTTTGCGTCTGTTTTATGGATTCCATTTGTTTCCTGTGTTGGAATTCCATCATGTTCCTCAGGTCCTCTATTTTTTTTATCTGTGTCCTCTCTAGATTTATTAATCATGTCTTGCACCATGAGCACAATCTTTGCTGTTATCTGAGTAATTCTTTCTGATTTCATTTTTCCCAGATCCGCTTTTGTTGCCAGTTCAGAGATTCCAGGTGGTTGAGTATCAGATTGTTCCATCTCGTTTCCCTTTGGGGTTGCTATAGGTGATCTGGAAGTCTGTTTGTGAGGCTTGTTTATGTGTTTTCTCATTTCCATGGGGGGATGCTTCTGGCACCCACGTGGCTCAACTTCTCTGCCCTAGGAGCTTGGAATGGCAGTGGGGGAGCTTCCTTCCAGGTGCTGGGACCGGCTAAGGTTCTCTACCCTAGGAGCCTGGGATGGAGGCAGGGGTGCTTCCTTCCAGGTGCTGGGACTGGCTGAACTTCTCTCAATGATCTATTCTTTTTAAAACCCTAATTCGTCACTCCAAAAATAAAGCTTTGCCCAACAAAGCAAATTTCAACTGCTTTGGTTAACAGGTCCTGTGCTGTGTCACTGTCCAGTGTTTCTGGAATTTTATTAGAATCCTGAATGTACCTGTGCAAATCGGTAGCAGTAAGACCAAAAAATGCATCTAAGCAGCTTCCAAATACAGTAATGAGAAATAATTTGTTTGATTCTGCAACTTTTAAGGAAAGTTTATATCTGTAACTTATATTTTCTGCTTCACCAGTAGAGCCACATTTTGGGCAATTAGATCTTTTGGAGCCAAGGATTATCCGAGAGAAGCACTTTTGACATGATGGGTATATAAAACTCAAATTCTGGAGAGCAAGTACTGAGGCAAGAAAAAATTTTCTTTTTCTAGTCATGTGTTTACACTGGGACCTTTGGCAAAGGCGTAGGCATCTCCTCAGGTAATGCTTAAGTGACTCAGACCAGCTGGGCGCCAAAAGTCCTCATTTTCTACAAATGATCTTGGGCCCAGTTTTGCCCTAAGCATACCCAAGTTCATTCTCTTTTACCCATGTACTTATTAAAATTCTGTCCCTTACCTCTGCTATATCTGTCGAGGCTCTGCTCAGCCTCAACTCTCCCCATCACTCAGGCTGCTATTCAGTGCATTAGCTTCAGAGATGTTCCTTCATTTTTCTACTAAAGATTTCTCCTTATCTCCTTTGGACCCAATTGAATTTATAATATTTTCTTTTCTATACTGAGTATTTGTGTGTTTGAAGTGGGAGGATGAGGATGACAGAGTTTTCTTTGTATTGATCTTTGTGTTCTTGCCTAGGTACTTCAAGCAAACTATAAATCTTGAGTGGGTAGGAGTCGCCCTTCAGCCACTTTAACACATAATCTTCCACCTAATATATTCTCCATAGTTATTTGTGTGATGAATAGTAATGTGAGGACCTCACCAATATTTTTTGGTGTGTGTGTGTGTGTATGAGTGTGCATATGTGTCTAGGTGTGTGTATTTACCAGGATGATTCCTACATGATGAAATTGCTTTTTGAATTTGTAAATCAGAAGTTCTCAATATTTTTCTATTCCCAATTTACCAAAGGTATATCATCCATTTCCATCTGTAATGAAAACTTACCTCATCTTCTGGGTTGAGGTAGAGGCATTTATCATAAGGCCTGGCATGGTGGTGCCCACCTGTAATCCCAGCACTCAGGAGACTGAGGTAGGAGGACTTCTTCAAGTTTCAGGCCATTCTGGGTCAGCCTACAGCAAGAGCTTGTCTCAAAAAAAAATTAAAATAAAATAGAAAATAAAGGCATGTATCAGAATCCTGGGTGAGATGCATAGTTTTAAAACACCTTCAGCCAAACTCCTACCATCCTCGATGAAAATCAATGCCTTAGTCATCTGGGCAACCGTCTGAAAAGCACTTCTTATCTAAGCTAAAATATCCTGATGTTTATTGTTCATTTTGTATCAATGCATGTTTGGAATGGTCAGGCATGAACAACATTATTGCTTTGACTGGCTTTTCCAAAGTCATACAGAAACCAATTAGAGTGAGACAGCAAAAATGGGCCATCTGACTTCCATTTTCTCAATTCCATTAAGTACAGGAACTCTTGGTCACCATACTGCATTTTTCTGGGTATCCAGTTGCAGGCATGTATTAAATAGCATTGCAAACTGGGCCCATAAAATCAATTAGCTAATGTTTCAATACTAACCACTTGGAAGATTTTATCTTTAAAACAGAATTTTAACAGATGTGTTAATATTTCAAGGGAATGTCTTCCTAATACATTCATTTTCTTCCAGGGGAGGGATTTCCATTGCAAAGTGATGCTTTAGGTGCTAGGCAGATCTTCTAAAAGCCCTGTTTCCTGCTGCTGCAAATAAACAGACCAGCAGTTTGTGAACAGGCATTATGCCATCCAAACATATTAGTCTCTTGGCTGTCTTGCTCAGACTATCTATGCACCACTTTACTGAATGTTTGCTGGCAGAATTCCCAGCTAGGAATGCCCCACAGCCAACTGTTCTATCTTTGGTACCCCACAATGTTCCTGGGGGACAGCAATCTTTCTTGGCGTACTGCTTAGGTGTGTGGACTACTATAAGAGGGAAACGAAAAAAGATGAGCTCAAGGCATGCAAGCTGTTTTTGTATTACAGTGTTTTGTTACACTTTGCTCTTCCGAGATTTCAAATTGATTCTACTGTTTGTCATAAACATACACAGATGGAGTGTGGCGGGATGAGTGCAGTGTGGGAAGTGCAGCTTCCTGCAGGCAGTCCTGGGGCGGGGAAACCCTCCCTGGAGACCTACAGCCTGTCTCTGCTCTACCTTCAGCTGAATCTGCAACTTTGAGCAAGTCATTTCCCCCTTTTATATTGTAAATACGTTTTCCAACAATATTGACACTAGAAAAATAAACATTAAACATCCAAAATAAAATCTAAAACATAAATGACTGAAAAAATCTATTTATAATTTGATCAGGTTAATATCTCTGACAAAGAACTACAGATAGGTGAAAATAGTAAACAAAGAAACCATAAAAATTGGCACAGGATAGGAACAGGTTTCATGGTACAAGAAAAGCAAATGACCAATAAAGAAGTGACTGGATGCTTAAAAAACATCAGAAAAATTAAAAATCAAAATGAATCGGGACATTGCTTTTGTGCATCTAATTAGCAAATATAAAAAAAAAGATTAACCTACAGTGCGGGCAAAAGTTCAGAGACACTCTCACATCTTGTGGAGGCAATGCACCAACGATCTTATTTAAGGGAATTTACCATATAGAAATAGGAACATTACTTAAAGATACATGTAATGTGGAATTTTATTGCAGAGTGAGACAACATAAAGTCAGAAAACAATCTCGATCTCCACTAGTCGGGAAATGGTTGAATAATTATTCTATCTTACTGGTTCTCAGCCAGGAGAGTTTTGTCCCCTAGAGGCCTTTTGGCAATGTCTGGAGACATGTTTGATTGTCACAACTGGAGGCCGGGTACTACTGGCATCTTACAAACAGGATCCCCCCTTCCAAAAGAAAAACCCACAAAGAATTCACTGGACCAAACACCAATAATGCTGAAGTTGAGAAACCCATATATATCTGAAAGCGAATCCCTGAGAAAATATTTAAGCCAAAGAGAGAGATATGGAGCAATTTATAATATCCTATTCTTATAATATTCTAGTCTTCATATACTTGCTTGAATATGGAGGAAAGTATGGAAGTATTCAGGCCAAAATGATAATATTGCTTATCTTGTGATGGACCAGAGAATTCCTCTACTCCCTAACACACACACACACACACACACACACACACACACACACACACACACCCCTACCTGTACTCCTATTGGCTTAATCAGAAGCATTTGTGGCGCTACTGAAAAACCCATGTTTCCAGGCGATATTCCAGAGCTCTTGGATCTAATATGTCGATCTGATCATTTTAGGAGCTTTTGAGTTCCATCCCCACCCTGCCCCCAATTATCCTTAAGAGGAAGCTGCCTCTGATTTGAGACCTTACAAAGCATCTCAGACCTCTCTCTACTACTTTGCTTATATAGCAAAATATTGTTTGGGAAAATGATCTCTGAAACCTGGAAATAATGCTTACAGAGGTCACCTGAAAGAATCAACTAAAAAGATAAAATTATTTTTTTAAAGTAGGAAAGAATTTTACCTTATATTTATCTTATTAAATTTATTTTGTATTTTCCAGGAATAGAAGCTCATATTTGCAAATATTAGGTATCATGAATCAGCCTTTTAAAAATAACTTAAAATACAGTTAGTGTTTTCATTTTGGAAATATAAATACACACTTACAGGACAGAAAACACCAGACCAAATGTCCTAGTCTTGTGCAAATTGGTATTGGTGCTTGGGAAGTAAAATTTCCAAATGAGAGCATAACATAAACAGATGTTTTTCCAAATTGCTGTGTGAATTGTTGTCTTAAGCAACTTAGATGTAAATATGATCTACATTGAAAAACTGTGCTAATGACTCAAAATATGATGATAGAGATTCTAATGTGGCAGAGGTACATAAAAATGATTTCATGAAATAGAATAATGGTATGACATATTTCTAGGTTAATTTATTATCTTATAAGTGACTTTATGTATGTATAACCAAAGCAATAAATTAATCATCAATAAAAGCAGCAAAAAGCTTACAAGGGGATTTTTAAGTGTAGGTAGATTTGAGAATGACCAGACCAGAGAGGTTTCACTAATTACCCATGATATCATACACAATACAGAAGGTTGGTCGCAGCAGGTATTCAGGTATTTATGGCCCTGAGATCATCAGTGACTTCATGGCTTTGGTTTTTGAGGGAACATGAGGTTTCCTAGAAGAAAAGTATGTTGTAGTTGGAGAGAGAGAGAGAGAGAGAGAGAGAGAGAGAGAGGAATTTGTATGGAATTGTGCTACAGGTAATATGTGACAAATACTCTTAAAGGCTAAACAGTTTTGTTATAATATACAAGATGGCACAGGTAAACACAGAACAGTGAGCACAGGCAAGAAGCTGGACCTGCTAACTCTGAAGTGTGTATAGTTCTTTTGTTTTAGCACCTGTTGCTCATGGGAATGCAGGTACTTGGGAAGGTGTTGTTATTTTAAGGCCAGGAGGGCATATGTTCATGTACAGGCATGCTGAGAAAAGCAAATCATCCTTCAGTGCATGGAACGACACTAGGAGTTAATGCAGCTGTTAGGCATTAGCACCAGGGAGCTAGCGGGAGGCAGAAGAAAGCTGTCTTCCTGAGCTTCCATCTCTCAGCCTAGCTTTGTCACAGCTGCAAAATGGTATGAGATAAATCATTTCAACCTTGGTTCCCCGTTCTTTTCAGTGGAATTATTAATGTCTGCCTGAGCACCAAGGACTAGGAAGGGTCCAAGAACAATTTAAGAATATGCAACAGGACAGTAATAATTTCAATGATCTTGATGGAGTTATTCATTTTGATTTTAAGAATAAGACTGAATAATTTCTACTTACTTAAAGAATCCTAATATAATGAAAAGCCAGTTAAAACTTTTCTTGTGATTCAGTATCCCAGGCACTTTTGAATATACAATGATGAAATTTTAAAACTTCTGTGATTAATGGGATGAAATAAAACATAGAGAAGTTTCAAATGAATTAGTAGCAATTTTAATTATTAGCAATTTTAATTATTGTATAAAATGACTTTTCCAGAAAAGGAATAAAATAGATGTTACTAGATAAATAAATATTTTAAGTCTTCAGACCTGCTCTGTATCATTTAATTGCATATTCTTAAATTAAATTCAGTTCCCCAAATATTGTATTAACCAGGTCTTACTATGTGTACTATGCTGAGTACTAGGAATAGTGAGATAAACGTGAAACAGGACAAAGATGGAACATTAGAGTTGCCACAAAGACAGCTAAAAGGATTTAAAAAAATGATCTATATTGTAGTAATTGACTAGGAACATGATGCTATTAATAACAGAATGCAATTTGGTTCTAGACTGAATGTTCATTTGTTATGAACAAACATTTGTTCTTTCAGTGCTTGGAAATGTTGCATTAAACTCATATAATTCACATATTCAAGTTTTATAAAATAGAACAAATCAGGTCATTAATTGAGTATTGATGGTCAGTATATACAGGAATTCAAGAATTTAATATAACTTGCATTGGTGTTTATTAGGGTAAATAAAGCTCCCAAAGAAAGAAACTAAATTAATTTGCACATTAAACTTATAAAGAACACCTCTGCCTTAGCCCCCTTTTGGCAGATGCCTAATTAATGAGCTTGGGCTTTAATCAAGTGGAAAACCAAAACAATTGCTGGAATAGACCAGTGACTTTTTTCATGTATCTACTCATGTTTTAATTAGCTGCTGATCAAATTCTAAATTTTAGTGACCTGATACAATACAATTTTATTTCCTGCTCACTTACCTGTCCAATCTTAGTATTCCTGATGGTTGCCTTCAATATGGTCATTCAGAGACCAGATTCCTTCCTTCTGTGGCCAGACCCCATCTAGGATCTAAGAATCTTAGGTGTTGAGTAGGTGATGTAGACAGGCAGAAGGTGCAGATGGCATACTTACTGTCTTAGCCTATAGACCCAGAAGAGACACTTCACATTCCACTGAGAAGAAGCAGTTACCTGGCCATATCGAGTTGTAAGGCAGGCTGGGAAATGCCATCCAGCCCTACGCCCAGGAAAGTGAGGTTTGGTTACCAGCAAACTCCACCCTCAGGTCTTCCCACAGAGAACACATCACTACCTGTGCAGTGGAGACAGTCCAAAGTCCCTTCAGTCACCTATTCCAGCACTGAGCACAGGATCTTCGGATGGTGAACTGCCATCACCATCAGATCTGTGTCTGGCTTTATTTTTTAAGATTAAATGTATATAAATGTGTTTTATTATATACAAAGAACAACAAGAAGTTTCATAAGGCAAACAAAAGAATATAAATTATAGTCATAATTGGCAGTTTCAAAAAGTCTTTAAATCATGTGACCTTCTCCTAAAAATATAAACCTTAGAGTGGTACTACAAAGCCCCAATTCAAAGATCTAGGAAGCTCTATCATAATAGCAATCTATATATATGGAGGCGGTTTCTTAAGAACTCCATGTGGGCTAATGTGTTATGTTTTCATGTTTAGGGAAAAATAAAAACTGAAAGAAGAGATACTTCCAGAGGAGGAGTTGTGGGGAGGGGAGAGATGTAGCTTGGCATTCCTCAGGTTCAATTCCTAGAACTACAACAAAAAGAAAGAAAAAAGGAACCTTTTTGAAGCTCTAGAAAAGATTCTGTGACAAATGAAGAGAAAGTGACCTGAGAGATCAAAATAGAAAAATCAAGGGAAAAGAAAAAGTAGACTTAACTAAGTCACAGCAAGAGAATAAATGGGATGATCCTTTGCAAGGCCAAAGGTGAGGGATATTTACTTGTGTAAGTTCAAGTCTAAAGCAATGCAGCTCCCATACATTTGCTGTTTAATAATATACAAAGGAAATACAAGGGCTACTTTATATGAAAAGCTAGAAACATATTTACTCAATTCAGATCCCCAAATGAAACCTAATTTAATACACAGGGAATTATAACGATGACCAAAACATGGGTAGATATTAAAGTTAACTACATTTACTAGCTGCCTTGATACATTCTATTCCTTTTTAATCTGTACATAAGGCTCAAGTTCTGAGGCTTCAGGTTTTATTTAAAATCATGTAAGTCTCAAGTTAACCAAAGATTTCTCTAGGCTCGAAGTGGTAATCTGCTCTTCATAACAGAGTGCTCTGTTGTTTCTTCCACTTTAGACCTCTCCATTGGATTAATGCCACTGTTTTCTTTGTCTTTTCCATGTGATTTTTTATGCTGGAAAAATGGAACCCCACCACTTGAACACTCCGCGTTGGCATCTGCAGGTGGCTTTTGACTTAGAGGTTCAATGTACTGCTCGAGAACTTCCTTTTCTTCATTCATGACCTGACTCTTCTCTTCTTCATTGTTTTCTGAATGGGTCGGCATCATTAACAGCTCAGGTCTTTCCTTTTTCAACTGATCAAGGAGCTGTTCTTGTGGTTCAGTTCTCACCAGTGTTGATGGGTATAAATAATGTTTCCTCTGTGGTGTTGTACCTGTTGTGATATCCAATTTGAGATCTTGCTGCAGAAAGCAACTAAGCTTACTCAGACCCAGTTTTGTGGTTTCATTAAGTTCTAGACTTTGCACTAACAAATTTTCTTCATCAATTCTTATCCAGCTAAGAAAAATATCATGCTGGTTCTCATTTTCTTCTTTATGTCCATTTAATTTTTTCAGTGATCTCGGACTTTGAAGCCTCCCAACATTTGTTTATACCCTCCAATAAGCTCTGAAGTTCCTCTTCCTTTTTATTTAGGATGATATCCACTGTTCAGAAAAACAAACTGTACTCATATTCAGAGACTCACATCTTTGTTCAGTTTCTTGAGATTTTTTTTCCAGGTTGGAGTTGAGGGTATCACACACAAGAGTTTCACAGACTCTTCAACCAATTTTGTACCTTCTTGGTTAAAATGCCTGAGTTTTTGTGACAAGCCATCAAAATCAGTACAAATTTTTTTACTGAGAAAAGTTGCTGTGCTGATTATATCCTTGGATTTCTGCTTTGTATTTTCTTGAACACTACTGAGTGGTTTCCAGATGTTTTCACACTTTTCTTCCAAAGTACAGAATCTCTCTGCCCAAAGATTTAAGAACTGGCAGAGTTCCTGTGAATGGGTTTGCTTTATTGTTTTCATTTCTTCACTTAAGGTTTCGTACAGCTTCTGTGATTTGACCAAGGAAGAAACTGTACTCTCTTGTAGTTCACGTAGTCAGTCACACATTATACTGAGAAAGCCATCCATTTTTTTTTCTGATCTTCTATCTTTCCAGCCTCTGTCAATGAAGTCTTGAAAATATGTTTGAGTTGACTATTGATTTTCAATATAGACACTACAGTAGGGGACAAAACCATTTGCAGTGAATATAGAAGGTCTGTTGTAAGTTCATTAATCAATTTCTGCAGCACAGTTTTACTTTCTGCTGGTAATGATTGTTCTTCTAGTATCATATTAGAAATTCGAGAAACATGAGTCGACACATTTTCTGAAATAGATATGAGAGATTCAAGTGCTGTTGTAGTAAAGGAATCTAATGCAGACACACTGGAAGACATCAGATCGCCAAACAAGGTCTTGTGAACTTCTAGCATTGCCTTTTGTTTTGAACTGCCATCCTTAATTAATTCTTCCATATTATTAAACAGACTCTTTAGTTTTTTGCCAAAAATATCCTGAGCTTCTGCATTGTGTTGCTCAACTGCCATCTTACGATCCAGTTTGGAATGGAGACCAGATATATCTTCTGTAGTTTCTTTAACTGTGTCAAGCAACTTTCTGGCAGCACCATGAAGCATCTCCTCATTGTTTTCCAAAGCTGATGAGATGTATTCTTCTTTAATAAGTTGCAATTTAGTTTCTTGCAACTGTTTCTGAGTAGTTTCAAATTCTTGTGTCTTATTTTGAGGTCAGATTTACACTGGTTAAGTTCATTTTTATTATCCATAAACAATTCTGTAACCCTACTTAGTTCCTCTTCAAGAGCACCAATTTTTTCAATGAATTCCACAATCTGCTCTTCTTGAGCAGTTAATTTTCCACTCATGGTTCTAAACTTTTCTTTAGAAATGTACACTCCATTTTTCTCTCGGGCTGCAGCAAGATCTCATTTCAGGCGCTCTATCTCTTCTGTATATTCCTTAATAAGAGCTTTCTTGGTGAGTTTCTGATTAACTTCAGGTTTATTCAATATGTTCTTTGCTCTATGAGCTATTCCAATGTACTCAAAGTTTCCTCAAGATTGAGAGATGCAGGAGAAATTGTTGCAATTATAGATGTTCTTGTGTGGCCCCTGAGAGAATCTTGGAGGATTCTAGTTAATTTAGATTCTCAGTAAGGAACATGAGGTGTTTTTTCTACAAGAGCAGTAATCACCCTTCCCAAAGTCAAGAGGGGTTGATTGATATTTCCAGCTTCCCGAGCTCTCTTGTCAACAGCTCCAGAACGACCAATGTTTTCACTTCCTGCAAGATCGATCAAGTTCAACTTTCCAATTTTAACAAATTCTTCTCCATCAATTGTAGTTTCTTTCATGTGTATTGTAACAGAAAAAAACTGAATGGGAACGACTGGAGTATGCATTCATCAAAGTTGCTGCAGTTGTCCTTTTTGCTGTTCCCTTCTCCAAAATTTGATAGACTTCATCCTTGTTGTGTACTGTAATTTCTTCTAAACCTTTGATTATCACTCCTCTCTTGTTACGGGGATAATCAAATATCTGTAATCTCTCAGAAACATCAGAAGAGGGATTAAGAAGATCAAAAAGTTCTTCATTATAGATTTCCAACAGAGACACTTTGACTGAAAATTCAGTACCATTATCAGTAAGCTTCTCAAAAATTTGATGAAGTGTACGTGGAATTATACCAGCCAAAGGATCCTCCTCCCAGGTATATGCTTCATTAGGTGACCTTTCACCTTCCATTGTAAAGGTTTTTCCAGTGCCAGTTTGGCCATATGCAAAGATAGTACAATTATAGCTCATAATAACTTCATCCAGAATTGGACAAACAACACTTTGGTAAACATCAATTTGTTTGGTGGATGCTCCAAAAACCATATCAAAAGTATACGTTTTCCTTGAGCTCTTATTGGCCAGTCCTCCAGTTCATACACTAACTTCTTTCCGTGTTTGATCACATTCTATTACTGAGTGGGCGTTAGCTTTCCGCTCGGCCAAATTAAATGGTCTGCACCTCAACACCACCTGGATGTTCTTTCCCTTATCCTCTTTCTTCTTCACAGAGGAATTCGGCTGGGACGCCATGACTGTCCCAGCCAAAAAGTCAAGACCTCAAGGCGTGGGGTGAGGAGGGCTCAGCGACAGATGCGGGCCTGGGTGCCTGACTCCTCCGCCCCGG